>NC_086247.1:136623976-136929288 GCF_021018805.1 Prinia subflava
CTGACTCAATCACACTGCAAAAGTGAGCTCTGTGTGTGGTACTGCTTAGGATCTTGTGTCTGCTTTGGGTTCCATACTAAAATGGACATGTCAGACTGTCCCATAAAACAAAAATGAGTAAAGTAAAACTGATTGCAATGTCTTCTCCATATTGCACACCTGCCTTAAGAAAGTACCCTTAACAGGCCTTTGCAAGACATTGTAACTGTGTGGTGTATGATTGTATGTGTATATGCATATATGTATACAACCTTGTGTCCAGTCATTTTCACATCTAGGTATCAGAACTTGCCTTCCTCTTGCCCTGTGAGTTGTGAGTGCTCTTTGGAGGCGTGATGTGAGGATGTCAAGTAGTAACACCCTGTTGAAACTGCAGGTAGTCATACTAGGTGGTGTCTTCTGCCTTGTCTGGGTAAACACTGAGAAGAAGGTAGATTTCTACTATGTGGGCATAAAAGAAATTAAAATTTTTGTGCAAGAGGAATGTGAGAGTTGGGTGTATTCTTGGATGCAATAGATGCAGTATCAGACATAACAGTCATTACTTCTGATTCTTTGTTTATTTTCTTTTTTTTTCTTTTTTTTAATGAAGGAAAAAAATACATCATTTAAGTGAAAACTATTACATGAACTGGAGGCTTTTAATTTCTCTTATAACCCATATATCCCTCTTCCCAAACAGACTCAAATTTCTCAGTTTTCCAACAGCTTGCAATTTCTTACTGATATACCCCACTTGTGTCCCTTTTTTTCCTAGTTGCACCTCAACAGAAAATCTACTTTTCTGATTTGGTAGTATTTTCAGTAACTAAAAAAAATGTTAATACATTTGTTTGGAGAAATGAAGTGGCTTGTTGAAACTTCTTGTAAGTGACTGACAATATAACACAATTGTTAGAAAGACATACAGTGAATTTGCCTGTAGATGAGCTTCTTAATGCATGAAGATTTTATGGGGCCAGTGGTGTGGGGTTGTTTTGTAATCACTTTATTTTAGTGGGTTTTGCTCCACTGTGTTTCAGGTGCAGAAGCATTTACTTTGTTCTGCTGTGGATGATAGTGCTTCACCATGACATTTGCACTGACAATTATGGGAGAGGTGCTGAAAGGCCCTAGGGTACATCATCGTTTTCAAACTCCCACACACTTCTCCCCATTTTTATTAAGATCTCCTCAAAGGCACTTACACACCCTCTTCCAAAGTGCTGTTTTAGCTCAGATCTGTCAGCTCGCCTGTACAGCACTCACGAGTGACTGGGCAGCTGGTATGCTAATTGCTACCTTGCTGAACCAACCATAATGGCATGTCTTTTTCTTTCTGCAACCTTTTCGTGCGTTAACATTTTTGCTTTGACCATACATTTTAATTATTGTGGCTTTGGAATGGATTTTGCCGCCTGCTTCAAGCTTTTCAATGCCTGTATACAGCACTGTGCACAATGAGACCTAATCCCCAGCTGGGACCATCTCTAACAATGCAGTAAATATACTTTATATTATATTTCAACATTTTTTATATTTCAACATTTTGATTTTGGCCTCATTTGGAAGGGGTTTTGTTGTTATTTCTCAATTCCTGTTTGACATACTAATTTTACAGTGATTTTCTGGCTGTTTAAAGCAGATTTGAGGGAAAGAATTTTTCAGTGTTTTGCAAATCATCCACTGCACAACTTAAGAAACAAATCCCTGTTTGTATCGATTTGGGGGTGACGTTTAGCATGTCTGTATACACAGTACATGCTAATGTAAAGTAAGATGTGTGACTTGCTACAAATCTTTAGCTTTGCACATCAATGAATTGAAGAGCTGGAGTCTGGTTGTTTGCTTTCTCATGTAGAAATGGTGGCTGTCATTACTGTGTGTTATGTTTTTAAAAAAACAGGCAGGAGAACATTTTTGCTACTGTGTACGTCTCACAAAGCAGGAAAAGTAAGACATCATTTAAAGTGGCTATTGTGCAGGAGGTTTCTGGAATGTTTGGCATTGCATGTTAAACTTTGGCATTTTGTCATTAAAAACTGGAACAGAGCGCAGCCTCTCAAATATGCAGTCAGGCCTCTTGAGCTCCTGTAAAAATAAGCTGGCAAACAAACCCCTCTAATAAAATGCTGATGCTGGAAAAGATATATGGTCATCATTTCGTTATGCTACTTTTCTCAGCATGTCTCATCTATTTCCAGAAGTAAAAGAGAGAGATGATTGCCAGAAAAGCAAAAGCCCAGGTGAGGTGAGATCCTGGCCTTGCTGAGGCAGAGAACAGCTCTGTCACTGGGCCAGCCTGCGAGCCATGAAATGTCCCCGTGCCCTGGCCAGGTCACTGGTTTCGGTGGCCATTAATCTGCCTTTTAGTCAAAGCAGTTGTTTGTTCCCTCCTATTGCTCTTAGGATGTTCAGCAGTGTAAATGGCTCTTATGATTGTTAGTTTGGGCTTTAATGACACTGTCGCCATTTAAAATGGAGCCCCCAGGAGCCTCCCAGGGGTTCAGTGCACTGGGGAGGCAAGAGGAGGCTTCTGGCACTGGCAGCATTTGGGTTTGGGGCTGCTGTTGGTAACCTGGGCAGTGAAGGAGGTGACTGTGCTGTGCTCCTGTGGTCTAGGCTGCTTCTGTGTATTGGCACTGTTATTTTCCTAACAGTTTTTCTCAGAATGGGAATTTCTAATTAATTTATAAATTTTTAACTCATATATTTTTTCATTCATATTTTCATTTACATTTTTTAATGTATATGTACTTGCAGCTTTCTCTTAATTATCCTGTGCTGTTTCCTTCAAAAGGAAATCCGTATGTTTAATGTGTACTGTGTGGGGTGCTTGTGGGGGATAGTTGAAGGAAAAAACACGAGTAATGACAGCCTAGAAAAGTATAGTGTAGAATATTTGGTTATTTAATACACAAATTACAGTTTTAGTTTAAAAAAAAAAATCAGACCCTTCAAAGTCTATGTATTGTCTTGAATAATGACAGTAAAACTTTCCTGAATACAAATAAAAGGTGAGGGTAAAGAAACTTATTTTAAAACAAACATTTTGGCAGTGCTGAAAATGGTAACTAATGATGTTACAGAAATTGCAGTATCTTTCCTGTCATACCACATTGGCACATTGGAGGCTTAAATAAGAAAAATACTAACACGACAGTCAAAATAATTTGGTAGAGAGGTAGTCCTTGAAAAGACCATGCATGTCAGAGCAGAGCTACTTTCAAAATACTCTTGAGTGTGATAGTGATCAAGTAGGTTCAGAAGCAAGCAGGTTTTTATGAGACTGTGTATTCTGTTTTCTGTCTCTGGATGAAACACTTTTGTGGTTTTTTGTCCTGCCCTCCCAGTTCTCTGGCCAGTTCTGCTGGGGATGTGGTGCTGCTGTGGGAGGAGCCCATGGGTGCCTGGCAGACCAAGGGTGTTGAATGAAGGCAGGACATGAAAAACAGTCTTCTTTCCTCATTCAGAGAGTAAAACTTGTTAAACTTCCCAGCTTTAAATGAGGAGGAAACAGTACTTCTGTTCACCTGCAGTGTCAATCAGTCAGTCTTTACCTTTTCCTTTGTGCTGCTTAATTACTGGTGAAATATTTAACCATAAGCAGCTTACATGTTTCTGAAACAACTCTCTGGTCATATATAGTTTTGCCTCTTCAGTTTTGGAAAATCTAAAAGGAAAAGTGCACTATCAGGAAAATACTAATATTTGGTCTCTAACCAGTAATACGTTTTAATAGAGTGGAGATGAACAGCATCAGTTATTTGCAGCTTCTTTTTCGCTTAATTCAGTAGCTCTTGTGTCCCAGGGGATTAAACAGCACAGTTTGTATGTGGTATCTACTGTTCATATAAGCAACTCCAGGGACTTTTTTTAAACTTGTATCTTTTATAAGGCCCTTGAGCCTGGCCGTCTATAGCTCACCAGGGAACAGCGTGTCCTGTGTGCTGCACTCCGCTCATCACGTCTTGGAATTGTCCTGGTGTGCATAAGCCACTCCTCTGGGTGAGATGAAACAGATATTTCTCACATTTTGACTCCCTTTATCCTCTCTGTAGGAGCTCAGCAGGCAGGATGTGCAGTGATTTGGAAATTTCTGTGTTGAGTTCCTAGAGCAGCTCAGTTAGCTCCAAGGTTTCTCATGGCTGTGTTCTCAGTTGTGTGTTTCATAGATGGGGATAGGACTGTGGGCTGCCAGTGATGATAAAAACAAATATATATTTGTGGCAGTTGGACACTGATGTATCTGGAGCTAAGCTGTACTGTTGCTGGCAGGATTACAAGAGCTGGGTTGTTTGGAGATTTAATGTTCTCATTGTGGCTGTTGTAGGGCAAAACTGAAAGCTCATAAAACTGAGGGCAGGTCATATCAACAGACCAATTAAAGACCGTGTGTATCATGGATACAAATGTTTATGAGCTATATTGCTTACACAGTAATCATTATTTTTGACCTTTCAGCATGAACTCTGTTGATTCCTCATCACTTTTTCATTCAGGATAGTCTTTTAGAGAAAACGCTATGAGACATGACTTCATTCAGTCCCTGACTTTAATTGGATTTCTGCAGTCCTGGTTAAAACCAACTTGGTTTTACTGGAATGATGTAGGGGAAGAACAAGACAACTTTCAGTGGTTTTCACTGTATAGGTCATCTGAAAAGATGAAAATTATTTTCCCAAAAAAGAATACTTTTTTCCCATAGGTTTCATTACTAAATTGAAACTTGAGTGGATGATTATTGTGTGCAGTTGAGTGGCAATTGCTGTAATTGTGTAATTGCAGGTGGCACTGCCTTCTCTGCCAGGAGATAGGAGACAGGAGACGGTCTAAGGAATTTATCTGTTAATGGCCCAGCCACTGGAAGAGCAGCAAGGTAGCTCAGTTTGCACCACAACACTGTTAAAACACAGATAATTTTAAACAACTACATTCAAAACAAACTTCTGTCTCATCAATGCCTGACTGATTTCTAGTAAAACCAAGCTTTAGCTCTTCTTTTGATCTATTTGCATTGAAGCTTGTTTGCATGATGCAGATGCAAAGGAAATATCTGCTTTGCTTCACTTTGACATTTCCATTAAGATTACTCTCGTTATAATCTTGTCACAAAACCAGATTCAAACTTATTCAGGGCCTTATCTTGTGGCAGAAAGCTGCTGAGCCCAACTGGTGGGGAGAATTCTTAGTTGCTGTGAATTGAAGAGAAATTGCATAGACTCGGAGCATTAGTTAAATGCTTTTCTAATGGGTCACTGTTTCTCACTGAAATCAAATTCAGGCAGAAAGCTGGTCATAATCACAGCAAAACCCAAATACTGGCCAACTGACAGCTGACCCAGCATCCTTCTTTATGATGGTTTTTATTCTCTATACTCAGTGAAGTATGCAACTCTTACATTGTTAGAGTAAGATAGATACCTTTAAACAACATCAAGCTATGTTCTTGAAAAACACAAATAATGTATGGACTAGCATCTGTTTCTTGCTTCTAGCCCCTATATCCTGTACCTTTTCCATTATAATTTTCTTTTTTTTAATACCATGGTAACTGGAATTAGTAATAAGTAACAAAATAAAATATGAGAAAATATCAGCTCTTAAAGCTCACTTTAACAATATGAAAGTTAGTCCTGTGCGTCTGGTTTTTGTCCTACTTGAAGTCCCAACTCTTTCCACTAACTAAAATTGCGGGTTCACCTCCAGAAATATATCTTAATATTAGAAAATGCACATCCCTACACTTTAGGACCAAACTGATTGCTATAATAGCTTCTTTTTCCTGTCTCACATACTTTTTCTTTTGAATTGAAGTGTACTCTTTTATCAGAAATTTCTCACAGGTACCCATACTATCACTTTTTCATATTCTTTTGAACGAAGCCTGAAGGGAAAACTTCTCTGGTATCATCCATAATTCAGAATTTTATAGCTCTTTTCTGAATGTGCTGAAATTTTTCAACATTACTTTTGATATACACATGCCTCAGAACTAAGCTTGCATTATTTTATGGTTCTGTCAGAGTCACATGGAGGAGTAATTCTGCTTCCCTACTGTTACTTTGAATTCCCTTCATATATTGTATTCACTCATTGCAGCATAGCATTGGGAGTTCATGGGCTGTTGTTGCTTCGTGCTTTTGAAAACATTTTTAAACAATTACCTTAAAGATTGTAATTTATTGGTGGCAGAACCAGCAAAGGTCTCACAAATTTCCTTAATTACACAAGGTGGAAAAAAATTCAGCTTACTCCGAAGCAAGACTCTTTAACTGATGGCAAGGCATATTAATAATCACATAAACCTTAAAGTTTTTGAAAGTTGTCACATCCAATAAAGAATTGCAGTTTTACAATATCCCTGTAGATTGGGAAGTAAGTTTTATTATGAAGTGTGGAAACTGAGGCACAAATTTGTCACTAGCCAGAGTATTGCTTTACTGAACCCACTTTTACTGAGTCCACAACCTCCATTAATTCATCCTTCTTGGGCTGCTTAGGAGAACAAATGTTTTGTATTTAATGTCACCCCATCGTGATGTTGTTCTGAAAGTGCTTCCTCACATGTGGACATCATATCTGTTTTTAGGACAGTCCTGGGCATGTTAGCAGTCTCTTACCAGTGCATGAAATGCACCATGGCAGCATGAATTTAGTTGCTCAGCAAGTCTGCATTCCTTGGCACAGGGAGCAGGATAATACTTCTGGTGTCCAGACCTATTGTTTTCACAGTGCTGCATTTCCTCACTAATGGCTTATGAGGCAAATATTTAAGTGCTTATCGTTACATATTCCCCTTTCATCTCATTATTTATAGAGCAATTATTAGGATTACGAAACTGTATTTTTTTTTCTTTTTAAAAAATAAGATCAAGCAGCAGAAGTTGAAGACTTTCAAGTGTGCACTTAGGAGTTTGTTCATAGTGACTGTTTTGTCTCCTGTGGTTCACTCCTGGCACTCCTTCAACTCAGCAGCCCTCGATCAGCAGAGCCTGCTGTGCTCCAGCGCCTGAGCTCCTGAAACACCTCTGCATCCTCACTGGGACGAATCTAAAAGTTGTCAGACCCTGCTAGATTGATGGTCTTCTACCCTTAGAAATCCTGTCAAATCTACTAAAGTATCTTTTATGGTGGAGAACAGACACTAAGTGCTTCAAAGGACTTGCTCAATCTTGCATCTTTTTTTCTCTGCTGTTAGAGACGTAGGGTTCAGGTCAAGTTCAGCATGGGACCTTTTGCATCATGGAAACTTTTGTACTGGAAGAAAAAGCTCACCTAGTAGTTAAACTAAAATATCTATTTTAGGAACTTTGGGTACTTTTGTTGGGCCAGATACTGTGCATCTCGTGGGGACCAGGTTGTCCTCTTTGCAGTATGTGTGTTTTACTCCTTTTTGTTCCTGCAGAGGGTTTTTGCTTCAGTGTACTTCATGCTTTTACCGTGCCCTGATCACCCAGTATTGCTATAGAAAAGGACTCTGCTCAGGAGACCAGTTGTTCCTCTGATCTCAGCTGTTTTCTTGGAGTCGATCTCAGACTGGAAGCCCTTTTCTCATCTGGAAGATGATGCCCCTGTCTCCCCTTCCCTGTCCCCTGATGACAGCCAGATGTGCCTTGCAGCCTGGATTGGTCTTCTGTGCCTCCACAGTCTGGAAGTGAAGGCAAGAGCTGTTCAGGCAGCTGGAGCTGTAAAGATGCTGGTGTCAGTCCAGGAGAAGCTGAAGGGATCCTGGTTTGAGATGTTTTCCTCTGAGCTGCAGTTTCAGCCTCTCTGCTTTCCCTGTTGGTGCTTTGACAGCATAAGGCCAGAATGAGGGGCTGCCCTGCTGCCTGCCCCCCACCTCATGGCATGGCTTGCTGCTTCCCAAGGGCAGAGCCATGGACTTTTGAGAATCAGAGAAGTGTGGGAGAAACCAACACAGCCTTCCAAACCTAGCTGTCTGCCTCCTCTGTGCTGCCCATGCCAGCCTGCCACTCCAGGGCAAGCCTTGCCAACTCATGAACCCCCAGGCTGAATTGTCCAACATACCATTTGCTAAGAGAATGGAAGAGGTTTTTTTAATTATTACTTTGTGGCTGTTTTTTTTTTTTTCTTGTTTGGTTGTGGGGTTTTTTGGTTTGTTTGGTTTTTGTGGGGTTTTTTGTTTTGTAGGGTGTTTTGTTTTGGGAGTTGTTTGTTTGTGATTTTTTTTTCTTCTTCAGAGCATGCATCAGTCTCTAGAGGTCTAGAAAATAGGATCCTGTTCAAAATTACTGCCCTGAGCCCACTTCCTTGGGCCCAGTGATCAGGCCCTTGGCTCAGCAGGTCTGGTGTTAGATGCAGCCCCTGGAGAAGCCAGGTCAGGATCCTGTCTTCTGCTACCCAGAGAGCCAGGGAGCCACCACTGCTAGAAACAATCAAAGACAGTCCCTAGCACTTTGTTTAGGGAGTGTTTGTGTACTCTGCTCTCCTGCCATATATCCATGATCATAAGGTTCTTAGTTTTTTTTCGTTTTTAAGTGCAATTATCATAGATATTCTAAGTCATCTTCTCTTCAGCCAGTGCCCCAGAGCTTGCAGAGGGAATGCCACTTGCTGTGTGGCTCTTTCATACTTGCAGTCACTGCCACACTGCAGGGTCATTACCCAGTGTTTGTTTTAAATGTCTGAAGTCCACAGCTATGCTGGTATGTTAACCCACCACTTCTGTGTAGTCTGGAAACATTAAAACCATAAATTATTATAAACAAAGTGCCTTTGGGGGAGCTTATATATTGTGGTTATTTAAGTAGTTCTAGAGATTTCTGCCTTGGTTTAGTGCTCATAGAATGTATACACGATCACACAACTATTCCACAGTTCACTGAAGAACAAAGGTATATTTAACAGAAGATGTCTTTCTACCGAATAGATGCTTTTTTAATTATGATTTTAGCTTAAAAAAATAATTTCAGCTTGCTTCATCTGCTTTCCATATGTAACTGTTTCAGATAAAATACACAGCTAAAGGTTTAATTGAATCAGTGCCATTCCCTAAATACAGAATTTCTGTGCATGTACATTTCTCATTCTGATAGCTTCCAAAAGATAGCTAAGTGACCATTAGAATATTTTAACAAGAAAATAGTTTTGTTTTATGAGATGTAAGTTCTCCTACATAAAATACAACATGCTGGAACTAATTTTCATTGCATGGTTATGGTTCATGGTTAAAAATTTTCAGTCTGTGAAGGACTATTTCCATACCACTGACACATCTGTTTTAAAGAGACCTTGTCATCAATAATACATGATATTTTTGGTCATTGAGGAGGAACTCCCACAGTCCAGTGTATACTCAGTGCACCCTTGAAATTTAGCCCTTGGTTTGAAAGGTTCAATATTTCAATGTCTGGCCATCTTTAACCATCAATGAATATTTTGCTATAATAGATAAAGTCCCAAATAAACTGCTGTAGTTTCCAACCACATCCAGGAGGAACAAAGCGAGTTAAGGCTGGAACCTAAAATTTCTAGGCAGAACTAATAAAGCTTCTCTTTGTTGAGGTTTTAGATGTTGCTTTGTTCTCATATGCCCTGGTGAAAAAAGTATTTCTTTTAAAAAAATATTTTACAGACGCTTAATCTTGGTTGTGTCTAATGCCTTTCAATATTTTTAAAAGAAATTCCAAGTGGATGAGTTATTTATGTGTTTAGCTTTTATTTTCCATTATGTCTTTTAATAGATTCCAGATCTCATCTATATTGTAATGGCTTCTGTGTTACGGAGCAACAAAATTTACTGGGTTAAATATCCATTTTTCTTGCCTCTCTGACATGAAAGTGCCACAGTCCTACACAATAAATTGCTAACACATTTGTGAGGTTGAAAGCCCGTGCTGTCACCCTCACTGTCTGCAGGCAGGCCTCAGCAGACGAGGAGGTCCCGGTGCACTTCAGCACACCTGGAAGCACCGTGCTATTCCCAGCTCTCAGGTGAACATGCTTGGAAGACACCGTGATTAAAGGCTGTAAATGGAGGAGTGTTCAGGCTTGAATTCTTTGTGAATTGCTTCCCTCAACAACGTGTTGGAGCACATGTAGAGAGAGCATGATTTTATAGACTCATCTGAGGCCTGGGTGTGCAGATGGAATACGTAATGTGATGTCAGAAAAAAAGAGATAATCCTAACTGCTGTTTGCTTTCCCCCTCGCCATCCTGTCTTCCCCATGCATTTACTTCTTTCCTTTTTTGTTTTCCTTCTGGCTAGATTTACTTGAATTTCTGGGAAAAGCAGGTGTTAGGGGTCAGAACAGCACAGTGAGTGGGGCTGAGCTTTTAGCATCATGGAACTGCCACCACGAATCCCTGATTTTTTTTTTTTCCTGGTTTTTGAGACTATAAGCTCCAGGAATTGAAATATAGCATTCTGCACTCAAGAATTATTCCATAGAAAATGTAAGGGAGCCTATAATTAAATACTCGTGCACAGATAGCAGTATTGGAAGAATAAATTTGGTGCCAGTCTCTCCAGAAGTGGTTGAAAAACGTAAATCATGAAGCGAATAGATAATCACAGATATGACAAACTGTAGCTGCATCTGCTGATTATTTTCTTCTCAGCCTCTTGTGTACAATTAAGAATTTAGATTTAACAGCTGGGAATAATTTTCAAATGTTGGTTTAAAGTAGAAAGTTCTATTCAGAAACTTTCAGCAGTTCTTTTATCTTCCCCATTCATTATTTTTTCTGGAACAGGTTAAAAAAGATAGTACTTGACCTGGTCTGCACTGAGACAGAAAAGAGATCATTATAATCTCAGATATGGATTTATGCTTAATGATCCACCTTCTAGTGTGACTGAGTTCAACAGTAAACAGACTGAATATCTGTCAACAGGCTCAACTTTCTTTGGTCAAGAAACTTCATCTGTTAATATTTTATTTTCTTAGTTCAGCAGAGAGACATCTTTCAAAGGTGTCTTGTTGATAGTTGTGGCAAAGAAATTAAGGTAAAAAGCTCACAGTGAGTGCCTGTCAAATTCAAGTTAGAGATGATACACAAGGGAAAACTATTAAAAACTGAGGATATTTACTGATGTAATCATACATCATTAGATACACTTGGTTAGCACAAAGTTCTATATGTAAATAGACCAATACACTGAATGGGCAGATCTGTGTAGACCATGTCTGTATATAAAATTCCTACAGAAAGATCTCATGCCTGTCACTGTGCTCCACATGAATCTGAGTTCAAAGCATTTGGCATTTAGCCTCTTAGATGCAATGTTTATATGTTCATGTTCTGCAATTTTATTTTTGTATTCTGCCAGTAAAACCTCTGTTTTTAATGATCCAACAAGCAGGTATAGCAGTTTTATCTGGGTATGGATTTACATGCTTCCTTTATGACAACAGATACTCAGATCTTCCCCTAGTCCAGTAAAGTGAACTGTGCATCTTTGCTGATGTAGCAGAGAATTATTGTGATTCATCTGGTTAATTAATTAGTCCCTCTAGAAATGGATAAAAGAAGAATTGCAATCCTGGTAGGGATACATCCTAAGGGCAAGTTAGTTTATTTTCATTTGACACCAACAGTTTACATTTTACCTTCAAATGTTTTCTCCTCTGTTATGTGTTCTTTCCATTTGGGCATTTCCAGTGAAACAACATATTTTTATTTTTCACATTTTTTCAAGTCTTAACCTTGTTAGTAGGTCAGGTCCAGGAAACATCTGAAGTCTGATCACCCTACACAGATGTCATGTTTTGCATTTTTGAGATAACCTGCATTATCAGCCAAAAAACCATTATTCTTTAGAGCAAATATTCTACTGCTTATCTTTTTTTTTTCTTTACATACTTATATTGGGGTTTTTTTATTTTATTACAGCAGTATGCCCATACCTAAGCTCTTCGTTGTTTTCTTTTGTTTCATTTTAAAGGTACAGAATTATGCTCCTTGCTCTAACTTGGTGTTTTTCTGATATCTGGACTGAGGAGTTTACTTACAGTGACTGCTGCTCAGGTTAAGAAGTTTTCTTCCTACAGCCTTTGTAATTTGAGGGCTTTTTAGTGATAGAGATATAACAAATTTTTTACATCATTTTACAAGCTGAACATGGAGAATAAATGTTGCTTTAAACTATTTCAATATTAATTGAAACAACCAGTCTCCCAGAAAATTTGCATAGAATAGAGGGGCTGTGATCCAATTTCACTTAGTTTTTAGGCTGGTCACACTCATTTTCTGTGTATCCAGTGATTTTGGAAAGTTTTGCTCATGATAGTCTGTGGTGTTTTCTGGGGCTTCAGCTGGAAGAAAACAGTAGTATCAGCTGGTGGGATAAGTTAGCAGATGGTACAAGATAGGGAAATAGTGAACAATTTTCTTAGTGCATGATGATCTGCATCCACCTTTTAACTCAAAGCAATAAAGCAATTTCCACTGCAGCCAGATTCCAAGACCTTTGTGCAGCAGCAAAGAACATGGGCCATGCAAGATCCTGAGGACCTGGGCATGTGAAGCTCTGACTTCAGGAAACTTGAGAGCTGTTGCTGCCTATTCAGCCAGTCTTGACTTCTCAAGATGACTTGGAGTAGCAGGGCCTTCATGGCCTTGGAGTTTGCAGGAGCAGGGAACTCTTGAGTAATGCCAGAAGATGACACTGCTTACCAAGCTGAAATTGAAGGAATTACTCTGAATTTTTTTTTCCAGTTCAGCTTTCCCCAGTTTGAAAAGAGTGTTGAATTGCAAAGACCCAGAGAAGCCTTCTAGTTCATAGCCTAAGATTATTCATCAGAGTAAGCAACATTTCCCAACTTCAGTCAAGTTCCAAACAGATCAAAAATCAAGCCAAGATGCACACTCTTTGGAGTCCAGGTTTTTGCATGAGAAAAACTATCCACTTGAATAGATATTGGTTAGGGTGTTTTGTTTTGTTTTGTTTCGATTTGTTGGTTTTGCTGTCGTTGTTGCTGTTTTGTTATTTTTGATTTTGTTTTTGGTTTTGGGTTTTTTTTTAATATGTGCTTTATTCTAGCAGGAATTAATTTGGATTAGCTCCATTGCCTGTGTTCAGACTGGTGGCTTGCTCTTAACTGATTCTTGGTTTGTGTGTTTTAATTTTCAAAAGAAATGTGAGCATTTCTAATTTTCACCTGTTAAAAAAATCAGAAAATTTATAGTAACATGTTGTGGGATACTAGCTTCTCTGTCACACTTGGAGATGAAATCTTTCCAATAATAGGGTTGCAGGCTGGACAAATACTCATATGAACAAAGAACTGTTGAAACCCTTTGAATTAAAATAAAAGCAGTGCTACTCTACACCTTAATCAATGGAAAAGGCTGTTTGGGCCATAGAGTTTTTATATTTCTTTTTTGTTTACAGATTTACAAAGAGAATTTTCAAAAGTTGTCTTCGGGTCATCCTTCGGAGCATAGTTGCAATGTAATTACAAGATACATATTGGGGAAGAGGGAGCATGGAAAAAAAGATAGCAGGGATGATGGTTTTCAAACAATGTATTTTATACAGCAGGAAGAAAGTGATTACTAAAAGGTTAGCCCAAATTATTATTCATGAGTTTTCCAAGCTGTTAAACAAATTGTTGTGCAAATGTTCATAACCTCATAATTTTCTCCCTCTCAAAAGGTGTTTAGATCTCCACATGTGCATAGATCAAGTGTACTTCCAAAGATAGGCATGTTTGTGCTTGCAATTGCAGATGATCTTGTTATGACAGTGGAGCTTTTGCAAAGAGTTCTCTGTGGGCTGTGTGGATCCTTTCTCACTTCAGTTCCTCTTACAGCTGGGAGCTGCTACTGCACTGCAAAAAGCCTTCTCCTTTTTGAGCACTGGGCTTTGGTTTCAAAGCCAAATGCAATTAAGTCACCCTGATTAGATCATTAGAGCCTTCAGTGAAATCTGCTCAGTAACATGTCTGAACTTTTGCTGTGGTTTCAAATGAATAATTTTTTGGTATTTGACTTTGCTTTGAAATGTGGAGTGCTCTTTGCCTAAAGGGGTATCTGGTATTGTATAAACATGGAAGGTTTCAGACCATTTGAGGGACTCAGTGCAGAATAATTCAGCCTTGCTGAAGATCTGAAGTATTTCAGCAGTTTTATTCGCACTGTACTCTATATCTGCTTCATCTTATTGAAAATTTTACAAATTAGGGGCCTCCTCACAAACACTTCTGGAAGAGCTCACCAGGAGAAACTAGCTGAGCTCTCTCCCTCCAGTCTAACTTCTGTATGTGACCCTGTGCATTCAGCACCAGGAATAAAGTTTTTAAGGGCATCTCCCTCCCCAGACACTGTGTTTGGTTCACCATGTGCCTCCAGAGTGGTAACAGAGTGTTGCAAAGTGTGGAACACTGGATATTGAACATTCCCCTGGGCAAGGCTGGCATGAGGCATTATTTACCAGCAAAGGTGGATCCCTAGGGAAAGCAGCAATTTGAAAGTCAGGGTCACCTTCACAGGCCAGGTGCCACTGAGCTCCTTTCTGTGGCAAGCCTCACCCTGGTCACAGCGGTCTGTGGGAATCCAAAGTCACCAGATGCATGTGACAGATTCGCTTTGCATGTCTTCACAGTATTGAAGGGGTGAGACATGGCCCCTACACCAGCTGAAGAAAACAGGGGGAAGAATATGAAGGTAACAGTGATGAAAATACAGATCTAAAACTGGGAAGACAAAATATACAGAAGAAATCCCCTAAACATCTGACACCACCAGCTGTGCCTCCAGCTACTTAAAAGTAGTTGGAGGTTTCTTGTGAGCCCTCTAAATCTGTTTTTGTTTGTTTGTTTTCAGTGCTAGAAATTCACAGAGATTTCCTGCAGGATTAATCACTGTTCAACGACTTAGGCTGGCAGAATTTGGCTACTTGACTAGTGTGAGACCTCTTTGTCAGAAACAAAACTACACTGAAAATTCTAAGCAAAACCTGGGAATAGAGCACATTATTTTTTATTCTCGTTGGCATCAAACTAGTAATTAATAGTTAACACCATTTTGGTGACATTTGGTGTTTTAGAAGTCAGACTGTTAAAGCTGCTTCTTTTCTGAGTTCCAAGCTTTTGTTTGCAGTTTATAGAAATACAACTTTAGTGCTTGAGACTTCACATCAGCTCTGTGCCAATGAATTTGGCTGTATGAATAGCTGACTTCTTCCTTCCAGCAAAGTATGTTCTTCCCAGTAAGCATTTTTGTGTGCTCCTCTGCACTACTCCAGTTAACATAAGAAAATCAAGAAAAGAAATGATAGCCTGAAACATAGTTGGCAAACCTTCTATATTTGCCATAGCATATTGAAATGTGCTTCTTTTGCCAGTAAGTTTACTAAATTTCATTTTTTTTGAAAGTAGTGTCTTAGTAAAGCTGTAGTGCTTGCTAGGGAGGTCATATTTACTAACCAGAAAATGGTAATTGGAAAAGAGATGAAGCATGGTCCATTGCTTTAGAAATTATTCTTTGAATTGGCCAATTTTCAACTGTAAGGAAGGATTCTATCCTTATTCTATTCTATTGCTGCCTCCTAGATTTTTTTTCCCAATAGCACACTGATAAAAGATTTCCTGTGAGTCTTCTATTTTTTCCAATAGATGAAAGAAATATAAATTGTCTCTGGGTTTTTTCTTAGTTCTAATGAGTTAAGCCTAGTCTGGAAAGAATATGCACAGAATGGAGAGATGCAATTTGGATTGTGCTTTGCTGTCAATACAGGATGTTGTGAAATAGCAGATTCAGGCATTAGGAATGCAGCACTCTGAGGCGGCAGGTTGTGACTCTACTTGCAGCAATTTGCATAGCATTTTCTGCAGGTCTTTATCAGTTTACTTTTATTGCTTTTTCACTTCCCATGATAAAGAACTGGAAGACCCTCTTCTGGCAAAGAAATCTTTGCAAATTACAATGACCAAAGGAAGAGTTGCCCTTCCTGATCCCACTATTCTATACCCACCATGAAGATTTTTCAGTTTACATAGTTATTGGCTTTCCCTTCTTTGTGGGTCTCACCAGTTTTGACTATGGAACAGATGTGCTTTAACTTACCCCAAAAGGTCAGGTACTTAGAAGAATTTGTCAAGTGAATTTAATATCTTGTGGTGCACTTCTAAAATATTGCTTTATTATTGCTTTTAGGCAAAAAGGAAAATAGTGAAAGCACTTGGTAAAGATCATATTCATAAGACGTATGTGAAGGCTAGGTAAGGCCAATCAGATGTTCCTAGCTGTGTCCCATTGATAGTTTGTGGCAGTCTAGAGAAGGAGAGACCTGGCTCTTCGCGTGTCACTGACTTTTCTTCTCCTTGCATGTGAGTCAAAAGAAGCTCAGCCTATCCCCCAGACTGCCATAGAGATTTCTCACCTCTAAGGCACCCAACGTTTGGTGCAGCAATGCATGCAAGGACAGCTGAGGTGCCATCACAGGGGCCAGGACGGGAAGAGCTGCTGTGCTGTGGGCCAGAGGTCCTTGTTTCACTTGCTCATCTGCCCAGCACCAACATGACTCAGGTAGCTTGACAACGAGCAAAGCTGCTGCCTGGGGACCTGCCCACAGATTTGAGCACAGGCAGCTCCACAGGAGACAGCAGGCAGGAGAAGGGTGTGTGGCTGGAGCTCTCTCTCCCATTGCTCCTTGCTTCCTCAGACTGCCCAGTGTGGGGCAATTTAGGAGAGGTCTGTAGCCAGCTTATCTGAGTCATAACAGGGCTTTTATGGCCTCAGCTTCAAGGAGCCAAGGACGTTCAAAGTGGCTGATAGCTGCTCCTCTTTATCATCCCTGCAGCCCAAACCAGGCATTTCCCACCATTAATGTGCCATCCAGAGTTTGAGAGCTCGTCTGAAAATCGTTTTGTTCACCTTGTGAAGGTTAACATTTGGTAGGGCTTTTTAGTTTGTTTGCTTTCTTGATTGGAATATACATTTGACAAAGTAACAGGAGTTTCAAACTGTTCTACCTGTTTCTTGGGCCATGTTATCACATCTGTCTCAGTCCTTGCACAGTAAATGGTGCAGCTGGAGTTGCAGACTTTATTAAGCTGGTATCTGTTGTAGATCCTCAGAAGAAAGGTCTCAAAGGGTGAGTACTGTTTTGTTCCTCTTCCCCTCTCCCCATTTTAAATGCTGTCTAATAAGGATTCTTTCTAGACCATACATTATCATTATTTGTCTAGTATTTACCAAGCCATAAAAAGAGGGCTGCACAGTTTCACAATAGTTTTTGTTCAGTTTCCTTCAAGTATTTCATGCAAACAAGACAGGCGGGTTCTGTTAACTGGATTGAAAAGATTCATGATGGGAAAGTATCTTTCCAAATAGAATTGTCCACAGAATGCCTTTGAAAATATCTGTGAGGTTTTTTGTACTCTTAGGCCACTGAACATATTTTTTTTTAATTTTTCATGTGCTTTTCAGGCAAGAAAATAGAAGAATATCTAGTTAATTTAGAAGCATACTTTTCAGGATATTATGTTATCATAATATATCATGTTCATGATATATCATGTTCACTTATGGTTTTCTTCTTCATATTTTTCTACTGCCTGCCTTTCTCTTATTCCTCTTGGGAGAACAATTTCTGTTTTCCTTCAGCACAGAAGCTATCTTTGTACAGGTCAGCATGAGCAATGCTGTTGGGGAGCTCTATCCACTATGATTAGTCAAACCTTTACTAAAGAAGGGTCTATCCTTGCAATGAAGAAACACTTTTTTTATAGATTTTTAAACCATTAATTTATAAATCATATAATCTGATACTGACTTATCTCTATGTCCTGTCCACATGCATTTAAACTTCAGACCTTTGAGTCCTAAAATTCAGCAAATGTTGTCCTAACAATTATTACCATTTAGCATCTAAAATTCCTCTTTGAGAAACCTCTTAAAAGCTTTCTGTTTTCCAGACAGGGAGCTTTAATTGAAATTTAGAAGAAAAAGTAATAGGTACTTGGAAAGAATCTAAACCATTGCTTATAAAATCAACAGTCCCTCGGTTCACATTCTGAAGGGGGTCTGTGGAATCATCAATTTCTTGAATTACACCAGTGAATCGGAAGAGACATCTAAGTATTGCTACTACTGAGTTCTTTTGTTGTGCCCTACTTTCTTCTGTTAGAGCTCTGGCAGAAAGATATATGACATAAAATTATCCATTAATAGCTCTGAAATAATCAAATTATTAGTTCTTCTTAGAATTCAGTGTTCCTTCAGAAAAATGAAATATCATCTTATTTCTTTCAGTATTGTTGTACAACTTGCACCCTTGCCATGCTGGACACCATTGAAATTACTGGCCATTTGTTCAGTTCTTGAGATAAACAGAACTGAAAGCTCAGTCAATGCATGTCAGGGCAGATATGATCATCCTCTAGATTTTTTTTTCCCCTCTTGGCTTTCTTACACTACCTAACCTTCAGTGAACTCCCTGCAACATTTGCTTTCACAGAATTCTCCTTAATCCTCCTTCATTGTCAGACTGGGTTTTCTGTTTGACTTTCAGAAATTGAGAAATAATGATACTTCTGGTAATTTCAATAACTTGAGAAAAATGATTGAGGATGGGAACTCTTTTAAGAGGGTTAAAAGGTTAATAGGGTAACACTATCAGTGTGAATAGCAGTCTTGAATATGTTCATGTCTTCATAAGAACTTAGTATTTCCTTCTGAGTTCGTCAAATCAGAGTGCCTCTTCAATTCTGAATTACTTTAGCCCAGAACCTTTAGGTTAAAAAAAAAAAAGAAAAAGTTTCTCAGTCTCTCTTCTGCAGCAACCAACTATAAGATCCTATAGTATGGAATTATTTGTAATACAACTATTATCTCCCATGTAAAACATCTTTGCATCTCCTACATGAGTGGATGAGAATAAGATCAACATTTTCTAGCTGGTCAACCTGGATATTATTTCTGGTAACAACAATGCCTGTCATCACTTTATGTTGTGAATAAGAATGGAATGGAATGGAATGGAATGGAATGGAATGGAATGGAATGGAATGGAATGGAATGGAATGGAATGGAATGGAATGGAATGGAATGGAATGGAATGGAATGGAATGGAATGGAATGGAATGGAATGGAATGGAATGGAATGGGATGGAATGGAATACTGCTGAATATATCTCAGGGTCATGATTTCTCTCAATCAGAATTGACACAAGTGCAAGCCAGAAGATAATCTCTTGAGGACACTAAAGGGAAAATAGGCATCTCTGCAGTGCACAGTTAGATGCTGTAACCTACCATCACAGAGTTTTCCTTGCTAACAACTGCACCAGAGAATAGAAAGCCTTGATGATGTAAATAGACCATATACATTTCACTGCTGTTTGAAGAAAAAAGTTATATTTCCATTTAAAAAACAGACAAGTGAAGGATGAGGAAGAGAGACCAAAAAAAAGTAACTACTGATCCATGGCCAAAATAGAAACGATTTTCTAGTTTCCAAGATAAGACCAGGACAGACAGCAAACACCAGACAGGAGCAAAGCTACAATGGAATATCTGTAGAGTCTATGAACACATTTATTTTCACAAGACTAGGCACCTTCACCCATGTTCAGACACATCTTAAAAGACCACTGCCAGTATGTTTTGCTTTTTAAGTGCTATAGAATCACCTGTTGGAAAGCAAATGATTCTCAGATTCCTTCAAGAACAATACATTGGAGCCTGTTCTTTCTTCACCTTGAATCCTTCAAATCTCTTTTTGAGGCTTAAAGAAACTTAAAGATGATAACCTGTGGGGATGCCTGTAGTAAAACACACTTCATGAGCTTCTGTGGAGTCAGGATTCATTTTGTGTGCATATCTGTAACTCATGAGATGTGTGTTCTCAACAGTCAGTAACCAGGCAAATGGATAATCTCAAGTACAAACCTACATTAAGTTCTGTCTACAGTATTTATTGGCTATTGGAGGCTGTGCCATGTAATTAGAGGAAACTGAGAGTTTTTTTCAAATA
This sequence comes from Prinia subflava, assembly GCF_021018805.1. NCBI lineage: Eukaryota > Metazoa > Chordata > Aves > Passeriformes > Cisticolidae > Prinia > Prinia subflava. Next base: position 136,643,905 of record NC_086247.1, read on the forward strand.
TTTGTGTATACCCTTTTTTGTTTGAACAGATAACATTTTCTTTTGTTGAACTTAGGAGAGGGAAGGCCCTGAAGAATGTGAGGTCATTGAATATTCAAAAAATAGCAGAAGTTATTTACTGCTCATCTGGTTTTGTCTACTAAAGTTTACTTAATTTCAAAGTTTTAAGATTTGATTTTCAGCAGTTCTAAAGGTACTGTGTTCTAAAATGTTCATATGTGCTAAAAGAAAACTAAATCATGAAAGAGAAAATTCAGTTGTACATATTCCCATCACTGCACCTCACTCTGATATGCAGAAAAGATATCAGTTGGCTCATTCTAATTATGGAATGGTTTGGGTTGGAAGGGACCTGAAAGATATCTGGTTCCAAGCCCCTGCAATGGGTAGGGACACTTTCCACTAGAGCAGGTTGCTCAGGACTCCATCCTGCCTGTCCTTGAAGACCTTCAGGGATACGAGGCTTGTTTCCTCCTAATTTTTGATACTTTGTCATTTAAGAGTGATGCTAGCACTAGATAGAAAGGTTTTTGGGGAACAAAGATCTTCCATGTCAAGATCCCAACTTGTGAAATGTTTAAGCATTTGAAGAGAAGATATGCACAATACAAGTAAATGAGATTTTAGAAAGACTTCTCTATAGCACATAAGAATACAGAATTGCACATTCTTTTCTGCATGAATGTGTTAGATCCCCTCCCCCAGGCTGTCCTCAGGGAAAAAACCCAAACTCTATTGCAAATTATTATCCTGGCGAGGGGCCTGGCCCCTTACAATTTGGAAACCATTTTATATGCTGTAGATTCTTTTCAGTTTTAAAGCCCTGTGTTGGCTTGTGAACAATGATGACATCAACTCTTGAAATCCAGCTCTAGCTTTGTTCCCTGTTCCGTAAGGTTCATAAAGCCAGTAGCATTTGTTTTTGTTCCCAAATAGGATATATTTAAACTGACATATGTGATTAATGGGCTGATGTTATGGTTTATTATTGGGTTTACATTGTGTGCCTTAAGTGTGAGAAGATAATTTTAAGAAGAAAGTTTTGAAGTACATAATAAAACGTATTGCAATAAAGACTTCTGAACAATATATAGTATTTCACTATCTATATATAAATCTGAAAATTGAATTAGTATGTAAATATCCTTATCAATGAAAACTTAAAGTGTTGCTTTGCAATAGTGATGTCACAATAATTTTCCACAGCCTAAAGTTGGCTGGAGTTAATTAGCCCCTAGCATCATAGCAGTGATATCTGATTGCATCAAAAATGGGAGTCACTTGGGACCTTGCAGAATCTGACTGTTTGTGTATAACATTATATGTACTTGATACTTATCTGTCTCACTTATATAAGATAACTGATATTATGAGATAATAAGACTGACTTATTCTCCTGGATTCCACTCTATTTACTCTGTAACTATTCAAGTGTAAGCTGGTGTATGCTGTACAAAGGCATCTCTGAGCTCACAGTTCTCTTGTAATTGTGTAGGTGACAAGTATGTGTTTAAGAAAGGGTGGAAGATAATAAATTCAGTTAATCATAAAACAGGTAGGCTTTTTATGTTTGATGTTGTAGTTCAAAGTTTTAGGTGTTCTAAGGGAAAATGGAGGAGACTGTGCTTAGCAAAACCTTCCTACTGTGCTAAGACAGTGATCCTTACAAGAGGTTAAGAGCAAACTTAATGTGGTGTGTAAATGTAATACTTTTCTGTAGCAGTTTTCCCTGCAGCGTGCTGGAAACTGTTCATGATTTAATTATTGCAGAAGCCATGTAAGGTAAAAAGGTACTGTGAGTTCAGTTGTCCATGGTGGGCCAAGGAGAGGAAAAGTGGTTTTGTGACTGAAGTGGGAACCAAAGCTTGTTAACTCTCAGACCATAGAAAGCTATGACTGGACCAGAGTTATTCACCTATTTCTCTGTGGTCAAGGGAATTCTAATTAAGTTTTCTAAGAATGCTTTACTATATTGAGAAATACTTGGTAAGACTTGCCAAAATACGAGGTTGCCACTGCAGTTCTCCATTGATTTTTACCCTCGATGAGTGTTCTCTAAATTGTTTCTGCTCTACAACTTACTTTCATAAAAGAAACTAGGAGCTTTGAAGTATATAAATGAAGTAGGTTTAGGTTTTGTTTTTTTCATAAAAGCTGAGCAGAAAAGCAGGCTACTGGGTGCAGTCCCAGGCATCCTGACTTGTGGCATCCTCAGTTCTTGGCTGAGACCATCATTTGGAGTTGTGGGCCTTATGTTATTAGCAAACCTGTCTGTTAAAGTTGTTTTGTCTTCTTGAGGTACACAGCAAAAAGGTGGAACAAAATGTGTGTACACAATTTTCTTTATACTGTCTTCAGAGTAAATACCATATACTTTTTTTTTTTTCTTTTGGGGTGGGGAAGCAATTCCTGTAACCTTATAATTTTGAATGGGAAGTAATCAAAATTTTTATCACTTTGAGTAGTTTTTATGAAGTTTAAATGGATGAGCAGATCACAGCCTAAAAAATTAGGTACATTTAATCAAGGCCAAAATGAAGTCCAAAAGCAAGAACTTATTAAAGAAACATCGCAATTAAATCTGAGCCATGAATGATGACAAGCCCATGCATTTTTCTGCATTTCAGAGGATGTTGTTCTCAGTAGACCATCAGTTGTTCTTGCATACACCATACTGTGCTTTTCAGCGATGGTTGTTGTATGAATAACCAGGTCAGCCAGTTGTTTAAATAAAGTTGGGAGAAAAATACCACAGAAAAATGAGAGAGAGAAACAGCTATGTTCTTTAAACATCACATTTTCTCTATTATTCTTACTTTTGAAAATACTGGAGACAGCTCATAAAAATTTCTTCCTTCTTAGGTCATCATTGTTTCTTTATTCCTTTATAATGATTTATAATATTTCTTGTTGTTTATCTTCAGCAATATTTTGTGATTCCAAGAAGAGATGATAATGATAGGAGGAAGGGAATGAATAATAGGAGAAATAGGTTTCCACTGTTGGAAACCAAAATACTGCATTTGCCTAATTTTCCTGATTTCCAATAGTGGGACAAATACGGAAAAACTGTAAACAATATTCTTGACACTTAGTAAAGTTTAGTCTCTGAATCCACATTTAAATTGTTTGCTATCTCAGATATTACATGTCAGTGGCTGAAAACCTCCAATTGAACCACTAACTGAAAACGGTGTGTTTCATGCAAATCCTACCAGAATTAGTAGGAGGCACAGGGAGGTACCTCCTTTAAACTCATAATGCTCATTAGGCAACCAAGTTGAGATCTTCAGCCAATGTTTTTTCAGTTTGCCTGGTCTGTACAACGGAGGCTTTTCACATACAGAATTCTGCATGACAGAGGAGTGATTCAAGTTCAGGTTCATGGATTCAAATCAGGCTCAGATTACCTCAGAGAAATTAGGACCAGTCATCATATTTTCTTCAGCCTGCACCAACCAGACTGGGTTTGCATGTTGCACTGCACAGTGATACTTAAATTCTGTAGTGGGGGACAGACAAAACATAAATACAGGAATAATATCTTTTATGTATTGGCTTGGTTACTTTTATGTGAAATGTGGAAAGAGAAGAGTCTGATAAGCCCACACCCCTGTAGGTGCTAGGGCCCAAGAGGAACCAAACAATCTATTCATGCCTAACTTCATTAATGAAGTTAGTCTCATGGATTTCTTCTATGATTACTCCTAATTATGTGGTTAATTATATACTTTAAGCATAAAGCCAAGACTGAAATATACAGTACTGTGCAGGTTCTTCCTTTAAAACCCCTAGACTTAGAAGTCATCTAAGGTGAACAAGAAATTACATTTTCCTTTGCTATTGTACGGGAACTGAGTACAGATACAATACTGTATTTATGTTGAGGCAGTTCAAAAATAGTGTTTCAACACAGCATCTCTGCATGGGTGGAGCGACAAGAAAACAGAGAAAGTTATGTGACCCTGGAGAAATTCTGAACCCCCTGAATACCAGACTATTTTTTACTTTAATGGTGTAAATATTTTATATCTCTTAAAAAGTATAATTTGGATTATGATCTGAATTCCCTTGAGATTTTTTTTTCTCATTCTAGGTGTTTGTGTTTAACACTTACTGTATATATGATATGAAATTATGTAAAATAAGAACTTTAATTCTCACTAAAATGAAACATAACGTTTAGGTATTTTTTTACAAGAACTGTGAATAAGATGAAATCAACAATGAAGAGAAAACCCTTGTTTTTTGTTGTTGTTTAGAAATCAAAACCAAAATAGTTTGGTTAACACATGTCATTTTCAGCTGAAACGTCCAATAAGTTTGAGCCAGAGAGTGTATGCAGTTTGAGGGATATGTAGATGTAGAGTGTGCTGGAAAATATAAATCTTGAAACGTAAGAAGTCATAATGTTATGTGCAGACCTCTTCCTTTGCTATCTCTCTGAGTGCATTCCTGGTTTGAATTCTGACGGCTTTTTTGTTTCCATGCTTCCTTTGTCACCATTTGTCACTGGCCCTGAGCACGTGTGCCACCCCCAGGCCCGCAGCTGTTCCAGTGCTGTCCCCTAGATCCCCTGCAGCTGATCCTGTACATTGACTGCATTTTCACATGATAAAAGACTTCACCCTTTCCCTTCTTTGGCAGATACTTGTGTGCTTAACATTTCTGTTGGAAGAACCTCTTTGGCCTGATCCCAGCTGAGTTACTATCCCGGCTTTTTCCCATCCCAGCATTGTTGAGAAACACCATTTTCTCCCCCCACAAAACCATTGCGCACAGGAAATAGGCAGTTGATCCTCATTTCCTTCCTTCAGTTTCAAGCTGTTTTAGAAGACTAATGAGTCAGCATCTCATTTAGTTGTATATCATCATCTGCATACTCATCTCAAGCCCTTTGTGTTCTCATTGTCATTTCCCTGCAGCTTTAGCTGATTGCATGTCTCTGCAGGATTTCACCCAGAGACTGTAAACCTAAGGAACGCTAATTGTCATCCTAATGTCCTGGGGTCCTGGCTTAGCCCCCCTTTGTTTCTTTCTGTACTCCTGCATTTCTCTGATTTTAGCTGGGTTTTTTTCTCAGTAACAGTGTCATCTTCCTGGGTGACCCATGATAAATGTAACGTGTTTAATGTATTCTACTTTTGTAAGGACTTCCCTTTTGAAATCCATCAGAAGCATAAATCAAGGGCATATGACACAGACTGAAAAAAAGGGGAAAACTTACCATGCTCCTCTTTTGCAGCACTGCCAGTGAAAAGGAGCTTCAGCTTGTATGTCACTGCCAGCCAGAACAGCAGCGCTGCATTCCTGCGGGGGGAGCACATTGTGCTCCTAACACCCTTCTGTGACATTATTTCAGATGGACTCAGGGGGACAGATGTCTCCTACTAAATCACCAACGCAAATGTCTCAAGCATCTGCATTTTCCTCTGGAGACTTAGAATTTCAGTGTTCAACAGGTCTGATCCTGCTTAAAATGGTGAATATGTTCCTTTGATCTGCTTAGCAAGCAGATCCCACAAGGCAGACTTGCAGTTCATTCACCCTTGTTTTGAGGGCCCTGGGATAATGACTAATACAGTCAGTCAGCCCCCAGGTATTAATCCTTGTCTTCCCTAAACTGCTGTGTATTCCTCTGGGCAGTACCTTACAAGTGGTATTCACCAGACTTTTCTTGTCTTCGTTTGACGACATTCAGCACAGTCCTGGAAAACTTTGCTTTCCTCCTATGACTCTTAGCCTTCTACACCTTTTTCCAGAGCCACCACTTGCTCCATTTAAAGCCACCACTTGCTCCAGGTTTAAAGTTCAAAAGCAACATGTTTTGCAGCTGTTTCCTTTGTCTCTGGTACTCTTCTACATCATTGCATCATTACAATGATGTCTGGCTCCCAAAATTTTCTCAAGTGTAACACCCCTTCCTGCTTATTTATACCTGCCAGTAGTGACACTCTGCAGTCGTTTCTTAGTTGTGTGTTTTGTCCCAGCCTCAGCTTCCACTCTTCTTAGCCTCCAGTATTTTCCACCTTTTTTCAGAGAAAACTATGTATGCTCTTTTCTTTCTTTGGTTGTTTTTTTTAATGTATTACTCTTATATATCCGCCTGCCTGTATTAATTTGGTTTTTTGAATGCCAGACCAACATCTTTAAGCATTGGTGCCTCTTGTATCCTGACTATTTGCTTTCACAACTCATAAAAACATAACACTAGTTTCAACAGGAGCCTCTGTGCTCTGAGGGTATTTGGTTAACAGAAAGTGGAAATCTCTTTTTTTCCATCTCATTGGGATGTGACAGGCTCACCTTTCACAGCTTCTCCTTGCATTGTTTGAGCTGGTCAAGTAATGTTCATTCAAGCCAGCTGAGGATCTGCACTCATAGATGAGAATGAAATCACAGGCTTTGTACAACTCCATTTGGGAGAAGGCACGGGATCCTGTCTGTTGGCCAGCAGAGGTTGCTCAGAGCACATTAGTTGTGTGTTCTGTACTCTACAGTTCTTTATTTCTTAGTAAATCAAGTCCAGGGTTTTTTAATCTTTGGTGAGATTTGCTCCAACATCCTGTTTCTCTCCTCATGCTGGGTATTTGTTTTGATGCCTCATCTCTCTGGAACAATGCCAGACTTGGTGAGGGAAGCAGAAGACAGGGGATTGTCTCAGAAACCTGCCCCTGGAGTTGAGAGATCACAGCCCTGCTGCATCTGGAAATTGCAGAGCTCTCCTTGGATTCATTTCCCACCATTGTGGACTATATATATCCATATGCATGCTGATAGATGGAAAAAAATTATACTCCTCTACAATCCAGAAGTAAAGGAAAAAATAGATCATTATTGTTTTCCATCTTTAAATACCCCTGAGGTTAGTGAAGTGCTGATGAAGGCATCGGTGTGGTGTTGAGTTTGGATAGAAATGCAGACAGTTAAGAAATATTTTGGAAAGTTCCAAAGGAAGCCATGCTTCAGGTTTGGATTCAGACCCAAATGTCTTCAAATTTCATTCATAATAAGGTCTTTACGTGGGCTGCAGTAATGGTCTTAATTATATTTCTCCCACGCTGGCATGTCTGGATCTTCTTTAGGGGATCTGAAGTTTGCTACATAACACTGTGGATGCCTTGCTAGTCTCCTCGTGCTACCTTATGCAGGAGTTGAAGCCTCCTGCTGCCCTGCTGCTGTGGATCAGAATTTGTGTGGTTCATTTTTTCCTGCAAGGCTGTGTTTATTCAGAGAACACTAGCAACTAATCCGGCAGCATATCCATATGATTTCAAATCAATTCCTGCAGGAGGAGGGAGAGAATTCTGGAACTAAGGTGGACTCATTTTATGTATTTTAACTGCATATCTTCATGTATCTACTTGGTTTAAAATAACTACCGTGTTGTGATGAGAGGAGGGAAGAGTTAGGGATACAGGCAACATTTTCTCTGGATTGAGGGTAAGAAGTGTTGCAGGTTTCCTCAGGCATCCTCATCTCCTTAACCACTCTAAGGTCAGAATTGATGTTTCACTTCCTTTGGGACTGGGAAAGCCCAGAGAAAAGTGACACAGTTGTAATCCTCCATGTGGTGACACGGTTTGAAGAAACTAAGAAGCTCAAGTTGATCCTGTGCAATGGCTTTAGCAAGGGTGACTGTTGCACTCTTGAAATGCTGCTGTTGGGCAGAGTAATTCATGTCCCTTCCAATGCATGGTGTTGATGTATAATGATGCCTGAATGTCATGATGCCTGAATGTCAAGCAAACATGCAGGATGATTTTTTCCCTTGGAAGTGTTGTGTGTTTGGCATTGAGAAGGGACTTGGTCTTATACAATCCTTTTTTTCTTCTTCTTCTTATTAAACAGAATTGTTTAATAAAAGCCAAGGAGGGTTTCTCAGGTTTGCATATGTGGGATGGTAACTTTATAAAAACATGAAAAACTCCAATAGAGTTTCAGTATTACCGAGACATTAGCAACAGACTGTTTTGTCTTTGTGGTTTAGAACTGGAATGTTTCCAGTTGTTGCCGGAAGGCTACATTTAATTTGTACTGTGTTTGCATAAATAGCTTATTCGTAAAAATCACATTTTACTTGAACAATTCTAAATGATGCAGTTATCACAGGGAGAAAAATGATCTATTGTTCTCTTTAAAATAAAATGGTACTGCCCTTCCAAAGTATCCAAAGGACAAAAGCATGAAAAATCATAGCATACTTATAAGTTGCTTATCTCATCCCCAGAATCAGCTCTCACATGCTCATATCCTCTGGGTTTGTAAAATTCAAAAGATTTTTTGAATTACTCTCTTAATTGTGATGTTGGCATTATAATTACTTGCTAAATAAGATTCTTTAACAATGACGTCCTTGTTGTCAAAGCAGTTGCATTTCTTTGCCTGGTATGAATAGCTGCATGTTCTGAACTGGGAAGCAGCAATTGCTGTGGGAGCCTGACTCTGTTGAAGGAGGAATTGATTGCTTAGAGAAGGTTTTTTAGAGCACTCCACAAAAATCTCCCTTACCTCCACCCACAGGCAAATGAAGATTAAGGATAGTACAGGACCTCCACCTCTGAACTCAAACAGCAGTAGGCAATTTCCCCTTCAATTAGCATCTTGTTCATGTGTTGGAGGAAAAAAATGGTTGGGTTTTTTTGGCCCTTAAACCCCTTTTAGCAAATTCTCACATTCTGTGGGGTTTAAGATCAGAAGCAGAATAGTAAAGAGAGATGTGATTGGCAAGGGCTTTTTATTCATACCATAGTTTTTCTCATTCTTTTTTAAGTTGTGGTTAATCATGAGTTACACAGTATTTCTAAGTACTGCTTGAAGGATTCCATGTCCCTGTAGTAAGTGTGAAACGAACACAAAAGTGTAATGACTGCTGCTAACTCCAGCCAAGAGTTGTATCATTTCTTAGGAAGAATGTTTTGTTATTTGTCAGTCATGGTTTATATATATATATATATATGAATCTCTGTGGCTCAGCTTTCAGCCATTAACTCTTATATTAGAACATTCTTGTTTCTTTGACATACAACCACATGTAGCACATCTGAACTGAGTCCAGCAAGAGGTCTGAGAATATTGCATATTAAATATTGATAGGGCATATTTTTCTCTGCCACATGTGCATTTCCTTCATTGTTTTTCAGTGCTCTTCTCTTCTCTTCTCTTCTCTTCTCTTCTCTTCTCTTCTCTTCTCTTCTCTTCTCTTCTCTTCTCTTCTCTTCTCTTCTCTTCTCTTCTCTTCTCTTCTCTTCTCTTCTCTTCTCTTCTCTTCTCTTCTCTTCTCTTCTCTTCTCTTCTCTTCTCTTCTCTTCTCTTCTCTTCTCTTCAATATACTTTCAGTATATACAGGTTATTCTTTTTTAATTTCTATTGTTCTCCTTTTCCTTTTAACAATTATCTCTCCCCCTCCCCTTCTTTTCTCTCTTTAATCCACAGGTTTTGCAGTGCATGTTGGTCTCCCTTCATTCAGAACTTGACATTCAAAGGTACATGATGAAAATTGAATCCTCTCAGAGAGTTAGTACTGTACTTTCTTTTTTCTGCACTCTGCTGTGAATTGAGTTTGTTACCCTTTAATTGTGTGTGTCTTGCTTCACAACTAAAGTTTTCAAATAAATATGGATCTGCATGCTTTGTCTCTGTATTTCACAGCAATGAAGTATTAAGCATATAGATTAATTGCATATGGGAGTGTGATGCATGTGCATCTTCTGACAATTTTTGAATTCTGACTTTTCCTTTAATGGCATGATAGACATGAAGCTCTTGTATTAGATGGAAGATTCTAGATAAATGATTCCTAAACACTGTCCCAATTCCAGCTTTATATTTCTATTTATACATACTTGGAACTGACTTAGGTGGTAAAAGTTTTGCTGCTAAGTTAAGGACAGATCTGTGGGCAGAGCAGAAAATATTTTTGTATTGGACACGCAAAAAATCTCAGTTCTGCAACTTGCAGAATTGTCTTTGATGCGGAATGTGCACCTCTGAAGTCACCTGTATGTCACCTTTCATCCTGCTGAGCTCCTCTTCCATTTCTAGATGGCTTCTACCTTTTTCCCCGAGGGAGGCAGTGAGTGTGTACAGGCCTTGTAGATACACACATGAAAGGTGCCTCTGCAAGGATTCTACCGCAGCCGGCAGCGCGGTCATAAAAGCACCGAGATTCGAGACGTGGAGGGAGCGAGGCGGGAGCACTGGGGCGGGCAGAGCGGCGGGGGCTCATTTGCACCTGATTGGAGTTTCCCCGTCGGGATTTCAGGAGGCCGATGAACATGCCGGCCACAGGGCAGGGGCGAGGCTGCGCTGTGGGGAGCAGCGGGGCTGCTCCCTCGAGGGAGGGAAAAAGAAGCAAAGGAGCGAGGTGACGAGTTGGGAAAGAGGAGCAGCAGAAGTTTCTGCAGCCTCTCCTGAGGCATCCCCCTAGCTCTCCCAGGTGCCAGAGCAACACGCTCTGGTAAGTGCTTCAACATGTTTACTTCCACGAGTAGAGGCTAAAAATAAGTCCGTGCTGTGGGCCCTTGTTCCTGCCCGCAGACCCCGCTCACCGTGCGGCTTTCTAAGGGTATTTCTAAACCAGCATGTTAATGCAGAGCCCCTTCTCAGCTTGCAGAAACACAGAAAAACAGGTTTTGCCAGGATCGCTGCATTGTGTTCCTTTGCTTTGGGAAACAGACCCTCCTCTTGTTTTCCTTAGGGACGTGTGTGGGAGAACAGGGATGGGTAAATAATCTTGAATCAGAGCTCACTATCCCCTAGGTACATTTAGGCATCTGGTATATATTCTTCCCCCCTCTCCCCCCCCACCCCCCCCTTTAGTTTTTGCATGTGGTTTTAAGCATGTAAAGATCTTTCCCCTTTAATCAGCATAATGACAGTTTTTGTTTAAATCATCCCTTTTAATCTTCACAGTTCTCATGGCGATTTTGGGGATTGTGTAGGTAGGAGTTACCTCACCCGCTGCTGATGAAACGCAGCCATCTCCTGGATGGAACAAAGGGTCGTGCTGGGTTGTGAATACTTCACAGTAGAGTTTTTCAGGAGGGAAAAGAAAAATAGCTTCCAACTGAAACAGCCATAAGGTTTTAATTAAGACAAATGCTGATGTCCAGGCTGGAATTTATGGATAACTTATTTAAACAAAGAAATAATAAACTGAAGCTGTGATGCAAGAATATGACAGAGACTGTGAAAGATGAAATTTTACTCTGAGGAAAATTGATGGACCCATAGAAGCCTTTGTAGGGAAAAATAGTGGGGTGATTCTTGGCTTTTTAAATTTGACTCTCATGTATGAATAAATTCTTCACGTGACAAAGGATTAGAATAAAGCAGAGATATAAATTATTTTATTTTAAAGATTTCTTTCATTAAGTATGACTCTTGCTTTACATTAGTGTGTGACTAATAGTTTTCTCTGTTGTTTTACTTCAATTTCTACCCTCAAATCTTAGGCAGGCATTTGTAGAAGAAGAAAACCTTGGATTTGGACAGAAACATACTGTGAAATACTTTTACACTTTAATGTGGATGGCTTGGGGTTTTCTGATATTACATGTATTCCAGAGAGATGCCACAGCATGTTGCATATTTCAGTCTGGACTTGTCTGGACCAATTAAGCTGCCCTTAGACTGGCTGTTGAGTTCCTTAGGGCAGCATTTTCAAATGCAAGTTCCTGCAATTAAACATCTGAATAAGAGGTCTGGCAGCCTAAGTGCTGAGCACCTACAGCTTTTATTGCTGCTAATGAATATCTTTACTATAAACACACAGCTTTCCTGAAAAACAGGTTTCAATTTATCTAGGTGCTTACAGTTAAAAAAGAAAAAAAAACTTTGAAAATGTTGGTTTATGTTAGTCATTTATAACAGAGCTTCATGAAAAACTTTTCCTGCTAACTTTGGGAATCCACCAGCTGAAGAGCAAGCCATGGTCTTGCCAAGGGGGAGCAGCCTGTGGATATCCTCCTGCTCTGTGATTCACGGCACTCAGGATTAAAAGAAATGAGTTTTGGCAGCTTGCCACAGCAGGGAGCATGCAGCTGGCCATCAACAGGAGCTAGCAAGGCTCGTGGGAAAACGTGCAGATTTTTAGGATGATTTGAATATCATTATAACCTAAAAATATGGCAGATAAACTCTGTCACATCATTAGACATGGGTTTTTTTCCCTCTAGGTGGAAGAAACTGGGGTCAGCATCAGTGAATACAGACTGATGATAAAGATCCTGTCATAAGCAGAGAGGAGTTTTGCCTTCAAATATATTCACTAAGTTGAGTAAAATGGCCACTCGTTGGAGCATCCTGACCCTGTCACAGCGACGGGGAGTGTGTGGCTGTGACTGAGCATTGCTGGTGCTGATGCCTGAGTTATCTTCCCCTCCTCATTCACCAGGGAGGGAGGAGGAATGCTTTCTTTCACCTCACTTGGAAGAGTTCTGGCTCTGTTTCCTGCCTTTCTCAGAGCATGAGAGGATCTGCTCTGGGGCAGTGCCTCAGGTTCACAGCACACGGTGCTCATTGCTTGGCTCGGTGGCCGCAGGCAGGTGGCCAGGGGAGGGCTCTGTGACCTGTGTTCTGCTGGCATCGCTCCTGTGTGAGTGTGGCGAGCTCGGGCTCCCCTCGGGCCCGCGGGCAGGAGGAGGAGGCTGCAGGGAAGGGGCAGCGTGGGCAGCGTCCAGCGCAGAACGAGCCTCCAAGCCAAGGAGGCTGCAGGCAAGTGGGGTACCTTGCTCCAGTGCTAGGGGAGGTGGGCAACCATGCTCAGGCATTTCTCCTTATCAAAAGGGAAATAATTCTGGCCATTCCTACCATAGAAATCAATATTGCCACCAAACTGAGATGCTCGTGAGAAAGAACTGATTTTGTAACTCATTCTGTTGATTCAGCAGAAAATAGTGAAAAGTTTGGGTTCAAAATAGAGAATTGAAAGCTAGAGACGTGTTAGTCCATGAGCAGGCATCAGGGTAGAGTAAAACTAACACCTACAGGATGTGCATTCAGGCAGGTGAGCAGCTGCCCTCCCACTCCCTTCAGCCCTGGAGAACAGGGATGCTGGCATGTGCCTGCTCCTGCCATGGTACCATTTCCAGCTGATGGCATCTGGAAGAAAGATGCCATAGATTTTTACCTCTTGTAATGGTGAAAAAGCACCAAAAGCACAGAAGTCAGCTTGTCATGAGAGATGGTTTAATGTTGCACTCAGCTGCTGAGTCATCTCCCACCCCCAACTCCCCCAGTGAGACAGTATCCAAATAACACGAGTTGCACAGAGGTAATATGAACTTTAGTTTGTATGGACATGGATAAGCATTTGACTCTTCTGAGAAAGTGATGTGGAAAAATATGAAAAATGCTTAAAAACTAGATAATATGATAATAATTGCTTTCTCTTCAACAGTAATGTGTCACTAATAGCATGTCCAGACTAAACCCTCTTGTTGCGTTATTATGGAAGCGCAAAGACTCTGTATCTGTGGAAAAAGCAGATCCATCTTTCAGACAACAATAATGTGGATCTGGCACAAATGTGATGAAGGGGTATTATTGCAGTAGTAAGAATTCACGTGCTGTGGCAATACTTTAGTTAATAAACTCATCATACATGAAACACAGCCTGTTTATATGCCTGTTTGTCACATATCCTGTATCCATCTTTGGTACATGTCAAAGGACAAGTAGTTTACTTGAAGGTCAAGAAGAGAAAGCTTCCATTTTTCTACTAATTTTTCCTCTCTATTTGAAATGTCAAGAAGACTATTAAATGTGGGGGGAGGAGGGCTGCCTATGCTATGTTCTTTAGAGTATATGACTGAAAAAATGTATTTTACTATCTCTGTTTTATTTTTGTTGTCTTTGTTTACCATTTGTACACTGCCAAGAATGCTACCAACTTCCAAGATACATAAGATTCTTCTCCCAAACAGATAAGTTTCTGTCAAGATAAGGGCTAAGGAAGTTCATGGAGAAATGAAAAGTGGGAATTGACCAAGAGATGAAATTAAAACTTTCTTCAGGTTATGCAGGTGTTGTTTTGGGTTTTTTTTCGGAGTTCTGTTTTGTCTATGGAAATGTGTAAAGCAAATTTGCAGGAGAAAGAAAAAGAGAAAAAAGGTTTCTGTTATATAGATTAGTATAAAAAGTAACTAGAAATGAGCATAGAAGAACACTATGAAGAGCAGAAATATAAAACCGGCTAGAACAAAACCATGAGAGGATTAGTGTGGACAAAAGTGAGCAGAGGACCAGAGGCAGAGGCATGCAGGGAACTTGATGAAAATCTCTGGTACTCCTTGACTGCCCATTACATTTGCATCTCTACAGTATTTCACTTTTCATTATTCAGGTACCTTCAGACTTCATTCCTAATTATTTGCAGTTTTACTGCATTTAAAGAGCCTTGCACTTTTTTTCGTTATTTTTTCTTGGTCAGTGAAAGGACTAAATCAGATGTATTAAAAGTTCATTCTTTTGCCAAGCTGCAGCAGACAGATATCAGTCATGAGGCATGATTAACTACAGTTTTAATTCTTTGTCAAATCCCAAGAGTAATTGCTAGCTCCATGAGCTATACTTAAATGTATACCCTGAAAAAGTTACAAGGATCTACATCCTTGTAAATAAAATAGTATATTCTAAGTAAAAGAGTCATCAAAAAGCACTGTGTAATTACACGTAGGTTTGCACCAGGATTGTCCATCCTTGTTTTGGCCTGTCCTTTCTGATGATCTTGTAATCCAGAACAAGCACAGACATCTTTTATCAGAGAAGTCCTTGAGGAGGGTCAGCTCTACTTGGCTGGCTGAAAGATGAACTCTGTTGCACAAAGAAACATGCAGGGGAGTGGCTCTAACATACAGCTTTGGGGGAAGAACCCTACCTGACTGAGGAAGAGTAACCTAACTGGTCTTGGCAGCGGGGAGGGAGAGACCTGCTGCCTCGTTCTGAACCTCCTTCTGTTTTCTGGCATTTATCCCCGAGGTGGCGTGGAATGTGCCGGCATTTCCTTGGGTTTGTCTGCCTCTGTGGAGTATCTATTTACACATTTTAATTTTGGATAATGCTGTTCCCCGGTGGGCATATCTTAAGTTTTCTTCTCTGTTGGATATTTCAGGGGTTTTTACTACAGCACCATTCTGACTCACAAAGCAGCAGTCTAGACTATGACTCTAGTTGGGAACTGTTGGGTCCTGAAACATTGATTATTGGGGTCTACATTTATTTTGTGAAAGCTTGCACTGTGTGCTAGTTCCTGAAAAGTCCTTAAAATGACACTTGCTGAAGTATTATTTTAAGGATTTTAAAATTAGTGAGCATTCAGATAAAAAAAAAAAAAAAAAAAAAAAGGCATTACTTATTAAGTATTTGACATTTGTCTTTTTTTTCCTATCTGATATTAGAATCAATATCCTGAATAATTATTACGAAGTCGGATAATTCTGAAGGTTTCTGCACTGCTTTCTTCAAAAAGCTTTACAAGTGCTTGTAGCTACAGCTCTGTAAATGTTGCTGGTTCCTTTGCCACTGCATGAGTTGGTTTTCCTAAGAACCCATACCTAGGAAGCCACTTGATTATTAAGTAGCATCAAGTCTAGTGCCTATTGCCAATTATAAAAATGCTTTCCTCTCAAATATACGCTCATATCGCTCAGTTACTTGAATACCCACTGTTGTTGCTGAGTTTGAGAATTTTTTTAGAATGTGTTTAAAATTCAGAATACTGGAATGTAATGTTTACAGAAGCTGAGCATGACAAATAGCTTGAAGCCTTTCATAAACTGTATGTGTACTTTTGGTGGATCTCATTTATAGCTTGCATTGGCTTTATGTTTGTGTCACTCCATTTACTAGAGTGGAACTCCTGTGGATTTGAGCTGGTGGATTAAGAGGAAGACTGGGCTTTGTATCTGAGCAGAATCCATGAGGTGCCTCTGGAGAGAGGCTTCAGAGAGCTGCAGTACTGATGGTGATGATGTATTGATGCAGAAATGAGGGCTCCCGAAAAAGGATCTTTTTTAGTCTGGTGGGTTGACCCTGGCAGAACACCAGCTACCCACCAAGCCACTCTATCTCCCCTCCTCTGCTGGCATCTGGGGGAGAAAATAAGATGCAAAAATGGCATGGATTCTGATAAATGCAGTTCAATAAAGAAAAAGCAAAGGCCACATGGGGAAGCAAAAGTAAACAAAGTATTCTCTATTCCCCGTCAGCAGGTGATGTCCAGGCACTTCCCAGGAGGTGAGGTTTCAGGCTCCAGTATACATAGCAGTTGCTCCATAGGACAAATGTAGTAACAAATGGTCCCTTTGCTCCTCCTTTTTTTTAGCTCCTATTGCTGAACAGTCAGCAAATGGTATGGAATATTCCTTTGGTCAGTTTGGGCCAGCCCTTCTGACTGTTTCCTCTGCCAAGATCTTGCCCACCCGCAGCCTTCTGGGTGAGTGAGGGAATGTTGGAGAGAGTCTTCATGCTGTGCATGCCCTGCTCAACAGTAGCAGAAATAATGGTGTGTTATCAACATCTTTCTAGCCACCAACCCAAAGTACAGCACTATGAGGGTTGCTATGGAGAAAATTATCTCAGCTCGACCCAATGGACTGAGCTACAATAATGACATCATGTCATCTGTGGGGATCTGGGATGCTGTGTCTTAGGTCCTACAGCATTTCCCCAGGGACAGCCAAAGAAACACAGCATTGCTAGGGCTGGCTCCATCTGTGCCTTGACAGGACACGCTGGGCAACTGCTCAGCTGAATCTGTCTCTGTCGATTTTGGTAATGAAGTCTCCCCTTACTGCTCAAATATACATCTGTTCATATTATTAGTGAACAATATACATGCAACTGCATGCCTCAAATGACATTCAGGGATTATTTTATTATAAACTAAAAAGAAAAAATAAGTGAAAGCAAAGCAAAATAAGCTTGATCCATATTTTTATATTATTAGTATATATTTTCTTAAAGAAATAAGGAATCTCCTTTCCAGCAAACTCTGAAACTAAGGATCTTTTGCAGGTTGATTTTGTTGCCTTTTTTTTAATTCTTGTTTTACTTTTAGTCATGGTTTTCTAGAAAGGGAAAATTATATGCCTTCTAGCTCCCTATTAATGGATTTATACATATAAGCTTTTAATCAGTACGAGGAGCTACAGAGCTGTCATGACTTGGCTTGGTAGTACATCCGTAATGTTCCTGTGTAAACAAAATACTTCAGCAGTGATGGTTCACGAGCCATTTTGGAAAGCTGAATGAAGAAGTACTGAGTTATCAGGTTATTTTCTGTGTCTGCAGGTCACTTGTCACCTGTGTAACTCTTCCAGCACAGGTCTCTGTATCTACAACCTGCAGACCAGTGCTGACCATGTCAGAGACACTTCAAAGGATACTTTAGAACAGATGTTGTTAGCTTTAAGCCCTGCATAAAATTCAATGCTCTTGAACAATTTCATTGCAGGACATTGGATAGTACCTACTATTTTAATATTAGTGTTTGGAAAGTGGTAAGTTCTGGAGGATATACTTTCTTGTGAGGTATATCTAATCATTGTAATTTGTGAGCAACTGCACAACTTGGCAAGAACAGCCCTCTACAACAAGCTAATGAAAATGTAATAAAAGTTGAAGTTCTTCATACATTGAAAGTCACATCAGGAATATTATGTGATGCATGCTATTGCTGAAATGAGCTCTCTTCATTTCACTTGAAAAACCACTGAAAGAAACAGATGTCAGCAAGATTAGTTAGCTCAGCTTTCCAGAAAGAAGCATAATCTTTTTTGGATCTTGACAGTATCTTCAAACCTCGAGTTGCAGTTGATTTTGATACAGGGGATTTTTTAACATAATAGCATCTGACCTTAAATTACAGGGGAGAGAAAAACACGTAACTTTAATGACATCTTGTGCCTGGTGCTGATTATAGATGTCTATAAAGTATAGACAGTATTTACATACTGGTTTTGGAACCTAGTAAGCTTGCTTTGCTTTGAATTTCTGCTTTGTATGTTCCCATTTGCTGTGATATGGTTTGATTGAGAGAGATCAGGAAATTATTCTTCCAGAGTAATAGTAAATGTGGTTGTGAGGGGATTTCTCTACACAGTATTGACTGTGCTTCTTAAAGCAACCCCTTTTTTGTGGAAAGGGCTTATAATGTCATTTATAGTTTGCAAAAAATGTTCAGGACATTTTATTTCCTATTGAGTGTGTTTTTATTAGGCAGATCCTATGGTGAAGAGTTGGTAGAAGTGCACAAATGAAACCATATCCCTCCCCTGCTGGAAGAGTCGGAATTTTTCCCAGCAGCTGTGTTTAGCAATTTTCTAGTATGCCTTCCCAGTAAAAGTCATAGTTAATTTGGTCAGTTAATGAAGACAGTTCTGATTTATGCTGGTGCAACAAAAAATAAAGTATTTATTTGTGATTTCAGCTAGAAATGTTGGATGACTATTTTGGCTTTGCTGCATGACCTGGATCTTGCATAAATGGCACAGCAGAAGATACTGAAATTCATGGCTTTACTACTCCATTACAGTATTGCTTTTCAGAGGATTTTTCTTAGCAGACTTGATAAAATTAAGGAGTGTGTGTATGTGTGTGTGGACAAGGAGAATGGCATTACTGTACATCTCTTCAGCACGTCTTATCCTCAGGGTCTTGTTAGCAACAAAATTTGCAATGTGGATTTACAACCATAAAAACTGCAGCAGAATGTCCAAGGACACTTTTCCTAAATAATCTACTCAGAAGTGACCTTCAGCATACCAGTATTTGAAGAAGTTTGGACTCCTTCCTTCTTCTCTTTAATTTTTTTTCCTCCCACACTCCGGTTTCAGTAGACTAATAAGGAAATACTCTGTTTTGCAGACAAGAAGCCCGAAGCCATCCCAGAGCCCCCAGCCCAACTTGGGTGACCACACGGAGCACCTCTCTGAAGCCTCTGCTGATTCCTTAGAGGCCATGTCTGAGGGTGATTCTCCAACCCCCTTCTCGAGGGGCAGCCGCACGCGGGCGAGCCTTCCTGTTGTGCGGTCAGCAAACCAAACCAAGGAGAGATCGCTGGGTAAGAGCCTGCTCCACTCCTTCCTCGCTCTGTGCTTAGTCTGTGTTTTCCATTTGTGGATTTAAAACAGTCTTCAAATAGTTTGGGGTTGAAAAAGTAAAGATTTTGGTAGCACATTGTTTTTCACGTCAGGTTGTTCTTTGGAAATGAACTCGGTATGGGATACTGAGTAACTTGGGGGAATGGTGAAATTATTTTCGTAAGATCTGAAAGTATGATGGGAGCATAGTAAACAAGCAAGGAGAGAGATGCAGGTCCTGACATGAAATGCTGAGTAATGGTTAAAACCCACTGTTGCAAACACTTCCTGCCAAGCCTGCACAATATTTGCCGATGAACTTAATAGAAGATTGTACCCCCATTTTCATGTCAAGGAGACACAGGCTTTTTCACTTTGTCATCTCTTCAAAGCCAGGCTTAATTGAAAGAAACCTAGAGATATTATTGCCTTAGTAATCCATCTTACTGAAAAGGTTTGTATTTGTGTGGTGGTAGTTCAGCAGGCAGAGGATTTGAATGGATATGCTGATAGAGGTGCCCTTTACTTTGGGGCAGTGCCCTTCTGTCTGCACAGTGACATGAGAGATGTGTCAGCACAGGTGGACAGCTCTGCTTCCTGCATTCTTCCCATATCTCAGGGTTGAATTCAGCCTAGCTGTGAACCAGATCTCCTTTTATGATGATGAATTTTGTCTCAGAGACTCTGCTCAGCTGATGGATGGTAGGAGTAAAGGCTGTTCTTTTGAGAGAAGACACCAGAGGGCAGTTAAAGTGTTGTGGGAAGGCATGTAACTCAAGTGTGGGGATTGCTGAGGAAGGCAGGTTTTGCTCATAGTAATAAACTGAAATGCTGCTTTCCTGTAGGCTCATCTCCCAATATAGAGAGTGACATAAATCGAAGACTGGACTCATCATACCATGCTTGTAAGCTTGTCATGGTGGTTTACTTGTCCCTCAATAATCTAAGACAGTTTCTGTCAAGAGTATTATGATATCTGACAAACACAAGTGTGAAGAAAACAGAGCTGGAAAGGGTCCCTTACTCTTCCAGAGCTGGAAAGTGAAGAGCAAGGAAACAAGGAGCTGGTCCCTGTCCATGTCAGCTCACAAAGTGGCTGCCTTCCCACAGCCTGCTGGGCCACCAGTATGTTGGGCTTTTGGAGGAGAAATTTGTCATACTTCAACCTGGATAAGACTTTTTGCTTTTGAGGTGTTTTTAAAAGCACATGTATGTTTGCTATACATACACTTTTATCTTTACTATACTACACTATACTGCCTATAAGTCACTGCTGGCTAGGGTATCCTCAGTATGGCTTACTTCACCTCAGGATTTTCTGTAAAACTTGTATTTGCTTCAATATGCTGTTAAGTGGTTGAGCCTTTGGAATTCACAGTCCAGCCCCACTGTGTGGGCCCCAGAGCTGGAAGCAGCACTGCAGGTGGTGTCTCAGGAGAGCAGAGGGCAGAATCCCCTCCCTTGACCAGCTGTCCACGCTGCTTTTGGTGCAGTCTGGGACACGTTTGGCTTTCTGGACTGTGAGTGCATTGCTGGGTCATGTCCAGCCTCTCATCCACAGCACCCCCAAGGCCCTTTGGGCAGGGCTGCTCCTGCTCTGTCCATCCCCCAGCCTGTGTTGATACCAGGGGTCGCCCTGACTCAGGGCACCTTGCCCTTGGTCCTGTTAAACCACGTGAGATTCCCACATGCCCACTTTTGAGCTTGTGCTGGTCCCTCTGGATGGCATCCTGCTCCTTAGGCATGTCATACAGCTGTATGTCAGCGCCATACAGCTGGTGTCGTCTGCAAATTTGCTTCATTGAGCCCTTCATCTATGTGATTTCTGAGGATATTAAATAACACTGGTCCCAATACAGACCCTGAGGAACACCACTTGTCCCTGATGTCCTTTGGGACTCTGAGCCATTGACCATTATTTTCTGGATGCAACCATCCAAGCACTTAATTATCCATCGAACAGTCCAGTCATCAAATCCATCTCTCTCTAATTTAGAGGAGGATGTTGTGGGGACCATGTCAAAGACTTCACAGAGGTCCATGTGAAGGGAATCTGTAGCCCTTCTCTTGTCCACTGCTGTAGAGGCCTGTTGCCATGAGTTTTTCCCGGTTTTGCTGAGCGTTCATATTAAAGGAGAAGTTCGTACCTTCTCATGCTCTTTTAATGTAAACATCAGCTATGTTCTATAAACATAGCCATTGTTTTTACATTCCCTGCCGGGACAAACAAGACTGTGTGACAGTCCTCTTCACCAATGTGGTGTGGAAGTGAGAATTCCTTCCTCCAATCCACAGGCCTTATAGAAAAAGTATAAAAGTAGGTTTTTGTAAATAAACCGGGTCTCCTGCCCTGCATGCTCTGCTGCACCCAGATCTGTGTCCCCAGTCTGTTTTCTGGCTAGGCCGCCGCGGTGATAGAGGCCCACTGCAGAAGGCCACTGGCTTGGTGAGACAGGACTTGCCCTTGGTGAAGCTGTGCTGGCTGTCCTGAATCAACTCCCTGTCCTCTATGTGTGTATCTGTGATCCTTCCCCCAAGTGTTCTCAGCCTCAAGGTATCTTCAGCTTAGGGATTTCCTGGTTACGGTTTCTGCCTGTGTAATAACCATTAAGATATGTCTCCTCCAGGTATTTGTTCAGTCCACCTTTGATTCCCATTTTCATATGTAAATTTTTCACATCCTCCCCAGTGCATCTGTGACTTTGGCAGCAAGTTTCTGTTGGTTTACTGCCGACCACTGCTTGCCTGTTGCTTTGTATTTGTTTATCAGCTCTAAGTTATTCATCCTACTCCTTGTGTTGAAAGTGACAGCAAATATCAGATTGCTATCTGCTTCCCCCAGGCCATATCTGGTTTCTTTGGCCTGTCATTTCCCTCAGGTCATCTCTTCTCCAGCTGAGAAGTGCAGCTATAACCACTTGTTGCTCATCCAGAAACAGTCCTGGACATTTGATTATCATTGCTGCCCTGAAATTTTGCAGTTCAATAGCTTCTTTGTTAAGATGGGAGGACCATAAGTTCACTGTTAAGTAGTTCATTCTTAAACCCTTTCTGTAGCCTCTCTTGCATGTCCTGAAATGTGTTGTCCAGGCCCTAATGGAGGACAGACATCACTATTTTGTTTAATGGCCAGGATTACAGGCGCTGCAAAACACCCTGTCCTTCATGTGCCAGAGACAAGGCCCCAGCTTATCCCATCATGAACAGGATAAATGCAGGAGAAAGAAAAAAGTAAACAACAAGAAAGCAATGTCATATCAAGCATTTCAGTTGAGAGTTTTTAGATTTGAAATGAACAAAATAAGCCTTTTTTCTCTGTATTGCAGGAGAAATTGTGGGTGGTTTAAGGGATCATCATACTAGCCAAATAGGAGGCAATATATTGTCATCACCCCACAATCTGTCTTTTTCAAGTTGTTCCAGGAGCCAATTAATAACAAATAGTTTGTTTTAAAAGATAAAAAGTATTCCAAAATAGTTCAATTTTATGTTATTATTGTTAATATTATGTGTATTTCTTTTATAATAATGTCCTTTTTGATCTCTTCTGCCACTGTGTTCTAACAACACCAGCAGCAATGTTCTGAAATTTTACTTCTCAGATGCTTTGCATACTATGGTCCTTTTTACTTCTAACTGTAAAAGGGGAATGTTTATTTTTAAAGAACAGGAAACTGTTTAGTTTTAAAAGTGTCATGAACGTACTTCTGTTAATATGATTTTAAATAATCTGTGTATCATCACCTCCCTTTCCATATTTATTAATTTTTTAATTTAATGTAATTTAAATAAAAATCATATTTTGATTCTCAGCTAGCATAATTTAATCGAAGAGAATAATGAACTTTTGTAAACTTTTATTAATTTTACATTGTATGTCTCAATGCACTTTAAAAAACTGATGTTTCCTTTTTGAAATTCTAATTGTTCTGTGGGTTCCTATTTTACTAGCTGTATATGAATCAGTTTGTTTTCAAATTGTGGTCTGAATTAACGTGGAGCCTGAGAAGGAGTAACACAAATGCATTTTGGCTACCTCACTGTCATGGGTTTGTCAGTCAGGACTAATCTAACAGGACATGGTATTCACGTAGAGTTGACCTAGAAAACAGTATTCCTATTGTGGGCCCATTTAAAATTTCAGCCACAGCTTTTGAAATTTAGGTCTTTCTTGGCTAAGAAAACCAGAAATCAACACTTGCTTCGTCATTGTGCAGCCTGGAGACAAAGCAAGATATTAAAATAAATGCATTCACCGTGCAAGAGAAATTAAATGTATTTGAAAATACGTATTTGAAAGCTGGGAGCTTTTCCAGTGCGATAACTGTGGGAAAAAAATTATCTAGCAAAACTGTCAGTGAGAATCAGCTGAAACCTGGAAAGTGCTCAAAAGCTTTCAACAAACTTCACTTGCAATTTGCCTGGAGGAAGCAGAACCTGACAGGCATCCAGCGAGGTTACGCCAGCAGCCGCCTGCGCCCGCGCTGCAGCTCGCTGCTGTCCCTGCCCAGTGCCTCCTCAGTGAAATGAGGGCTGACAAATATCTTCCCTTGCGGTCTCTCATGTGCTGCATCTGTCCAAAGAATGGGCAGCACCCTTTGTAAGGGCAGGCACTGCATCCTCTGTGGTGATGGAGTGACCAGGGCAGTGGATGCGATGGGCCACAGCTGGAAGGGCAGGGTGTGACCAGACCTCCCACTGCAGCAACAGCTCCTGTGCTCCTGCAGGATCAGGCTGTACATGCAGGGCTGGATGAAGGAAGAATATGGTGCAGGAGGAGATTCCCATAAATGCACAAAGATTGGGTTTGAGAAGTGAATGGTGGAAGATGAAGCTTTATGGCTCAAGAGTTGAAATCATCCTATTTGGGTGCCCCAGCCAGGGTGTCCAGCTACTCCATTCCAGATGGATGAGGAACTGAGGATGACTGGGCTCCCTGCTGGTAAACCTGTGCCTAAAGTTAGGTGGTGTGGAAAGGCCTCTTCAGAAATGTCTGAGCCTGCCAACATTTGCATTTTATTTGCACTTAGGGGATTACATAAAGGAGGAAAATTATACAAATGCTTAAGAATTGGCATGGCAAGGGTCTTAAGCAATCATGAAGTATTCTGATTATTATTTATTAGCCCCCAAACCCAAGTTTTCGCAGGCACAGATTTTAGCGTCTGATTAATTAGTTTGCTGGCACCTTAAATGAAAACGCCATTACTGATTATAATCATGATGCCTCCGTCTTTTGTAGTATTTCTTGCAGGTGTTTCTCAAAGCCTGTTAAAAAAGAAAGGGCCACTGTGACAATTTCACTCACAGCAAAATGTTTTCAGAGAGATGGAGCTGAAAAGCATTGCTTTGCAGGTGGCGGTGGAAATAACTCTCTGTTTATGTGTAGGCAAGATATTGTAAGACACACAGAGAAAAATATAAATGTTAAAGGTAGACATATATTATATTGGAGCTAATTAATTGTTACTTACTGTTTAAGAGCTAGAAATTAAAACAGGCATGTAAAATCAGACAGAAGATGTGTGAATGGCCACAGACATTATATGAGAAGCCTGTGATTTGCTAGTTGTGGCACTGCCCTCTCTGATTCCTTAGGGCATGATTTAAGCCTGATGAAGTCAGCAGGAGCTTCAGTTTCATGGGAGAGGAGTTCCCTGGGAAGTGCATTTCAAGTTAAGGCTGAATATAAGTTTAATGTATTCAGTCATCTTAAAGAATTTTCCCTGTTTTGCTTTTTATAGTGTATGCAAAGCAGCCAACATGCAAAAAGGTCATGTAAGTATCTGCTGTCATGGTCAGAGGGCTTAACAGGGTCTGAAGGCCTATAGCAAAAACAGCCTGAAATAACTAGTTCCAAATAATGAATTGAAACACAGACCCTAGGAAATTATAATACGCTAATGTAGTTCAAGTTTTCCTTCCAGCTTTCCTAGACTTTGTTTTCTTTCCCATTTCTTCAAATTACAGTAGTGAAAGGTTTTGGACTTGGAAAGAAAAAATCACACACCTCTTACCTGAAATGTTTTGTATCAAAAGAGCAAAAGAAGCTAAACAGTGATGTTGACCTATCAAGGTTTTTTTCTGTTTCATTTGTTGTCTCTACAGGATATGTGAAAACCAGGCATATGAAAGAGTGAAATATGTGACTTCCCAGGCTAGCACTTCTGCCCACAATTGCTTTTACTTAAGGTTTTTTTCTCCTATAATAAAATATCTTGTGTGTACCTGAAAAAAATGCTTCCAAGGAGCAAGATACTGTTTAGTACATCCTGTCTCAACAGAGACACATTCTGTCTGCCACCAAAAAGCTGATATGCAGGATATTTTAGATGCTGTGTCACATTGGAGCTGAATTTTATTGCAATAGGCTGTATCAGCATGGATCTGATGGGTTCATTGCAGTGATACGGGAGTAGAAGATGTACAGTGTACTAAACAAATCCAGTTGTTAGATAGGTCTGTGTCTGTCACTGCTCTATCTGTTAAATGACTTTTGAATGGAACCTTTATTATTAATTTGCACTACAGTAATACTAAAGTACCTTGAGTAAAACCAGTGCCTCACTGTGTTGGGTAATACATAGTGACAAAATACTCCTATTTCAGAAGCTTGCAACATGAATAAATCAGAATGAAAAGTGGTGAAGATAGTAGGAGAGGTAATGAGTGTACAACCTGGATGGACTGAATAAAGCTGTGTCAGGGTGACCGTGGCTTTTCTCTTTATCCCAAATCACGCCCTCACAAAAGGTGTGATGTCTTTATCCAGCTCTACCATCACTTCATGTTCTGATCTAGCAGCAGCAGGAATTTGAGCCTTCAGCATTTGGTGTCTGCTGGAAGACAGATTTGGCAGCTGGAGTAGCTTGCACAGGCCTCCTTCCTTCAGGGAAAGGTAGGAGGCCAGATGGAGCTGTCCCATGGGGTGTATCTAGCAGAGGAGATATTGCTTGGATAAATCTGATCTAATTTTTGTGTTAGGTAAAATTTGTAAGTCTACCTCTAATACAGTATGTCACACAAACACCAGAGCCTCCCATTTGACATGGGCATGCAAAGAAAAAACGTGTATTGCAATTCCATGCACTGTAAGAAGTGCAAGACTTGGGCCAAGGAGAGAAGCATAGCGTGTCCCTTAGCACACTGTATTTAGGATTTGCTGCCAGGCCTGACAGCAACTCCCTGAATGAGGACAGCTCTTGGATTTAATCATTGCTCCCAATACTGTTTATATATTTAGGTAGTGATTCTAATGTGTAATTACTATGCTGGAGCTAAGTTCAGTTTTCTGTTCCCAGAGGGAAATAATGTCATCTCTGTGGTATCATATATGTCTCTTGTGTTAGTTCTTGTTCTCTATCTCTTTTCTGCATTTCTGGCTACAGAGTACCCAATTCAAGCATGATAAGAGGATAATGGCTGCATCAGAAGCTTGTTGACAGCCTGCTGATTAGGGTGCTCTCTTGGGACAATAGGGGCAATGGTCTGAGCAGCTCTGAAGATGGGAGCCCTTCTGGATATATTTGTAAATACTCAGCTGTTTCATAGGAGATAGGTGCTTGTACCATTGCTTTGCCCAATTACCTTCTGTGATGAGTAGACCATCTGTGGGTATGAGGGCAGAGCATGGATGTTGTTTATCTTGGCTTTAACGAGGCCTCTCTTATCTCTCATAGCCTCCTTGCAGCCCCATGGGGGAGGTAGGGGTGGCCTTCAGGGTGTCTAACTGGCAGCTGGGTTTTGGCTGTGCTCCCCAGGGCTGGACTCTGGGGCCAGTGATTTTTGACATCAGAATCCTCCTTGCTGGGATGGAATGAACCAGCAGTAGGGTCAAGTCTGACACTCAGTTTGTGAGAGCATTTGATGTGCTGAATAGTCAGATGGCCACTTCACCAGGACCCAGTGAGCCAGAGAAATGGACTAGCAGGAACTTCATGAAACCCCACAGAGGCAAATGCAGCCTTTCATCAGGGACAGAACAGCCCTGCAACACTACTGGCAAGGACAGGCTGGCTGGGTAGCAGCTTTGCAGAAAGGACTTAGGGTGTGACAGCAAGGTGACTGTGTTAGCAGCATGTCCTTGTAGCAAGGGAAAACTGCACAGCTGTCCATAGGAAAAATATAACCTGCAGGTCAAGGGAAGTGATTATTCCCCTCTTCTCACCATTTGTGAGGTTGCACTGTGACCAGTTTTGGTTCCCCAATACATGAAAGATAATGACAAATTGGAGTGAGTCTAGGAAATGGCCTCTTGGCATTCTTCTTAATCATGCAGACGAAGGTCTTGGTTCCAAGATCCTGTCTAAAGTAGCTTGTGAGGACTTCACACAAACTCAAGCTGAACCCACAGTGGTGAATTTTGGGTGTGGTGCCCTAACCAGCTATGCTCTTAAATGTTGGTGGCTCAACCCCTAAAGTTGCTACTGATAGTAGTGAACTTCCTAGAAATGAAATAACTTCAGGAGTATTGAAGAGAATTCCTGCTGTAAATACAGAACATTTGGTAAATGGAGCAAAATTACAGAGGCATGCATGGCTTACATGTCTTTAATGCGTCATAGCTATGGATTATTAAAATGGTCACATTCTGCCCTTGAACTCATCAATTGTATCTCATTTAGTCCTAAAAAATGGGATTTATAAAAATAGGTATTACTTAAATAAAGAGTTTGATACAGCTTATTTATACACAAGGGAAATATGACTGGGTAGAATCTCTCTTTCTTCATCTTTATTCAAGAGGAAGAAGCAAGTATTCCAAGAAATTTCATTGCTATTTTCTTGTCTTTTTTACTTTTGCCCATTTAAAAGTTACTAACGAAAATGCACCTATGTAAAGTACTTGACTGCAGTCAAGTACAGCCTTAAATGCTTCACGTACCTGCTTAATATTTGTCAGGCACATCCTTGGAAACTGCACTGGTCAGCTTGGCACCTTTGGCTGGGCCAGCCATGGCTCACTGGCTTCTTCAGAGGTCAGGGGCTCAGCTTCTGGTGGACTGAAGCAGAGCCTGCATGGGCATGTCCTGTGCCTGGGTGTGTGGGGTTCTCTGATTTTATTATGCAAAACTGGTGAATGTGAACTGCAGTAAATGCAGCATGGCAGAGCCTGCGGGGACCCTCTGAAAAACAGCTCTGCTACATATAAAACTCCTTGTTCATCTCACTGAGCTGTTCAGTTGTAATTTTTAATTTTTTTTTTCATTCAGTATCGTAGGGCTGTTGTGTTCTTCCAGGTTTGCTGGCATTGTTTTGTCAGTTTAGGGTATGGAAAACTCTCCTTAATGGTCAGCTGGGCTATTCTGTGCAACAGAATGCAATTATTGTCCAAAAATCATCCTGCCAGAACATTGATTTACACTTGGGGAACTGGGTTAAACTGAAATATTCTCTGAGAATCTCTAGACGATAGAAGTAGCCGTTCACAGTAGATGGACTTGCTGATATAGGTGTATTGACAAAGTTGCCTTTTGGCAACAGGCTTTTTCACAGGTTTTATCAGGAATCAGATGGGGAAAATACTGGGTTTTCTTTAGGTGAAAAAAGTTGTCCATTTTTTTATGGTTTTCACTTATTCATCTTAGCCAGCTGAATGCATTTGTTTGTAGAAAAGTGGTAGTATTTTAGTGGCAGTTAAAAATCTTTATTTGTTATAACATCTTGGTAGGAAATTTATGTGACTACTTAGTTTTCCATCTGTCTTTTTCATTAAGTAGCACATTATTGCAAGTCACTGTAAGTAGCAGAGGATGAAATAGCAGTAAAATTTAATACTGGACTAAATTAAACTGTTCCTGTTTTTATTGAAACTGTTACAAAACAATACCTTGAACAAATCTCTTCAGACTATTGTGCAAAAAATAAATAAAATAAGTAATTGCTTTTATTCGTTAAAATATCTACTTTTTAATTCTTTTAGTACTTGAAGACAGCTAAGTGTATTTGAACATTTTCTGAATATGGGGGACATATTTTTGGGAGGGAGTACTAACAGAAGTTGTTATTATGAGAGCTTCAGGCTAGAAATACCACGAAGATCATGGCAATGACCTCAGACTAGCTGAAACTGTGTGGTGAAATAGGAGAGTTAAGTCTTGAGGGTATGGAAAGTAAGAATTCATATTGAGGAATTTCTTCCATGCTGCAAGAGCTGTTACTGTAATAAACTTGTGTCTGCATAACTTTGGCAGAATATGGTGATATGTGTTTTCTCTGTTTGTTAGATAGTTGGAGGGGAAGGAGGGCTGGGAAACAGAGAACAATATGGGTCTGTGCCATCCTTCCAGTCTAATATATGGCAATTTTGTCAAAAAGCAAAGAAAAAAAAGGAAGTATCTTGAAATCTTAGTAAAAATAAATCAAAATTTTAAACTGTACTTTTGAGGAAAGGCCTGGTCCCAACAAAGACAGTTATCATTGAGAGTTTAAAGATTATCCTTAGCTTTTAAAAGTCATGCAAGTCTCAAGTAATGATTTCACATAAATATAAGTACGAAACAAGGTTGCTTTTTCTCACTTTTCCTTGTTACCATTGCTGTTAACTTCAGCATTGAGGGTATGTCCAGACAGAGACTGTGACTCAATGGACTTATGGTGGAATTTCAAGCTAAAGCAGCATGTAGAGACAAAGATTGCCCATCTTCTCAAAAAGATATGGTTAACTGATGGCTAGGGGTAAAGAGTGAAACTATTCTAATGGCTTTTTCCCCATTTTAGTTGTACCTTGCTTTGCATCTTGTATTTCAAGAAGGTCCAGAGCTCCCAATGCATCCAGGTTTTGATTGCTGTAGTCTAACCAGCTTTACTATTACTAGAAATTTTCAGATTCAACAGAGAATTTCCAGAGGGATAGGTAGTGCTGGAAGAGAGTAGGAGTACCTTGTTCATGCTGGTGGTTTTTGGTTCTGCGGGAAGGTTTCAATGCTCCAGCACCCAAGCATCCTACACCAGCCAAATACAGATTTTATCACTAGTTAATACTTCTCTTCAACTGGATTAAGGTATTGCCAAATGCCAGTAAGATACTTCAGTGCAGAAATCTGCAAGACATCTTGCCTATAGAGAGGGAGTCCTGTAGCTTCACAGAAAAGAAACTCATGAATTCAGATATAAGCTTTAAATGTATTTTATTTCATAACACGGAGGAGTTCTTTAACTTCCTGCCTCAGTTTTTCTTTTTAGTTATAAGAAAATTATGTGAGAAATTGTATTTTTCCATTTAAAATCCATTGTTTGAGAGAATTAACAGATACTTTTAAAGGTCAGAGAAGAAGACACAGTCTTGTTTGTTTACTTATTCTTGTTTTATCAGGTAGTTAGCTTTCCTCTTTTAAATAACGAATTTCTAAAGAAAATTTTTGTTCTCTGAACAAAAGCTAGTTGTGATTAAGGTTCTCCTGGGTATGTAAGCTGCCCTGCATGGAGATCATTGTCAGCAGTATAACCATGATAATGCGGTGCTTATTCAGGGTTAGGTCAGCACTGTGTATGTGATGGAGGAGCTGAGAGATGTGAGCTGGGTGGTTTTCCTGACACCTGCATGACATTAGCTCTTGCCATAAGGAGTAAACCTTCACCAGTTGTAACTCAGGAGTTACAGTCTTACCAGCATGGTAATGTTGTGGTAATGCAGCTCCTTGCTCTAAAGCCAGCCTAGAGCACCCTGTGTGTTCAGGTGAGAGTCACCATCACACTGTGAAGCCATCCTCAGCTCCCAAGTGGGTTTAGCAGCCCAGCAGCACTGACTGAGCTGAACAGCTTTCTGTGAACGTGGTGTTTTTCCCTGAGCTCAGAGCTGTGCTGGCTGAGGGCACAGGAAGCTGCACTGGGCACCCCAACCCAGCGCTGGTGGGCTCAGCCACCCAAGTCAGGTTAACTCTGCATCTATCACTGCACTATGTTGTGTTTCATGTAGTCATCCCCGAGAGAAATGATGAAATATTTTGCACATCCTGCCACTGATTGATAAAGAGGCAGCAGAAAATACTGTGTTTTGAAAGAGCTCTGTATGTAGGGAAGGAAAGGGCAGTCATGTGGTGTGTTCACAGGATCATCATCAGATCTGAGTTTGATGCATGTAAGCCTTTCTTTGAACATGTTCTTTTGCCTCTTGGGTGTTTAATTTCCCTTCTATAAAGCATACCTCTTTGTTGACAGGAATGTTGTGAAGCAATTTGTTACAAGGCTTATGTTACTAAGGCCTACACGTAAATGTTTTATGTTGTGGCCTGTGTTTAAGTCTGTGGTCTGTTGCTTGTAGGGTGAAGAATGATCAACAATCTCAGAGGTATTTCTGCAGCTAAGTTACACTGCATGACAAAGGGGGTGGCTTAACATTCTAGTTTGTGTTGTAGCTGTAGGGCAGTGCAGGGCTGGCAGTACCAAAGAGCTCCTGGAGAAGGGAGCCCAGCACTGTCCGACGTGCACTTTCAGAACTGCTGTGTGGTGTCATTTCCTCGTTCACAGTCATCTTCATACCTGTTGTCCTAGAGTAGCAGGGAATTTCATAGTCCTCTTTGATCTGTGTTGTATAAAAATGGGCACAATGTTCATGTTTCAGGTAAATCCATTGTAACAGAAGCGTAAGTAAGTGCAAGAGGGACTTGAGACAGGAGACAGGAACATCCCTTATGTGTAATTGTCTTTCTGGCAGCTTTGCTAAAGTAGGTTCTGTGCACCAACAAAAACCATCCCTAAGTTATATTCAATTTCTTCTTGCTTTAATCTCCATGGGAGTGATTTTTACCTGAAAGTAAAACACACCTCAGAGCTCCAACAGGTTACATGAAGTGGAATCTGTGGGTATTGTTGGTGTTCAGAATTTCACCTGGGTAATGTGTGGAAGAAAAATATTGTTAATGATTTTAACTAATGGATTTTGAGTGTCTGTATTTTGTCATGCTCAAAAAGGATTTTTCGAAGTGAGCAGTTAGTTCTGTCAAATAGAAAATGCCCTAAAGTATTGCTGTATTATGATATGGGTCAGACAACTCAGGAGGAAAGGCAGTAGGGTTTTTTTATGGGCATGTGATTTAAAGGAGAAAAAAAGAATTTATTATGCCTTTGAAAATATTTTTTCTCTCTCAAGTGAGTATGGGGCCAAAGCATTTCTCCAAATTGTATGTTTAGGCTGTCTGTTTTAAGGCATAATATGCATATTTGCTATGAAAATTCAGGACTCAAGGACAGCTGTGATTTTTCTTTGGATCATTATATTGTGGGAGTGTTGAAGCACAGGCAGAATCAAGACTGTTCTACAATGATTTCAGCTTGTGTGTAAGGAAGGTTTTTCCACTCCACCACTTATTCTGTGTTAATGGTTTCAGTAGCTCAATACTGAGTGTGGTTTTAATGGTCTGAAATTCAAAACTAGCATTTCTAAATTTTGCACTAACTTTTAAACTGAGGAGAAAAGAGAGTCACACCCACCTCAAAGCTGATATGCAAAGCCTGTCTTCTTAGCCAATTTTTTTTTTGCCATTAAATCCAAGAAAGTTTAAATGCCAGAACAGAGAAGGTTCCTTAGGTTCCTTATGTTTGTCAAAAGAACTGAAAGCTATCATCAAAAATTAGTGTCTTTGCATGCAATCTTGGAAAAGTAAAATAAATGCAAATTAACTTGTTTAATTTTTTTTTTACAAGTGTAGTTAGTTTCTGAATCCTAAAGAATGTTTAGCTGCATAGAATATTTGAGCACTAAAAAGACAGTTTTACCTAGAAGAATGTAAAGAAATAAATTATTTCTGAAATTATAATAAAAAATAGGAAAATAGTTTAATAGCTCATTAAATATTTGCATTAGAAATAAAAGTCATAAGAAAACTCCTCTCAGTCTGTGAAAGAAAATTAGTTTAATTTCAGTCTGAAAAAGTTTTTTCAGACAAAGGAAAATGGAAATTTGTAGTAGGATTCATATGGGATTTGATTGCAATATTAATGAAGACAGATATCAACTCTTGGTAATAATACGAAGATTAAGTTAACAGCTCTATTTTGTAAAAGCAGCCTAATATTAAATAATAGTTAGGTAATGCTGAGTAGTCTATTTAGTATTCAGGAAAGTTAGCATCTTCCTTCCCTAAGTGCAAGCACAATTATCTACCCACGGATTGTAGGAACATCTGACTGTTTCTGCCTTCCTTTATAGCAATTGTGGGCAGCAGAGGGACAAAAATATTAAAGATTAAGGAGATGGGACTCATCTTAGCTTGAAATGCCTTCTCTTCTTTTCATTAATTGCCTGTGTATTCTATGACCTCAGCTTTTCCCATTGCTTTTGCTCAGTGTTTGTATCTCAGCACCACAAACGGCCCATCCTGTTGCTGATGACTTTCAAGTGTGACTCATTGACTTACCATCTAAATTTTGAGATTTGCTGATGACTGATGGCAGCTGCACTGAGGTCCTTGTGTTCCTCCTGATTATATTTGTCATGGGAGAACGACATTACAGTGCAGTTGATGTGATGAATTCAGGTTGTGTAAGATGCTCTGCCAGACTTTAGCCCACCTGTGTAAATTATTGGTCGATGCAAAGGCCTGGCAGCACAGAATCTTCCCCAGATTGGACAGAATCCAGTAGAGGGTCACAAGGATTATTAACTTGTTTGGAGCCTCTTTGCTCTGACAGGTTGAGAGAGCTGGGACTCTTCAGCCTGGAGAAGAGAAGACTCAAGGGCAGCGATGTCGTCACTCTGCAAAAGAACCTGAAGGGAAGGGTCAAAGAGCCAGGCTCCCTTTGTTCATGCCCACTGAGAGGGCCAAAGATAATAATCACCAAATGAAACATATTCCCCCTAATACCAGGAAACCCTTCTTCACTGTGAGATTGACCAAACAGTGACACAAGTTTCCCAAAAAGGCTGCGGAGTCTCCGTCCTGGAAGATAGACAAAAACTGTCTGGACATGATCCTGTGCAAGTAGCTGTAGCTGTCCCTGTTTGAGTGGGGTGGACCAGATGACCTCCAGAGGTGCCTTTCAACCTCAGCCATTCTGTGATTCTGTGATCTGGCATCTTTTTACACCACTGTGGAAGCTACACTTGCTCCATCGCATACAGACAGCAAGACAGTAAAGGTGTTTCCTCCTGGGACAACACTGTGTTGTACAGAGATACCTGGGATGGCACAGAAACAGCACAGTGCATTCAGCTGGGCTTACCAGTTCCCATTTCCTTGTATCCAGAGTAGTTCAGCTAAACACTTGCTTGTGAATCTACTCCCTAGTACTGAACACCCCAGGAAATTGCTTAGTATAGTTGCAGTCCTGTGGCAGCTTGTTTCCTGCTGTGGAGGTCCTAATAAATCTTCCCACACTGTGGGAATCTTCCCATCTTCTCTTCATGAGAAGATCTTTTGGTATTCTTTAGGAGGCAGACCTAGCATGGTTAGAACTCTTCAACTCCATCAAGTACAGACTGATGTCTTCTGTTGATTGAGATGGCTCTTTCTGAGTTATTTAGTCCTTGGAGGGCTCTGGAGGTTGTGATGGCGTGGGACTGGGCTGTAGCAATGCTCGTGGGCCAGCTCATGCAGTACTGGAGTGGAGTACAGGCACCTGCTGGTTGTACAGGGGTCGGCATAGGCCTGGCAGAGCCAACACAGGCATCATGGAAGAGGTACTCTGTATCCCTTCCCTCAGCCTCTGGTCTGTATTATTCATGTTTCTTTCCATTATTGAGTGTATCACAGCCTCCCATTCCCTGAAAATAGCTCTATCAGAAAGGGCTCTGTCTTGAGTGAATGAGAATGTCCATATTTTGCAATTCAGCATCTAAGATTACTTATGTTTCTCCCTGAGTACTAAGCATGATTATTAACAGTGCTGTGAAACGGAAAGGTTCCAAAATTGCTATTGTTTTTTGAGGGGTACCTCAGTTTTACTCCTGGCAGGAGTTTCATAAACTGAGGCCTGAGGCTTTATGCTGTATAATGCCAGCAAATTGAACTGTGAATATAAAATTCCGTGTGCTAAAATGAAAATCTCTGTTTTATTGATAAGTGTGAGGTTATGTATAAGGAAAGCAGGGTACTATTGAAGTATACATTTCTTCCTCAGCTACTTTTTTAGAAAATACCTTGTGATTTACCAACGATTTCCAATACAGAGCAAACTTGGTGTGTTGGAGATTTTCCATTAGAATTCATAAGGTAAACTTCTGATTTATCTAACTGAAGTAGAGTAAGAGGCTTCTCAGTACTGGGACTAGCACATTTATCAAGGCTGAACCATATCATTGTTCTGTGCTCTATTCCAATAGCCTGTTGAAAAGGAAAATGACATATGTGCTTTATTTTTTAAAGTGTGAGTTGTTTTTTCTCTTTTCATTATGGGCTTGGTCTGTGTTCCACATAGACTTTGAAACCAGATCATTACTGTGCATTTAAGATTATGTATTTTCCTGTGTCGTTTGCTTGCAGGTGTATTGTATCTTCAGTATGGAGATGAAACAAAGCAGTTGAGGATGCCGAATGAAATCACAAGCACAGACACAATCCGTGCCCTTTTTGTAAGTGCCTTTCCCCAGCAGCTGACAATGAAAATGCTGGAATCGCCCAGTGTCGCCATTTACATCAAGGATGAGAGCAGAAACATATACTATGAGTTGTGTGATGTGAGGTAAGACATGGAACTACAGTTACTGGTTTCGTGGGGTTGGGGTTTTTTGTGGTTTTTGTTTTGTTGTGCACTTATAGAATAGAAAGGAATGGGTTGATAAGTATCTGACAGAGTGGCCTGGCACATAAAGGCATGTTCAGTGGTATCTGAGTAATCCAGGAGGTCTGGTCTGACAGTGCCTTTAGCTGTAGGTGCAATACCCATTGCACAAGCCACTGATAAATGGCATGCCTTGATGAAATATTTGTATAATGTACAAAGGTTCACATATTTAATATGGTTATTGAATTTTAACAGAGACATAATCATTTAAAATACAGAATACACATTCACAAAAAAGCTGGGTTGTTTCTTTGCTGGGGGTGCAAAGCCTGATCTCACGGGCCTGAAGTAACAAACCTGAATGTCACTGGTGTCCTCACAACAGAGCCAGTTTAGCCATCTGACATAGCCAAAGCTCTGTGGCACTGGTGACCACGGCTGCACCCATCACCTTCCTGTTATATGTCAGGATGCAGCAACTGATGCAGTCAATTCCCTTCTCTAATTCAGAGCTTGGTCAATAAATGGTTCACCTTTCTATCCTTTATTTTGTGGGAGTGCAGCTTCTTAATTAACCAGGTTTCTTCAGCAGAAGTTCTAGGGTCTCAGGGTCCCCAGAAAGTCCCAAATCATGCATAAATAAACTCTCAGGTACACCTCAGACATGTTACACTTTATAAATAAACTGCCATAAAAATGGACAGAGGAGCATAAGAAGATGAAGGAGAAAGCAGAGAAGCTGTTTGCTCTCTGGTAGTCTGCCACTAATGCAGGAAATTTTTGTGGTGCAAGAGAAGTGTACTTGCTGCCTTGTTTCTTCTGGAGGTCCTATAGTTAAGGAGTTCCTCTTTATTATGCTGTAGTTAAAGGAGCAAGTTGGAGCTTTTCTGGCCCTTCCCCATCCAAATCCCCTATTCTTGTTCTCAGTTGTTGAACAGCACCCACACTCCATTTTCTCACGTGTCTTGCTTTCCTCAGGCTATCTGTCCAGTGTCTTGGATTTAATTTTCTTTTAATTTTATTTGCTTTGAAGACTGCCACACCCCTGTTTGGCCACTGCAATGCCTGTGTGAAGACCCATCTGATTTTCTTCATCAAACATCATCATCTTTCAACATGTACCCAAGTTTCTTATACAGTAAACAGTTTAGTCACAAGATCAGATCAGCTGATTGAATCATGATAGGGGTTACTACATCTGTGTTGCCAAGTGCTTTATTGCCAACCATCATCTAGCCCATTGGCTCCTTCTCTCTCCCTTGATCACTCCATCTTCCCTTGAGTTTCAGACTAACAGTTTATGACTTCATGCCCTTGAGAATGCAGTTGTTGATTATCCTACTGCTGCTCCACCTTTTTTTTCCTTGCTCCCATTGCAGGTGTGACTCTGCCAGCCTCAGGCCTGGCTCAGCCCCAACATCTGCTTCCTCTGTTCCTATGCCTGCATTGCAGAGCATTTCTGGAGGAAATCCCACAACCCAGCCAACTTCTTCCATAAAAAAATTCCCTCCTTCAGTTCTGCCAGCCTTCTCACTTAGGAAACCTCAGCAATTTCAGGTTAATGGAGTCCATCACATGCACTACCAGCTGTATTTTCACCAGCTTTGAATAATCCCCAACCATTTCTCCATTTCTGTTCCTTACACTTCACAAGATCTTGCCAGTGTCTCCCCTCAGAGAACAGATGAAATGAAGCATCCTTTTTTTCTCCTTTGTTTGCTATGACTTCCTTCAATCCTCTTCCTTCTTTCCCTTAAACAGAGGGGTTTCAGTCAGGTGTTTAAGCTCTCCATCTCCCTCAGAGGCTGCCCCATGTTATTCTGTGCCTTGCATTAGGCTGTCATACTCCTTTTCCTTTTCCTTTTCCTTTTCCTTTTCCTTTTCCTTTTCCTTTTCCTTTTCCTTTTCCTTTTCCTTTTCCTTTTCCTTTTCCTTTTCCTTTTCCTTTTCCTTTTCCTTTTCCTTTTCCTTTTCCTTTTCCTTTTCCTTTTCCTTTTCCTTTTCCTTTTCCTTTTCCTTTTCCTTTTCCTTTTCCTTTTCCCTGTTTCTTTTCCCTGTTTCTTTTTGTTTCTGTTGATTTTTCTGTTTCTTTTTGTTTTTCTCTTATTCTTTTTTCCCTTTTTTTTTAATTTGTCTTTTTTATCACTGGGGACAAAGCCCTGTCTTTCTACTTCAGTCCAGTCTTTTTCTTAAAGTAATTCAGGGCTCTGCATCTTGTGTAGACTTCAGATTTTTTGCTTGAGAACATCCCTACTTTACAGCTTTCATTTCCTGTCACACAGAGAAAGAACACTCATGTAATTCTTCAATTTTGTAATAGCAACTGCTGTAATTGTCTTTTCTTGGCAGTTGGAAGAGGTAATAGGTAATCTTGCTTGCTCTTACCCATTCAAATGAAGCAACAAAGATCTTTCTCCTAGTTTGACAAGCAGACTGTTCTGCATGCATTTATTTTTCACTTGTCCTCTGACTGTATCTTCTCCATCTCATTGAACCACTTGTCTTCATTATGAGGGCTCCTCCAAGCCCACTTCAATGCTACTTTTCATTTCTTGTTGAGTACCGAGTGCCATCTGCTTCCACTTGGTGAATAACGCCAGTTTGAATTCTACATCTTTAATTTTCAAACAAGTGCCTTCCCTCTCTCTCAGGCAGCCCTCTAAGGTCTTGGAAGGTGTTGTCCACAGACATCTGCAAAACCACTGCCTTGGTCTCCCTCCCACTCCCTCTGTTGCACTGCCTACTCAGAGCATGCCCGTGGTTCCAGGATTTGTTTACTGCTCCTCTGGCTGGGGAGACTATGATCTTCTGGGCTCTTTCTGTTCCCTTATCTTCCTGCATCTATCCTGTTGTCTTTTGTGACTCCTATTCACCTTGTCAGTTGGTGAAAAGTTGTCTTCCTGGGGTGTTTACACAGCACACGCAGTTCAGTGAGGCCTTTGAACATGCCAAGGGCATCTGGGAGCTACAATAATGCAAATTAGAGTAATAATAAA
Organism: Prinia subflava; assembly: GCF_021018805.1. Classification (NCBI taxonomy): domain Eukaryota; kingdom Metazoa; phylum Chordata; class Aves; order Passeriformes; family Cisticolidae; genus Prinia; species Prinia subflava. The sequence goes on from NC_086247.1 coordinate 136,682,648, forward strand.
AGTACAGTAACACATACCTGTTATCAGTAATGTTTATCTTAGAATAGCAACATGAGGTGAAATACATTCATATCAGAGATCAAATGCCTAGTATTTTGGTGCTTTGCCTTGAAGCAATGTTTTACTTTACTGTGTCATGTTTCTACAAGAAATATTTATGGAAAATGCCTTTTAAAAAACTCCAGTTGTTTGAGGTAGAATCTGATAGCCATCAGAGAGAAAAGACAGCAGATGAAATGTATTTAAATGAATGATATGCCATTTCTTGAACGGAAGATGAGAGAGCTTGCTTTGTATTGAGAAGAACAGAGTCCCAAGTCCGAGGCAGACAGCAGTAACTGAGACTCCCAGTGCAGGTCTCAGAGCAAAAGGGTCACATTTGCAAGATGGAAAACAGTTTATGTTACCGTAAATAATTGAAGAACTCAAACTTGCCGCAAGGTAGCTATTTTCCTATGCAGTCTACAAGTAAACACTCATAAATACTAAATTTCTCATCAGCCCTCCAGTTCCTAAACACAAGACACTGATCTGTCTCTTAAGCTGTGGGGTTTCTTTAATAACTACTTGACATCTACAACAGCAACACAAGTTCTGACTAGCTACCCATTCAAAGCAATCACTGATTGTAATATGACATTGTAAGAAAGAAATTGGACCTGCCCAACAATCCTTCCCTTCATTTTTAAATTATAATCCAAGTGATTAAGATCAGTTCACTAGACTTGTAACTGCACCTGGAGGAAAGGAATTCAGTCACATGTGCAAGTAAATTCTCTAGAGATCACTAGAGGGAAATGAAAGGAATCGCAGCTTTGAAAGGATGTAAGTGAGCATAGATTGGAGGCTTTGCTACTGATTAAATGTGAACCAGAAATCAGCAGAGCTCAGGGCAAGTGTCAAAGCCATAAAATTATTGGAAGGTAGGTTTTGAAACAAAATAAACAGTTGTCATCTCTTGCCTAAATGTAGTAGTTAACAAATTAACTAATCAAAGACAAAGTGTAGAGTCTGACTAAAACAAAATTGTTCTTGTAGGGCTTTTCATCTAAACTATTTCTGTGTAAGCTTTCATCAAAACTTTTGCTAATTTGTTTCTCTAATACTTTTTCCCTTTAAAAACTGTCTTTATTATAGATAAAGTTTAGAGGAAGAATTTATCTACTACTGAATTTTTAGCTTTTGTATATTTTTTTGAGCTTTGTGAACAAGCTGATAATTAAAATTTCCTCAAGAATAATTACAGTTAGAGAGACTGCTTTTCGTTTGATATTCTTGCTTCTTAGAATAGCAAAAATTTATGTGGGCTGAGTGCACAATAAAACATGTAAATATTAACTAAATCCTTTTTAAGTGCTGTGTAAATGTTGAAGTTCTATTGTCTTCAAAGTGTTTTCACTCTACGGCAGGATCTTGAAAGAAACTTAACACTATCTAATTTTTATGGGTGTGGAGTTCAAGTGAAAGAATGATACTTCCCATGGGAAAGAGAATCAAAGTAGGCTTTTGTTTGTTTGTGTGTGTCTTAGTTATGGCATTTACATTTTTCTTATGGATCGACTGCAGACTTACTGTGTTTGTCTGTTACCTGAAACTTTCAGGCAACAAAGTAAATAAAACTGCTTTCATCTGTTGTCATTGCTGATTCTTTAATTCCAGAAATATTCAAGACCGATCTTTCCTTAAAGTTTACAACAAAGACCCTGCACATGCATTTAATCACACTTCCAGAGCTGTAAATGGAGATATAAGGGTAAGTACTAATGCTGCATTTATACTATTTTTTTACTCCAGCTTTTCTGCTAAATGTTTAAACTCTGAAATGTAATATGTACATAGCAACTCAGAAAATCAGGGGTATACATATGGCACATATACAGAAAATAAAATAAATAATGCTTGTTGAATTGTGTTTTAACTGCTTTTCTTTTTCCAGTTATTTGCCCTGGGCATTAACTGTTTTTTTGATCTTCGTTAAATGCAGCAAAGCATGTGAAACAAAACTCAGCCTTTAATTATGTATTTTGTGACACAGACAGTACTCAGAGTTTTTACAGCTTCCTATTCTGTGTTTCCAAGCCCTTTAGTGTGAAGTATGGCATAGTGTTAGTACACTCCAGCAAGCTTTCAGCAGGGATTGGTTTCCAGTGTCTGAGCAGCTGTACCTTACTTCAAGTCTACTGAAACTTTTTGTAAATTATGGTTTTAAATAGGAAGTTCTGATAAATACCCATTGGGGTGTAAATAGTTTTGTCTTTTCCTAAAATTTTCTACCTGCACTTTAAAAGGATGAGTATATTTGTATATTCAGGTGAACATTTTGTATTAGGACACTGCAGAGAATGCATGTGAAACATTTGATTTCTCGCTCTCACTGTGTCTGTGTTGGTCTTTGCTGCACTGTTACCTCCCACCTTGGTGCCAAGAGGGCAGGAGATGCAGCTGTGGGGCGCCTCTTCCACCACGTTTCCTGCAGCTGCTGTTGCAGTGGAGGCTGGTGGTGGTGCTGAGATTACACAACCTCATCTCCTCCCCACCCCTCCTAGGTCTGTCCACAGCAGAGGTGCAACCAAATTAACTCCGTGGGGCCAGAAGAGAATGGCACTACTGCCCTACCTGCTCTGTGGCTTTCATGTGCATTCCAAAGCTGATTCAACTGTGCAGAAAATTTCCTGTGAAGTGATTTCCTTAGCTGTGCATTTGCTACTTGGCTTCATTATCAATTCTGAGCATATCTCACTGCTTTATTACTAATATTTTGTGTAAGTACTTCTTGTATTTCAACAGTTTAAGGCCACAATATTTTAGAAAGATTGAAGTAGTTTATTTACAGGCACTATTCTCAACCACCTCTCATTTATGCACTTCAGTTATGAAATGGTCCTTTGGATAGGTCAGAAATCTAATTACTTGATTTTTCACACTGCTGCACACACAACGTAAGAAAGGAAATGGATGTGCTTCAAAGGGAAGATGTGATAGTTTTTTGTGTATTCTGTAACATCCTGAAATTCTTTAGTTCTAGTTATATTCCTGTGGCAGTAACTGGATGTATTCAATACATCTGATTCATATTCAAAGGCATGACATACTGTCACTGTGCGTTTTGACATTAATGCTTGTAACTGTGGCTTGATAAAGTTGTGTTACACTGTTCTTGTTCCGTGTACACTGGATGCTGAAGGTATATACTATGGCTTTATTTGTGTGTTCTAGGCCTGTTTGAAGGAACTGTTGTAGTTAACTATATATATTTGAAAATAAAAATTACTTCTTTTGCCCTCTTCCAGGCATTTGCTACCTAGCAGAGTTGTTTTGAACACAGGCGCTGCCTCTGTGCAAAAACTGCAATTATTTTAATTGCTTATTTTAAAATCCTGTGTTGTACAACAGATATGTGCACTCAACATCTCCTGATTATATCTGAGTTAGCACCGTTTGTCTATAACTAAAAAACAATGGTGACACAGTGATGACCTTTGCAGAGGTGATGTTTTCATGGCAGAATATTGTGGTTTACTTTACAGAAATGCAAAGATGCCATTTTGAAATTCTGTGCATCCAGCAAAAGAGCTATTTTCTCATCTGGGTTTTGCTTTACATTGGCAGATTTCTTGTCTTTCTGGTCTGAGAGGTGAAGTCAGATTCAGGATGTTCATAGGGGCTTTGTGGAGAAAGATGCAAAAAGTCTTCCCTTTGATCTATGTGAACTTCTGCATTTCAAAGTTATGAGCATGGAAACAAGTGATTTCTTGAGCTCAGAAATACTGAAGCCTGTTTTTCTAAGGATGTGTGTCTTTTGGTTGGGTTCTTCCTTATACAGCAACACTCAGGTCCTAACTGAGGCTTTTCACAAAGTATTAACACTCTCCAGTGTTCATCCTCTGCAGTCTAAAAGCTGGAGCCCACACTGCAACTGTTCCTATCTTTGGCAGAAGTACAGTAGGATCTTCCATCAAATCACTAATTTGGCAAAATTTGTAGGCATATAGTAGTCTTATGGTTTCTACTCACTGGTTAAATCTGGTTGAAATTTGCCTGGGGATTTACAGGTTATTAGTTCAGCAGAGAAAATACACCAATAACCAGATGGATATTTATTCTTCTTTCCTTAGCAAACCAGAGTAAAGGAGGGAGAAATTTAAGGGTTCTAAGTGAAAAACATGTACATTTTATGTACTGCTATTGCAGAGTACCCATAAGATTGTAGAAAAACCTTTACTTCTTCTCTCTCCTTTTATGTTTGCATGTCTTTGCATTAGGCAAATTGATGTTCATCAATTTCATACCATATATGAGTTCTAAATTCACTACAGTGAGAAAGAGGGAGTGTGTACTTGGCATCATGTTTAACTGTTTTAAAATACCTACAGACAAGCAGCTGATTGTCAGACCATTCAAAAACAGTATCTAGAATATTATGAAGCAGTCATTGTGAGTATATTTTTCCATGGTGATACTCTGAGTGTGTATCTCCTGTCATCTATGAGTTAAAGCTTTATTTTCTTGATGATAGGGAAAGTTTTGCCTTTCATATTTTTTTACTGTTTGTCTTCTTGTCCCTTTGGAATGTTTATCCCTGGGTTTGATGATGTTCAGGCTTCTATTTGTGTACTTTATAATAATTTCCATGTAACTGGCCCAAAACAATCTAAGAAAATGGTGTTAGCTGCCAGCTTGAACACCTGTTTTAACTACCAAACAGATGTGAGACCTGTATAAGAATTGGCAGTAACACTTGAAGCATTAATTATTACCCATAAGGACAAGAAGACTCAAAATGTCCAAGAAGAATGTGGGATCTGTAACTTTCAGGTCTTTCACTGAACTGTTCAGCTTTCATGTCCGTTAATTCTAATTTTCCTGCGTTTCTTTGTTTCATGCTTTTTTCTGAGTGGGTTGTGCTTGAAAAAAGGGAGTTGGCTGAGGGTGCAAGCAAGCTCTAATGGGAAGTTTTTCTTGAAATCCTTCTGAGTGCCTCACTTGCTCTACTGGCATTGGCCCTTTCCATCTCAAAGAGCATGGTCTGTTTGACAGGTGTGCCGTGTTGAATGCTGCTAAGCAAGAAGTAGCCACATAGTGCTGTCTCACTGAATATTTGTGCTTGTGCTTTTCCTTTTTTTTTTTATTTTTCCTTTCCCAAAATGTAGTCTGTAAATCTGCAACAGCTGTTTTTTTTTAAAAAATATTATCTTCACATTGCTGCCTTTCATTCATTTTTTCCTTCACCTGAGCTGGTATCATTTATCAGCGCTTTCTAGCTCTCTGTGCAACAATACTTTCTTCTGACAAAATGCTGTCTTATGAACAAATGTTTAGTTGGTCTGTTTTTTCCCCCAGCATTGTTCTGAATTCCAGTGTAAATGCATGTACACAGCCATGCTGCTCTGTGCCCTTAGACTTGCCATTTGTGATGTGCTCAGGTTGGAAGGGGAAGGGCCAGGCTGGCACTCAGTCAGCCATGGTGCATGCACTGGATGCCAGGACATGGCTGGAAGGAGCTGGCAGTGGGGGTCTATATGCTGCTGAGAGAATTGACACAGCTCCTGTCATCCTGAGCTGCTGGGCTGAAGTGATTCCCCCACTGAATGTGCACAGCATATTTTCTACCCTCATTCTCTACACCCTCCTTTTCTGGAGTGGCTAAAGACTAAATAAACTTAAATTAGAATCTCCTCCTTCTGTTATAGAAACTAGTCTGTGTTTCTAGTGGCACAGCTGGGTACTAATGTGGTTTGTTTTGAACTTCACCTACCAGCTGATTTTGAGAACTGGGAGGAGAACTGAAAACTTCATAAAAAACTAGTGCCTATTTTGCTTGGCATTCTTTTTCTTCCCATCCACCTGCCCTAAAGTCTGTGGGGTACACTTTATTTTGAAGTGTCCTAGACCTACCATGGTTTTACTTAATTCTCTGACTTGCTTAAGATCTCTGCTGGGTGAGGTCAGAATATCCAAAGAGTGTTTGTTGTGGCTGTTGTTGTATTGAGGTGTGCTTTGAGGTGTTTTGGATTATTTTTTTTCCAACTGTTTCTCCAAGAAAGAGCAATTAGGGCAAGTTGAGTCAGAGGTGAGTTGGGGCAATGCAGCATACCTGGAAACTCTACATCTTGTGGGGGTTAGAGTAGCAAAAAGATGATAATGTTCCTGACAGCAGTGGGGGTTTTGGCTAGCAGGGTGAGAGGAGAGAAGTTAAAATGAGTTGTATGGGCAAATGAGACAGGCATTTGGTAAGGTGGGTTAACTTGTGCTAAATAGCTTTTATTATTGAAATTGCACACCACCGAGTTTTCATTTTTCCCCTGAAAGTGACTGGTTAGCAGGCTGCAAACATTTTAACTCTGCAGAGCTAGATGCAATCTGTGAACTTAAAAATACCCTACAAGCACTAGAAACCCTCAAACAACTGCCCAAGAATTTAAGACTTCCAGGGAGGCTGAAATTCAGTGCTGCTTTGCAGAAAAGATAGAGAAATAATAAAATCAGAATAATTATTCTGTGTTCTTAAGGTACCTGTAAACATACGTTCAGTTTCTTTAACTTTTCATTGGGTAGCTTATGATCTTAACATAAATAAACATAAAGGTTACAAATGCTGCTACAGTTATATCTTTACAGTGCATACTACAGCTGAAAAAAAAAAGAAGAGCTGTTTGCATTACATAGAGGAATTTGGAACAATAGTATTTATTGGAAAATAATTCAAGCAATAAATTGGGTGAATGCATTTTAGTGCTAGGATGCCTACAGGACAGCATTTATACAAGTTGCCATGTGTTTACCTTACTGATCCTATTACTATAAAACTTTGTTTCCTTTTTGGAAGAAAGAAAAAAAAACAAAAGGAAAAGGCAATTGCTAATACCTCTATTATCTGATAGAGACCTTCCAAATGATACAAATCTCATCTCTCCTGCTGTTTGGCTGTCTGCTTTTTCTAGTGCTCTTTTTGTCATTGAGAGGTTATGACAACATAAGCCATATTGTATTTATAAACATCACGTGTTTCCTTGATATGACTGGCGGTGTCTGCCAAACAGAACACATGGAAGAAACATTTCTCATTAGCTCAGCATTGGTTTTGGTTATGCTGATTTCCGGGACAGGAAAAATGCCTTCCTTACTCAGATTTAACTTTCATACAGTGGAAAGAAAGCCTCTGAGTGTCCATGAAATCTCTTGAGCAGAGACATTGCAGCTCTTTTAGGCCACATACTTGGTCTGACGAAAAGAGAAAAAGCAGTTTATTTTAAAGAGCAGATGTAATGGCGCGTATTGCTGAAACTAATTCTGAATTAAAATACCTGCCAAAGTCATCTAGAAACAGAACTCACCAAGAGATGTAAGGTAAGATGATGCTTATAAATAATGAAGGATATATAATTCCTTTTTTCTTTTCTTTTACTTTCCAAACTAAAATATATTCTCAGATTAACTGGGAATTTCAGTCAGAACAATGAAAACTGTTTCTTCTTCCTTCAGCTGTGTGAGAGGATAAATATTTAATTGCTCTTTACATCACCAACCTCTGCTCTTAGATTTTATGTCTGTTTTACATATTGAACACGAACATTTATTTTCCAACTTGCTGTTACAAATCTTGCTGAGATCTGAACAAAATTTATAAAAGAAGTCTCTGATGTCCTGGATTTTATTTTTACTGATATGGATTTTACTACTTTTGCTTTGAGTGTATTTTCAGTAGTTACTAATTATTTATGCAACTACAGACCTGCAGATACTGAGAAGTACCTGCATCAAATCAGTCCGTGATGAAAGACTGTAAATGTACCTGTTCTCTTTCATTCATGTGTCCTTTGATATACAGTACCTACTGCTGTGCAAAGCCTAAGTTAGTGAGAAAAAGGATAGAACTATAAGAAAAAAATTACAGTTTTTATTAAGCTACACATATAACAGTATATTAATCTCAAATGTTTTCTAGCCCAAAGCTGTTTTGTTTAAAGATACAGATCCTATGTAACAGTTGGATGGATTCAGCGCTGTGGCTTTTTTAATATGATGGCTTTATGCTTTGGTGTATTTTATTTATTTCACAAATATTAGGAATAGTATTGTGTTTAGGGAATATATGTATGCATAAGGAATATAACCTTGTAGATACTACCACAATACCAGCATTCTAAAAGACACTTTTTAGGGTTTCTTTACTTTCCAAATAATGAGGGTGGATTTTAAGTTTATGTGAAACTGCTGTTGAAAGAAAGTGTAATGTTCTTGACGTGAAACCGCTCAAGGAACACGAGCTTGCTGCACCCATGGGATAACCCAGCTGGTCTGAGAGGAGTGTCATATGGTAGATATCACAAACCAGTTACCTGGAAACTTACAGAGAATGGAGTTTTTAGGGTGAGGTTCTTTATTTCCCACTAACAGGCCTGTATTCAAACTGATCTGCCTTTCTTGTTGAGGTTTGCTTAGAGCTTACCCTGCAGCTGATGAAGTTACCCACAGACAACATATTATCTCTTTTGGATAAAGGTCTTTCCATCCCTTCATTAAAACTAGAAATTTTCTCTCTCATACATCTGAGGTTCTCAGGCAAAGATTTTGCTGCCTTCAGTGAGAGCTTGCCCTGAGTGAAAACATAAGGATTGGATCTGAGTCCATTTTTTATTGTCTACTAGTTTCTGGTTTTATTCTTACTCCACCTCTTTTTACATAATGTTTCCTTGTGCCAATTCTTTAGAAGTTTTTCTCTTCCCCCCACCCTTCCTTGCTTTTAGTAGAACAGTTTGCACTAATTTGACTGCCTACTTGAAATTCCTAAATAGTTGACAGAGTCAGATGTTGCCAGAGCTCCCTGAACACATTGATAGATTATAAAAATGCTCATGGCTGTGACCTCATTACAAGGAGGAGAGGTGTTTCTTTACCTCCTTTGTAAACCAGGTCGCTTATCTGAATTGCAGGAGTCACGCATTTCAAAGTCCAGTCAAGTTTTATGACTTCCAAGTAGCTTTCCAAACGAGCTGTTACTAGACTGGGGGTTAAAACTCACTTTTTGAAGGTGGGCATTTTGCTACCATGGTTCCCAAAGCCAGCTGAAGCTAGCAACAATATTTCTTCTTCTTCAAAAAAGCCATTCTTCTTGTCATGCAGGACCTTAGCTTTTCCAATAAGTTCTTCACAGATCTAAAATGTGTTAGTTCATGATTGTGTCCCAGATTCTCTGCTTTCCACTGAGTCTTCACTTGAGCATATTATTAGTCATTAGCCTTATGCATAATAAAGAGGATTAGTTCTGTCCCTATCTTCCTTTTAACAAAGAGGAGTAAACCATTACCTGGTGTTTAAGAGAACAGTTTTACATCTGAGAATCTTGATTTTTCTCCATGTTGGATTGTACTTCTTCTCATAAAGGCTCTGGAAAACTAATCAGTCTTCTGAAAATATGAGCAGTAAAAATATCTTTCCTTGGATACAGGTTAAGATCTGGGGTTAAAAAAAGCCTCAGCTGGCAAAAGCAAGACAGTTGCAAATATCAGCACGCAATAGGACTCCATGAGAAATGATGTGATGAAGAAATTATTTTTTGTTTGAATATATGTCTTTCTTACATCATTGCAAATTTGAACTCCATGTGACTAAGTGAAAAGACTGAAAGGGTGTGTTGGGTAAAGGGCTAGTCCCTGTATCACTTAGTATTTACTATAGATAGCTTGACCTTTGGGTAAACGAGATTGTTTACTCCATGCTGACCAATTCGGATATTTTTGGGATAGAAGGAAGTAAAAGGAAAAGAAAATGTAGGATTCAAACAGTGTAGGAAGAAGTTTGTGATCTAAGACTCTCAGTTCCTGCACTGATAGCACTTCTGTCATTTCAAAAGACACAACTGCAAATGCTGTTCGACCTTATGGCTGTGAGCTGTGGTGTGGTTTGGACACCTGCATTGCAAAATCCAGTTGAATGTAAGATTTTTCATTACCATTTCTCCTGCCAATTGTGCTGACTCCAAAACTCAGCACAGCAACTTATTTTTTCTGATTTTCTATGTCCTTATATTGGAAGAAATAGGTGTAAATATGCTGTTTATGTCTTTTGACTATCAGCGCTTTTATAATATTTCTATATTATTTACATTCTAACCCATTTGGTATATCATATATACAGATTGTATTTTGACTCAGTTGTTTGGTAATGTAAAATGAGACCAAGGGTTACAGTTTCTTTATGTTCATTTAACTATATCAACTTGTTCAGTTTTAGTTGTCTTCAGTGCAGTGAGAAGAGATACAAATATGGAACAAAAATAAGAGCTGAGTTAGTACAGGAAGTCAGAAAGCCATGCATTTATTTTGATTTATGAGTGCAGTTACTAAAAGTATTTTTCTTTTAAATAGCAGAAATCTGATATACAGCATATTTAAACCAAATAAAAATGCTGATCTGTACCAGAACTGTACATCTTTGAAACTATTCCTTTTTTGGAAAAAGAAGGGATGACCCCATCAGTTCTGTGGTGCCCTAAAAAATGCTGAAATTGAGATTGGTCTGAAGGGTTTGGCTCCCTGTATTGGTAGTGGTTGTCTATGTTGTGTACAAGATGTCCTTTATCTCTTCAAAGAGAATGGAAAGGGAGGAGATGTTTTCTGCATTTTCATGAATTAAATGACTCTGCTTGTTCGCAGAAAATTTTACCATAAAAAGCATCACTGGAAGATCAGAAGAAAGGAGCAGTTGGTTTGAAAGCAAAGGCAACAATTGGTTTGAATGCAGACTAGTTGTGAGGGTTGTCATAACGTTAACTTTAGAAAAATAGATCAGTAACAGCTTTTATACATTCAATCCAAACAATCTGAATAGCTTATGGAATGGGTGGGCCATGCTATAGTGATGAGATAAATGTGGATATTGGCAAACCAATCACGCAATTATGTAAATCCGACCTTTTTAGGATTGAAATGTGTTATGTTTTAGTGTGTTTATATTTCTGTCATTTGTGATAACACCCTGAAAAATCTTGGCTGAAATGCCAAGCGGTTTCTTAGTGCACTCACCATCCTGTCTGCATAGTACACGAAGGAAGCATAGGAAAATAAAGCATGAGAAATTAATTAACTTCTCTCTGCTTAATTGGATAATCTAAACATTTTTTTTTAACTCTCACATTTCATTTGTTCATAGGAAATTAAATACATAAATAGGCAGAAATGAGTGCCTGTTAACTGATCAGGGTGTTTGTCCTGCCAGTCAGGAGTAAAGCAATGCAGACTGGTAGCAGGGACATAGCTCAAATGATGAAATGCTGCTAGGGAAATAAACTTCCACACAGACACACTGTGATTTCAGACAGGCCAATGGAAAATGTGCTGCATCTCATCCACCTTTTTTCTCACTTTGCTTAAATCCTAAAGTATGGCTAGACTGGAAGCTCTCATGGGATGGCTCTGGGTCAGGCCTTATGCTCCATTCCCTTCCAAGCAGGGTTCAGCCAATGTGTTGTCAAGGTTTTCTCATTGACAGTTAACCTGTGACAGCAGGTTCAGTACAGGTACAACCAGGCTAGTCCAAGTACAGAGCCCATTCCTCAAGCTATATTTAAGGTGTGGCATGTTGTACCCTCATCATTCTATGGGAAGAAGAGTGATACTGCTTTCCTCTAATTTTTTGTTTGCTTCTTGTTTTACACCTGAAAAAAAGGTGACCTCAGTTTAGTAATGGGAAGGGCCATTGAACATTACGATGGCCAAAGAGCTCTTGATGTGTAGGTGTTCTTGGGTCATAAGTCGGTGTGGTCAGGGCATTGATAACACGATGCAACTGATAAGGGAAAAAGTTTCTGAGAAGTAAGGGCTGCGTGCACATGTGCATGTAGATATACATGACACATCACTTGTCAGAGCTTGGTGATGGTTTGATCAAAGCAGAACTTGTGTTGTCCCTCACTAACAGCCAGACATGTAGAGAGGGCAGCAGCCAGCTCAGTGCTATCTCTCAGCACACGGTCCCACGGCCGGGGGCATCTCAGAGGTGCTGCATTAAGGCCCCACTTGTAGAGAGCTGTTATTTCTTGTACTGTCTAAGGGAGATGAAGCTGTTTGGAACCTTAACTACATTTTCAGTGGTAATGGCTGAACTAAGTGCTGGGTTTCAAAAGCCATTTGTAGCTTCAAAGTGCATCTCAAATGTCTTTGTTTTGAATATGAGAGTGGATACCAAAGGCAGGTGATGGTCTTATCTTCTCTGCCCATGTCCTCAAGCATTTGTGAGTCACTCCAGCTGGCAGTTACCTGAAGTGCTCTGCTCACTTCTTTCCTAAAAACCACCCTCATGTTCTGACCACATCTGCCAAAAAACCCACAAAGCCTCAGAATATTAAACAAAATGAAATAAGTTTGTTGGATGTTCTCTTTCCTTTATTGCTCTCTCCCTTTCCCTACCATGCCTACTATGCTAGGGTACAGCATTGTAATAACAAGAACTAATACAAAATCTTCTAGCATTGAAGAAAATTTGCATTAGTTCATGTTTTTCCACTTACTCTTGTTTTTCTTTCTTTCATTGAATTTTCTGTTGACATTTCCTTCCTATGCTACAGTCTCTTTAACTCCTCTTTTTCTCATCAATTCCCATCTTCCCAGCTTAAGTCTCTTATTTTTGTTTCCTTTTTTATTTATCATCCCTTTCTTGTTTCCCTGTTAATTTTTCAGCACTCCATCTCCAATATTACTCTCTTTTGTCTTTCACAAACTCCTATTTACTATCCTTCACACTGTCTCATTCCCTTTTTGTTTTGTCTTTTTTCCTTTCTTCTGTAGTTCTACACTAAGAATTCCTTATTACCTTTCCACATAATACTTCTTTACCTCCTGTTTCTCTTCCCTGTTTCGGGGACTCACAGAGTCATTTAAGTTGGAAAAGATCTTTAAGGTCATCAGTACAAGTCATGAGTTAAGTGTTAGTAAAATGTCTGCAACATATGGCTTCCTTCTTTTTATTAATATTTCTGCATTACCTATGAACTGAAAAGGGAACATTTCATGCCACAAACTCAGTTCTCTGCATTTAAAAAGTTAGAAAGTTTAGGCATAAATAAGTATGCTAATGGTAGGACAGAGGAAGAAGAAAATAATGTCCTTCCGTATTGCTCTGCTGAGAAATAAATAGTGTTTATTGCCAGCTTCAGGAGAGAGATGCTTAATACTTAGTTCAATAAAACAGGAACCACAGGTCAAGTTGGATTCTCCAAGGCAGATCACAGCAATGTCCATTGCATGGACCAGCAAGCAACAGATGGAATGAAGACATCATTCCCCTTTGTAGTTACAGCTCTCTTATAAGGAAGGGAAAAAAAAAGGAAAAAAGTGGGATGAGAAACAAAACAGAAAGTGAGCTAAATGAAAAGACATGGGCAGGCTCACTAGAAAGAACTTTTTTTTTAAAAATCTAATCCTTATAAGATCAGTGTAGAAATTGCCACCCACTGCAGTCAGTGGTGAGAAGTTGGGAATGCAGAAGGGCAGCTTGTCCCACCCAGCTCCAGGGGAATGAGCTGGCTCTGGAGGATATCTGGCTGACTTTCTTTTAATGAAACATTAGGTGAGACAAATCCTCAATCCAGAGCAATTAATATTGCTTCTTGACTTTCTGAGAGGTGCTTAATGCATATATGTCTGTGATACATGCTGTGATACTTTCCTATAGCTGGGAAAAGGTCCTTGCTTAAATTGGGACAGAAACAAGGGGGAAGCATGAGGTTTGAATTACAGGATAGAGAGACAGACTGCAGACCTGACGTAATAGTTCAGTTTTGCAGAACCTTCTTCACGCAGCTCCAGTGAGAGTTGGCTATATTTGCTCTAGTAAACTTAAAAAAAAATTGAGATGCTTGTAGAGTTTCCAGCAGAGGACTTCCCACTTTTATTTGTTTGCCTTTAACTTTTTTAATCCCTAAAAATCAAAAGTTACAGATTATACTGATCTGCCATCACTAAACGATAGGCCAAAAATTTACTGCTTGTATGCAAAACATATGTGTGTATACGTGATATTAATACACAGGTTACAAGACAACACTGTTCTCTTGGGAGCTCAGGTGCTCCTCTCTGGGCTGGTTCAAAGGCTTTGTGGACAGGTTGGTCACACTGGAAGCTCCAGATGTTCTAGTGAGAGTGCTGCTTTGCCAGCAGTGAAGCTGTAGAGCTGTCTGTCCCCTTTACTTTGGTGCATTCTAGCCAGTAGTGATGTGCTCTGTGGTGTGAGAGGGCTTTGTTTGTTTGTTTGTTTGCATTTACGTTGTAAGAACTAGGGAGTCTGGAATAAGTATAAGAGAATTTTATGGTACTTGTGTTTACACCAAGGCGTATCTGTTTTCACTGCACGCCTTTGGAATCAGTAAACAGAGGGAGTACAAACAATATGCATGTTTAGGAGAAGATAGTGTGGTCTGCTCATAATCTCAAATCCAGTATGTGTTAGGCAGCCAGAACTGTTCTGTTCCCTCCCTGTTTGTTTAACTTGGCCTCTCAAATTCAAAGAGCCTCTGTAGGATTTTCAGTCTTCAAAGAAACACCACACATATCCTTGTAGGTATAAACATGGGCAGTGAGCTGGAGAGCTGATGTGAAAAAGTCAGGGGCAGTTTGAAAGAGTTTTTCAGGGTCATGGAGAGCACAGTGGAGTGCAGTGGCAGCAGCACAGCCTGGCTGGATGCCAGTGTGTGTCACCTTGGGTGACTTTGTGAAGGAAAGCAACTCGGGGGGCTGTGTTCTGCTCCCTCATTTTTGCCATGGGGAAGCAACTGAGACTAGGGTCAGGATGAGGTAAGAACAATTTTTACTTCTCTGCTGAGTGATTGGAGGCAAAACTAAGCATCGCTCTCCTTTCATAGAAGATACTGACCTTGTGATGGTGCCACCCTAAGCAGAGAGAAGAACGATGCTGATGGCAGTTCCCTGGCTGCCTTCATGAGCCTTGTGTATCAGAGCCAGCAGAGTTAGGAGATCCTGCAGTCTACTCCACAGATTGGCCTTTGTCATCTCAGACTGTTGCTTTCTTGGATCAAAATTAGAAGCTGGGTGGGCGATAGGACTGGCGATGTGGTGTGAGACCTTCCTTGGCAGAAAAACCCCTAATCTCAAAACCCAAATCCACACCCAAAATTTTAACCCCAAACCCCCAAATACAGGAGAAAATATGCTTTCTTTGTAATTCAGCTCTAAAAGCTGTTATCAGCAAACTGTCTTTCTATTTGGATTCTGCTGGACTGAACTAACTTGTTGAATTTAAGCAAAACCCCATTGACTCCATCTCAAACTTTGTTCTGGAGTGCTAAGAACAAAACCAAGTCTTGAGTTAGTGGCCAGCAATCACCATAAGTGCTTCCCTGTTTTCTGTCAAGGAAATAGTTGTTTACAGCACTATAAGGCATTAATTACTTAATTATTTACATCCATTAAAGTAATATTAGAGGAATAGGAACCAAAAGAGCTGTTATCAGGAGTAGAAAGAACTTTGATCAGTAGTCAAGCCATAAGTTATGTCTATGCTTCATGTATGTACCCCACAGTAGACTTCAAACTATTCTCTGGCTTTAAAACTGTGGGTTCTATTGATATTTAGTCTTTAATGTTTTTTCTGCTTCAAAATGAGGGAAACCAGCAGAAAATAAATTGATGTGATGAGCAAAGTGATGGAAAGGTCCAACAGACCAACATTGTTAATGATGTAGAAGGCAGGCGGGTGACTGGCATTACAGGTCTGTGGTGACGTGAGCCTATCACTAACATTAACATTGGTTTTAAAATCCTAAATTAAACTGAGCTTCCAGGCTTGGTCTCAGTGAAGCATAGGGGGTTGTGCCTCTTAGGGGCATGCCCTTGGTTTACACAGGCGCTTGAACTGTAAAGGAGTTCTTGTTCTGTACAGTGCTTTATAAAAAAATATATGGCAAGTAATTGTACAATACATATTGGGATAATACATGGCAAACTAGATAATGCTTGAGGGCTCTGATAAAGTAATTGAAATGGAAAGTGATGCTTGAATTGTTCGTATACATTGTTAGAAACTACAAATTAAGTTACAGCCTTGGTAATGATATAACTGTGCCATATTTATGATGTTGTGCCTGATATATTCTAAAATTAAAAGCAGATTAATTCATCTAATGAAAAGCTTGTTGTATGCATCAGACATACATGAATATCATGTCATATGTATGCAGAACTAGTTATATCCCTGTCTGATGTTCTGGGATATACTTTGTCATGCCAGAGTCCAATTACTGAAAATGTGCAGCCTACCAGCTTGCAATTCATTGCAGGGAAACTTAGCAAAATACAGTCATCTTTTTATCCTGCATGTTAGTACAGTAATTTCTCACTTCAGGTTTGTTAGCCTGTAAGGAAGAGCATGGATAGAAGAATATTCTCTGCAACTGCTGAAAAGCACATCTGCCAATAAAGTGTTCTAGGATAATTTGCTTGATTTTTTTACTCTTGATGTTTCTGAGTCTGGTTGGTCCATCAACCTAAGCAGCTTTTTAACTAGGTCAAGTATATACATCCATTCATTAAAAGGGGATGCCTGACTGGTTAGTTAAACATGCCAAATATAAACCAGATGCTTGAATGGTAAATTACCAATGCATAAATTACCAATCCTTTACCCCTACACTGCAAGAAACAAGTCTTGACTGATTAAATTTGAAATAAAAATAAATAGGTTTAACATTGTTTCTGTGTCATAATAATACTTTTTATAGTGCTAGTGCAAATATTTAATAAAAATGTTTTAAAATATTTTACACAGAAGCTGAAAAGTAAGCATTTAAGACAAAATGGATTTTTTTACATTTCTGGAAAAAACTGATTATATTTCACTATATATATGATTTTGTAAAGTTCTAGTCAAGATCAATAATGGCATACAAATTTACGGCATACATTACAAATCAGAATTCACAGCATCTGTCTAGAAAGCTGGACGACTTCTCGGATGCTGGGCTGGGGGTAGTAAGGGGTGGAATACCTGGAATTTTAGTTTTGGCTACCAGACCTGCTCTGATTTTTCTCCTGTTACTTAAATGCTTAGTGTCAAATTGCCATTTCATAGCAGAAATGAACAATGCGTCCTTCACTAGTGGCTGAGACTGAGAGCAGTACTGTGAAACAGAAATGCTGCTCCTCTAATGTCCCATTAGGACTGATTCTGCACAGCAATATTAGCTCATGACCATATGCTTAAATCGTATTTTTATTCCTTTGAATGCCATTTATGATGATAGAGGCAATTTTTTACTTGCACAAAAGCAAAATCAGACAAAAATCGAACCAAGAGCAAAAGATCCAACCCCCCAAAGCAGAAGATAACTGCAGGAATGGGAAGGGTTTGTGTCACAAGATTTTCCCTTATTATATTTAATTATCATTTCTTTTAGGCTGCAAATGCTGTCTTTTTAAGGAGACAATTTCCATATTCTGTGGTCTTTTCATGTGAGGGCATAGAAGGAAGTGAAGCATCTTTTCTGTTCTAATTTTTGAAAATGTTCTTTATCGTTGAAACCTTCTCTATTGTTTCCTCTTAAAATCAACAAAACAAATGAAACCCAACAACCAATCACAATGGTTTATGTGGTGTGCTGCAGAGATAACAATGGGATTGATTTGTGGGGACCCTGAAGTTCAGGTTACCGAGTGGCCCAGGTGCCTGGTTAATGAGTAGACAGCTCCTCCACGGGAGGAGCCTGTGCTTCCTTCTACAGCGGCACTACCAACCTGAGGAGGTGAAAAGCTTCTAAGCATAATAACTACTGGATTTTCTTTTTCTAGAATTCTGTCTACTATGTTTGTTAAATAGTTGGAGGTCTGTACCTGTTGGGGAATGAATATGTACAGGTGTCATAGTGTTGCCTTTGAAATACACTGTGTTACTGAAACAGAAGTTACTCACTATTTCGTTTATAGCTTTCCCCTCTGTGTGTCTCTTTTGTGGTTCACTCCATAATGTTAGTCTCTTTCTATGCATCTTATAAGCACACATTAAAAAATGATTGAGTGATTGAATCACAGTGTTGCACAGTTTGTGACTGGGTGACATGCCAAGGAGGTTATTTAGTGACTAATTTCGAAGGGGAGGAGAAATTGCAGGCTTGTCATGTGGAAAAGTAATTCAGTATATTGAAACAGCATTACTTAGATGGCCGGATAAAGCAAGATGGCCTGTTCTGAGCAGAGGGAACAAGGAACATTTTTCCTGCTTCAAAACCTTTTGCAGAAGACATGGATGTACAAAATATTATACCATAGGCCAAAGATTGAGATTCAAGACTGAAAAGAAAAAGTGCCTTATTAGAAGAAGTGGAACCAAATGTTCATCTCACTGCTGTAGCCATTCGAGTGATTTCCTTAAGAAACAGTAAGTGACTTTAATTATTTCAAAGCAAAGATCTTATCAAAGATTGTTTTATTGGTCTGTAGGCAGCAAAGTTATCTAAGAGTGTAATAAGAGTGTTAGTGTTTTAAATTGTGAAAACAAATACTCAGGCTAGCATCTGGATAGCTGAAGAAATTATGCCCAAAACATCAGACTGTGTAGGATTTGTTCTGCAAACTCTCCTTTCTGCTTGTTTGCATGATCCATCTTCAGCATGCACATTGACTTACAGGCAAGGTGAAGCAATCAAACACTATTTTTGATATTACCATTACATTTGTTTTGTGGTTAGCTTAGAATTTTATGGATCTGTTTTACATTTAGTAAAAAGTGAACTAGGTATTCTTTGTTTTCCCCATGGGAGCTTTTAGGATATGGTATGAATTAAGCTTATATGTAGTCAGGGATATAAAAGGACATACTGAGACATGTAAAATACCTTGAGGTAAAACATTTGGATTGCTGTAGGGATTCATACACAAGTGTGCATTAAATATATATGTATAAAATAAGGACAATAATGTTAAGAATGTGTTTGATGCTCTGTGGCATGGCAAACGAATTGATGGTGTGTCTGAGCTTCAAGTCAGTGTATTGGTAACCACAGTATGGTGTCCTAGAAATTCTGCTTTTGAGGATCAAATAGTGCTTCTGCTGTAACCTCTGTGCACACCTGCACAGCTGGGAGAAAGATACGGGGCCTGGATGTCACAGTGATACTGAGCAGTATGGTAACAACACCTGAATATGGTTCATTCAGAACGTCTCCTTTCTGGAGGGTCATGTTTATGTCCTCCAAATTCCACCTTCAAAGATAGTGACCATCCCCCTTCTTGTTCTCCTGTTTTGTTCATGTCAACTTCTAGCTAACTGACTGTGGCCAAAATAAAAAATAATCTATGAACATATAAACTGGACATCTGAATGATTTTACCATCACTAACCATCACAGACTCATCCTAAGAAATATCTTATATTGGCTGATCGTGTTATTGTTCATCAAGGGAAAGAAGAAACCATAGAATTAAGAGCATAAATGGAAGAAAAACCCAGTTATTCTCTTGACATATCCACCATATATGTAACCAGACCCTAGAAAGTTCCTCTTTCATAGATGTTCTGAGTTTTTGTCTCAATTCTCCTTTCACCATAATACAGCAGTTTTTACAGCTAGGCATATACCAGAACTATACAAAAGGACCAAAAGAACTGAAACCTAGCTGCATGCTAATACAAGGAAATTAATTATAAGTGTTGAGATTTCTTAGGGAGCTCTGCAACTCCTTTTCTGGAAAATTATCCAGGAAAAAATAATGGAAATATATGAAACATGTTTAGAACAGCTAGCTGGGTCTTGGACTTCCTCATTCATTGGAAATTTGAACGTTTGAGATCAGTTTTATTTTACCAGCGTGTGGTTCCCATAATGAAAACCAATTGTGAACCCTGGCAGCTCCTAGAACCTTTTACTGTGGGGCCAGATTCAGCTGAGGCCAGGTTCCAACTTAGGCAAGGTCAGTGGTTTCATGGTCTGAAATCTTTTTTTTTGAGTATCAGAGGGCCCATTCTTAGCCAAAATTGCCAAGTAAACTTCTAGTCTGGAAGCACTGCCAAGGAGTGATGGCCATTGGAACCCCAGCATGTCTCACTGCTTGGTGACCCCAAACTACCAAGCACCTGTGCTGCTGCAGAGAACATGGAAGAGTTGGGGTCCCCACCCCAGATCAGACTCTGACCAAGCTGACCCAGGTCTATGAATCTGGAAAGCCAAAGCTCTAGAGCACTCCAGGGATGTCTGGTAAGAGTAATATCACTGTAGAGTGATGGGTGCTGCTGGGTGGTTTTTTTCCAACTTTTGTCTTGGCTGATGTTTTTACGCAATGTTTCAGCTCTCTTTCAGCTCTCTAAAGTTGTCTCCTCAAAGTACATATCATTGAAAAGTTGCTGATCAGAAACAGCTAAAAATTATGCTAATGTGTTTGAAGTTTTCAAATATGGCATTGGGCAGCAGGAGGAACCCACAACTGCAACCAGCATGATTTTTTTCTGTAACGACCCAATAGAATGGGGAAATTTATAGGTGCTAAGAGGCATTCTATGAGAAAGCAAGAACAGACAAGTGTGACAGCCTCTCAGAGATGTCTGCTTGGGCTTCAGACAGATTTGGTACAGATACTTAAAATTCTTATTTAACTGTTTACAAATTCTGCAATTTTCAAGTGCACTTTTTCTTATTGTAAATTATCTTATTTTAGAAATATTAAAACTGTATAAAAGTTTTTGGCTTTTTTTCAGAAATAGATTTGTGTTTTCAGCTCTTCAAATCCAACTGGAATGAAAGATCAGTCATGACAGAAGTGTTATCATATAGTGCAACTAATGGTGAAGCTGAGGGTTTTGGACAACTAGTACAGTAAAGTTGCCAATTTATTTTTATGAAGAGAGAACAAGCTAATGGGTTCTATTGTTGTTGGATTGAGGGTTCTTTAATTGTCTTTCCTCATTAGAAAAGTGAAGGATTGCCTTACTTTTTAGAGGACTTTTTTTGGTTGAGCCATTTTCATAAAAGATCTCTTTACAAACAGCTTAATTTAACAGTATCGTAACAGTACTTAGTATTTCTGTAGCTTTTTCATCACAGACTCCAAAGTCTCAATAAAATTCTTTGCAGGTGTCCTGTGTTGGATGAGCCAGCTTACAGAGCATAGGAGCACTTTCACAGGGAAGTGCGGGGTGTCAAAGGAAGAGTAAGAAAAGTAATAGCTTCACATGGCTGAGAGGTGATTAATGGAGTCTGTTGGGACCTCCCCAGTGTCTCCAAGAGGGTGCATGGATAACCTCCATCTTGGGAGCATGCCTCTGTGTAGGTGTTTTGGCAGTCTGAAAATCTTGGAGCACAGTTGCTTGTTCTCTGGTGACGTAGAGGAGGCTTAGAGGAGCAGTGGGAAAGGCTGCCAGGTCAGAAGCTCTGGCCTGCTTTTCTCTTTGCCCGTGTTTCACACTGATATCTTAGCAGATAGGGCCTGAGTCAGGCTGTGTCTGGAGTGCACAGGGCTGGCGTGGTGCCGTGCGTCAGCGGCAGGCTCGGTGCCGGGTGCCGGCTGGCATTGCCGCGCCGTGTGAGCGGGCACGGCCCTGCCTGCCCTGCCTGCCCTGCCTGCAGGGAGACCGGTTCTGCTGGGCCCCTGTGCCAGCCACCAGCAGCAGGGCTCCTCACACCCACCCAGGTGGATGGATAACTGGTTTGATGACTTTGTGCACATAGACGTTTTCAAAATATTGCAAGTTACTCAGTGTGCCAACAGGCTTGGAAATAAAGAACATGACTGCTTGTATATAATGTTGACTCTTTAGTATATAGAGTCTCTGTTCTAAAAAAATTAGCAAAATCTGTATCTCATAGACTTAAGTCTTGTTAGACTGGCCAAAACCCTCCACAGATGGTGTTTAAAGATGGTGTAGTCTTTTTTAGTACAGTACATTTTTCCTCGAATGTTTTATACAGAAATGGTCACTAGCTGTTTGCCATATTTTAAGGAAATAAGGATTGATAAGACAAGTTTCCATTTCGAGGATGTAAAGTCTGTAGGCAGTAGGAACAAGGAAGAGCTATGTGCTGAAGAAAACCACGCCCTCAGGCAAGCGTATTACATGGCTGCAGTCAAAAAGCACATGATCCTGTGCTTGTACTAAAAAAATCTTCCTTTTGCCCTCAAAACAACTGTGTGTGGCAGCACCCAGTATTTAGAGGCTCAGATAAACCAAATGTCCTCTTTCTCTGTCCCTGAGTCATGTGAAGTCCAGGAACATGTGGCTCTAGACAGCCTATGCAGAAGAGTATGGGGTTTTATTGAGCAACATGAGGGTTTTGTGGTGAAGGACAGAAGATGAAAAACAGCACAGAAAGTGGGATATGTATGAGAGAGAGTAGTGTGCCTAGACTATCACACCAAAGATGTACAGATGAGAAAGCAAGAAAAGACCATTGTGCACATTTTTAAACTTACCATTAGCAAAGAATCTGAAGAATCTGGAGAAGAGAGAAAAGCAGAAAGAGAGGAAATGCCATCCATGTGGCAGAATCCACTGTAATCCACCAGGTAAAGCTGCCTGGCTGCTGGGGACCAGCTCACATGGGAATCTTTCCTGTGCACCCTGAACTCTCTGTCTCCAACAGTCTCCCCTTGGGTATACTCCAACCACAGCCTGACTCCTGGCTTAAAATAGCAGGTGTACTTTTCAGAAAGGGGTTGTGTGCCCAGGTGTTTGTGCCCCGCCCAACCCAAGGCAGCCTTGATTGAGGCTCTGTACTCCAAGCACTATTTTAAAGCAAACATAAATGACGTTACATAAAACAGTACTCACACACAAGATTTTAAGCAATAGCTCACTCCCATATTCAAATTATTTTCCATCTTAAAGTATTCCATTTAAATGATGTTAAGGTGGAAAATAGGAATTTTTCTTTGAAAGATTGCTTTGACTTATGAGAAATGAATGAGCATATACAGGAATATGAAATCCAGAAGTTAGGGGAAATTAAACCTGCTGCTTTCAAATTTTCCCATGGAAATTTTCTCCTCTCTGCAACGCAACATTGGAATTTTCCTCTCACTGCAACCCAGCATATCCCAGTGGCTATGGTTTCTTTGACAGATACTATTCCATCTGTTGTAGCTTTGTCTGAAGCAACTAAAGAGGGCATTGTGTAGCGTGTACAGTAGAAATCTAGGAGGATTGTCTTTCTCTGGGTTCTTCTCTTGGTATAAAACAACTGTATCTTCCTGTTCCTGAAGACATGATCCCAAAGCTGCTCAACCCAGTAGGAGTGCTTTTGTTCTGCTGGCCCAGGGCCAGAGTCAGTGCAGACAATATAGCTTAGTATGTTGCAGTGGTTCTTCAAGCCCATAGAAAACGATGTTGAATTCCCTCTTACAAAGTGATTCAACTGTTTAGTTATATTTTAATTATATCTTATTTTAAACTCTGGACTAGACTATTTCTCTGTACAAATGAAAAGGTTATGCCATGTTCCTGTTTGGTTTCATAATTTTCATCTGGCTCATTTATGACACATCCCAGTGCACACCTTTGTTCTGTTACACTTATTTATTATTACTGTGGCCACAATCAGATTATCTCCTTTCTTCTTTCTAATACCTGATACTCCAGACTGTTGATCTCTGGCCCTGGGGAATGTCGTTTCTAATTCCTGAGTGCAGAACCTGCTGTGATAAGAACAGCTATTGTTTATATACTGACACTGCAATTCCCTTACCAGTGGAAAAACCTGTGGTGGACAGAAATAATCTCTTGCTTCATCTGCCATGGATCACTGTAACTACAAAGAATCCAGTAACATTATAAAAGCAAGGGGTGAGAGGGGAGAAAAACTGTGTAGATTTCAGATCAACAACATCCACTGTACATTATTTTGTGCTCTGTAACTTTAGGAATGTGGAGTCAGGGGGAGTGATACACAGTTTTCTACAGTCCCTTGGAGGTGATGGAGAGGGAAGCTGAAATTGTCAGCATGAATTTTAGAAACTGTAATTTTTATTTTTTTTTAATGTAGTTGGTCCTTAGCTGACTTTCTCATCTCCCCATTCATCCATCTTACCCCAAGGACACCAGAGTAGGCACATGATGCTTTTTAGAGGGAGAACTTCTCCTGTCTGTCATAGACAGTGTTCAGCCATCCAGAGGGCTCATGGCTGGGCACAGTGAGGTTCTATGCTCTCAAAAGCACACATGTCCATTGCAGATTTTTGCCGAGGCCTCTCTTAACAAAGAACTAATACATTTGTTTTGGAAGTTTCCCTTTTCTTTTCCTTGCTTGCTCATTGCTTACTGCTGCTGTTTACAAAACTATGATAAAATGTTCAATAACTTTTTGAGCATGTGCTTCACACACCCTCTGAATCAGTCTTATCTTTGCAATGGTGTGTGTTATATAGGGTCAGACTGTTTTCATGTAAGTTGATTGTGTTATACTCAATTAATGTGTGTATTTTTCTCCTATGCCTTGCATATCCTTTGTCTAATAAAGACCACATCAAGTCATTAGCAGAAGGTTAAATCCTGCACTGAAGAAAATGGCCACTTAGTTGTAATATTTATTTTTCTTGTCTAAGGACTTAGGTATGTTTGTGATGCCAGAGCATCAGCATTTTTATCCTGCTTTGGAATAGGTGAGCTCTAGTCTGTGTGTCTGATCAATAAACTGTTTAAGTTTGTCACTGCCTACATGTACGTGGAACACCTGGCTCTGCAACCCCTGATTTCAGCTTCAGTGGCTGTGAATATCAGATAAGGTGAGATGGTATTTGCAAAAGTAAAAGCATTTTTAAACCTCTCACATTCCCTTAACATACAGCCCATTTTATTGCTGTTTGTAGTTGTTATTTTCATCGGGCACTGAGGTCCCAAAGTGTTTTATTTATGCAGATGTAAAATTATTTTGTCTCAAGGGTTTGTTTTTATTTCCTAATTTTCTGTAGACAACTCACATCATGTTTTGCTCATCAGTAATTTTATATCTGAGGCGTTTTTCCTTTTCTTTCCAGATGCAGAGGGAAATTGCTTATACGGGACGAGATGGCCCAAGTGGTTCGCGCCCGGGCTCTGCCGCACACCCTCTGCACGCGATGCCCAGCTCTCCCCCCTCCACGCCGGTGCCCCACTCCATGCCTCCCTCTCCGTCCAGGATCCCCTACGGTGCGGGCCGGCCCGTGGGCCTGCCAGGCAATGCCACCATCCCCAGGGACCGGCTGTCCGGCGTGCCCGCCTCGCGCTCCATATCGCCCAGCCCCAGCGCCATCCTGGAGCGGCGGGACGTGAAGCCGGACGAGGACATGAGTAACAAAAACCTTACCCTGATGCGGAATGAGAGTCTGTACGGTGACCCCTACCTGTTCCACGAGGGGAGGATGAGTGTGGCTGCGCCGCACTCCGGACACCCCCTCGATGTCCCCGATCACATTGTAGCCTACCATCGCAGTGCCGTGAGGTCGTCGAGCGCTTACTGCAACCCCGCGATGCAGCCTGAAATGCTGGAGCAGTCCTTGTACAGACAGAAGTCGCGAAAGTACCCGGAGAGTCATTTGCCCACTCTTGGCTCTAAAACACCTCCAGCCTCCCCCCACAGGGTGGCTGACATGAGAATGATCGATATTCACCCTCACCACGGCCCTCACATTCCCGCCCACACCCTCCAGCCTGACAGGTCTTCCCCCAGCCGCCAGTCCTTCAAGAAGGAGCCGGGACCGCCTGTGTTTGTGGATGCGAAGGCGCGGAGTGCTGTCGGCCTCCCAGGCATGGCCGAGGCAATGCCCTCCCCCGTGGACAAGCAGGCCTTTGGCTATGGGTCACCCACGATGCCCAAGGACAAGGAGACAAGGTAAAGCAGAGCTGGGGCTTAATTTATGCAAATGAGAAACGTTCCTAATCTGCACATCGTTTGTCGTTTTAGACTCAGGGGACAATGTAATGTGTAGGAGGCTGCTGCACCCGGCTGCAGTGTTTATTAGCTGTCTGTCGAGGTAGTTAGTAATTTAGAGATATGACACCATCCATTATTAATTTGAAAGTATTGTCAACTCATGATGAATCCCTAGTTATTTTCATTTGTGTAAATTTCAGTCATTGGAAAAAATATAATAAAATAAAATGATTAACTAGGATTTTTCTTTGCAGACAGCCAGATCATGTTACAAGAACAAATGATGTTCTGTTCCTGCTAATAAGGGAATATATTTCACCCCCGTTAAGAATGACACTCTGATATTACAATTTCGGTTCTTTATGGAGTGAAGTTTTTCTCATCTAGTGTTAGGAAATAGGAAGAATTTATCATTACTGTCTTATCTTCTGTAAAACATGAATTTGCATAAAAATAGGAGAGTTGTTTACAATAATGTTCTTTGAGGGGAAACTGCTGAGAAAAGCAAGTCTGTCCCAGGGAAGAAATCGAAAGATGAATACTGTTCACAATGATTTTTCCAGCATCACAAGTAGTTGGTGACCTGACTGTTGTTAATTTTTGTGCTATGACAATGATGACAATGATCTCTCCTGTCTTTTTAAGGACCAGATTTACACAAAGGTCTGTGAAGGCTTCTCCTGCCTTAGACCCTGCCCTGGGAGAGAAAAATCATTACACTGCCAGGCGGTTGCTGTGTTGCTATTATATGAGCTGCGTTAATCTCTAGCATATTGTTTGTGCTGTTAACTTTTATAGAGCTCTTTAGGGAAGTGAAGATGAATAGCTGGAAAATGCTGAGCCCATAGAGGCCAAAGGTAACTGCTGATTGCCTTAAGACTGGGAAGATATGGAGCTTCATACAGACCTAGGCTTCCCCTCTATCGGAGCAACTTGCTCCATAATTAGTTGCTGCTTACCATGATTGGCCAGAAAAAAAAAAGTGGGTCATGAGGTCCACTGGTGGGGAAAAAATGGAAGAAAATAAAGAAAAACAGCCACCCACAAAATTTACGGGCTTATAACTTGGTAGTTATGACGTATGTGTACAAGGTAGGGCATATTACAGTCTAAGGTCAGTGAAATTGGATTTTTATGTATCTGTTTCCAAGAGAAAGTTGCAGGTATCTGAAATTTCATTTCAAACCACTATGATTACATCTAAGAAATTATTTGAAGGAAATTAGCCAATTTTATTCCATTTACAGATTGAAAATTTTACAAAGTTCATGATAGGGATTGAAAATATGGAAGGACACCAAAAATTTTCAGTTTATGCAGTTTTCTGTCTTCTCTCTGGACATTTCAACTGTTTACTCAACTACACAGATATGCACAAGGCTGTGTGTTTTTGAATGGAAAAAGAGAACTACACAGATAGTTCTGCAGCTCCTTAAAAGGGAGTTTTGCAGCAGGAGCTTGAATCCTGGTCCCAGAATGTATTAACAATGAAGAAAACAGCATTTGCATAATTGCACTTCCAAATAAATATGTGACCTTAGAATTCAGCGTGGTGTGTATTAGTCACATGACACTGAAAGAATAATTTTAAAGCTGTCTTTATGGGTTGGGGTTTTTTTTTAACCTTGAGGAAATGTGACTTTCTAAAAAATAATTATAAATATCAAAAGCAATTCATGCAAATTGGTGTGTTTTCTAACCACTGCAATATTAAGAATTGGGTTTGAGTTCTACAAACACAGAGTGCTCTGAGCTTTAATTTAGCTTTGTAATGATTTCATAAACTTTGAAAGCAAACATTTTTTAAACCATACTAAACTAAACAAGGGGTTA
This sequence comes from Prinia subflava, assembly GCF_021018805.1. Taxonomy (NCBI): domain Eukaryota; kingdom Metazoa; phylum Chordata; class Aves; order Passeriformes; family Cisticolidae; genus Prinia; species Prinia subflava. Next base: position 136,710,324 of record NC_086247.1, read on the forward strand.
TCCCTGAGGGGTGATGTACATAATGGCAGAAAGGTATCCCTCTACCTTGTTTTGTAGGACTTAGAGTTTACACCCATAAACAGTATGGGCTTGATTCTGTGAGAAAGAATATTTTGAGGATTGTAGAGATAGGGCTGAATTCATTCTGTTCCAGGCATGGTAAGATGAGGTGTAGGCTGCTCTGTTGTGTATGTTACCCACTTGCTGATGCCAAGAGCCTGAAAGCCAGGCCACAGAAAGCACATGGCAGTGTGTTCAGTCAGCCTGCATGCAGAGGTGTCAGCTGCGGGCAGACTGAGGAGCGCTTAGCCTTGGAGCTACTGAGGAGAGAGGTCTTTTTCATCTCTGCACTGTGGCACGAGACACTCCTGACTCATTCAGGAGCAGACTGAGGGCCCTGCAGGCACCAAACCCATCATCTCGGCACTGTTGTTGCTTTAATCCCTAGTGGAGTGTGCTAGAGCAAAGAAAACTTGTGTCATGACTTCATGGAAATTTCCTTGCAGTAGCGCTGTCACAACCTCAGGACAATGCAAGTCGAGATATAAATCAGGGGAAAGATTGAAAGGGACAGGGACAATGTCAGAAGTAAAAGTGAATCTCTCTTCCCGTCTTGATTCTCCTTCAATTTTGCAGTCCAAGGCTGAACTGGGATATCTCTGTACTTTATCAGAATATGTTGGGTACTTAAAGCAGATAAGAACTCTCATTGGCTGTATCCTGGTTTTGTTGAAGAAAATGGTTCCATTACCTTTGGAACATTAGCTGCAGCAGATTTGGATCTACAAGAGATGAAAACTGGTGTTTCTGAGCTCTTCTACGGGAGTTTCCCATTTTAATTTAACGCTGCAGAAGCCAGTTTCATCAAGCCTGTTATTTAAGGCAGAGTTGAGAGGGATTTAATTGCTTCATCTAATGCTTTCTTGTAACTGTTTCACCTTGGCTATTTCCAAGATAACTATTGTGGTATAAAGCATTGACTAAATTCTCACAGTTAATTCATTTACCAGAAGAGTCCCGTATGAAGCTCTTTTAAAACATGGAGATTTAAAGAAATAAAAGATGTTGGTATTCATGCACAGAAAAATATTGGAAGTTATAACAGTTACAGCAGTTCACCTTCAAAGGGTCATCATCTCTGATGATGAGTAGAAGGTTGACTGGAAGAATGAGTAAAATTTTTTTGTGTGTGAGCATGAGTTGTTTAAACAGCGATTTGCTGTCATATTTTTGGATGGCTCATTTATGTAGCTTGTGGGACATTTCTGGAAGTTACTACAGGCAAAGCAGATGTTTAAATGTTGATAAATTGGAAAAGAAGCTGTTTATCCAAAAGTGCATTAAATTAAATGCTGTTTAACACAAAATCTTTGCATTTGTAACATATGTTGCAAAATTCTAGATTATTTGATACTGCTAAATATGTGTATAAGTGCTCCCTCTCTAAAGCAGCAAGATAACTCTGCAGAATGCTTTTCCTCCAAAAGCATTTTCAGGGTGTACTATGGTCCTGTTCTGCCTGAACACAACTTTTTTCATCTTCTTTTTATGCCACACTAGTGAGAAAAGGTGATAGTTTTATTGAGCAAAAAACGTGATCACATCATTGGCTCATGGCTTGCAGTTCAAGATTAAAGTGTAATGGCCATGTATAGATTGTTAGATATTGTTCCCCCACAAAACCACTTTAGTGTTTGATATATTGAAGTATGGATGGACTCTGTGCACTATGAAAAATGGGCTTACTTTGTAAAGTCATGAACAGTGAGACACTCCATCAGCAATGCACTGAGCATTTTATAAGGGGGGCCTTACAAATACGCTCTCTCAGACACTTTCCATAGGGCCAAAACTGCATATTCCGCTGTGAAAGGTGTTGAATAACCAGGCAGAAAAAATGAAGTCAAATGACCAATACAGTATGGAGGAAAGGTAAACTGTATTTTGTCTTCCTTCTGTTAGAGGAGCTGTTTGTAGGAAGATGAGATGCAGGCTCTGGGATAAGAATTTTCAAATAGTGTTAACACCTGCTGTGCTTCAGAGCTTCATTTTCCCTTTTAGCTTCAAGATGTAGAAGGTTTGAGTTTAATCTTCTCCTTAGAGGACTGAAATATTCATCTATGTGAATCTTTCTGTGGGAAGAAGGTGGAATACAGAATTCTGCTGATCTTTGGTTCCCACCCTTCCAGGAGCCCCACTCATCTGTTTTGCGAGAATTTGTGATAAAGTCTAAGACACCTTCACTTGATCCTAGGAAAGCCATTGGGAAAGACAGCCTACTCCTGTTTCCTTTCTTTTCCCAGTGAGATAAAAAAATGGTAATGAAATGTTTCTATCATAGGGTAATACAGAAAGAAATGTGTATTTCTCTGTCTCTGACCCCCTTTTCATTACTTCATCTGGAGCTTAACTATAAAATAAGAAGTCACTGAAATTTTTTTTCTCCGGGAAGGTGTGCCAGTTAGTTCATGGTGCAGATTTGGTGTTTGAGTTTGTCTGTTGTGGGTGATGTGCTGCACAGCCTGGGGTTGGACAGGAACGTGAATGAACAGTTCCTCAGACCAGTTTTACTCTGCCTGTGTACCACATATCTTCTCAGTGATGTGAATGTTAAAGATCTCCCCAGGAAAGGGAAGTAACATGCGAGTAACATGTCATGCTTAAATAGCATTGCTGTGACAATAGTGGATACCAAGTCAGCAATATGCTATACACCTTCTTGGAATTACTTCCACTTAAATGCAATAGAGGGAGTAACATGAAAGATCAGTGAAGCTGAAAGGAAGAAATCTGGTGATGAAATCTGACGTGTCAGTGCATGGTCCCCAGAGAAGCAAGGGCTTGCTTTGGTTCTGCTGAATTTAGGGAGCGAGATGCTAAGGCAGGGCCACAGTTCCTGGACCCAGCCAGAGCCAGAGCTGTGGGTCAGACTGCTGGGGAGAAGAGGGCTGGTACGTGGCCTGTCCCTGCCTTCCTGGCAAAGGTCTGTGAGAAGCCAAAGCCAAGTCTGACAGCGCTCTGCTGGGTGTAGCTTCTGACCTTGCCCCCTCCTTTCCTCCCCCACCATGCTGCCACCTCTGACTCTCCCAGCATTCACAGGAAAACAATGTGAAACAATGCCTTTCTGTGCTCAGGCTGATAAAATAGCCATTTCTTTCCCAACTGCTGTAAAAGGGACCCTCCCTGCCCTTCCTGGGTGGTGGAGAGATGCAGCTTTATCTGGGAAATTAATCTGGGAGCAGAGACGGATTGGCTCTTCTCGGGCTACCACCCTTCTGGTGACAGCAAGCAGAGGCACCACTTGGTTCTGTTCTGCCTGGCCCTCGGTCCTAGTGCTCCACATTCCGGCCTGCCCTGTGTCACTGGAGTGCCAGCCTGTCCTGTGCCCTGGGAACCTTGAGATTTCCCATGTCACTGGAGTGCCAGCCTGTCCTGTGCCCTGGGAGCCTTGGGCTTTCCCATGTCACTGGAGTGCCAGCCTGTCCTGTGCCCTGGAAACCTTGAGATTTCCCATGTCACTGGAGTGCCAGCCTGTCCTGTGCCTGGGAGCCTTGGGCTTTCCCATGTCACTGGAGTGCCAGCCTGTCCCGTGCCATGGAAACCTTGGGCTTTCCCGTGTCACTGGAGTGCCAGCCTGTCCTGTGCCTGGGAGCTTTGGGCTTTCCCATGTCACTGGAGTGCCAGCCTGTCCTGTGCCCTGGGAACCTTGGGCTTTCCCGTGTCACTGGAGTGCCAGCCTGTCCTGTGCCTGGGAGCCTTGGTCTGCCCATGCGTGGGGCTCTGGCCTGCCCTGTGCAGGCAGAGCTGCTGGGACAGGCTGTTCCCACCTTCCCTCCCCACAGCAGCGAGCACAGCGAGGGGGAGAAAACACAGTGCTGAGAACCAAAAATGCACAATTTTTGTCATGGCAATGCTGGCATCGCTGATAGACCTTGGCCTGGCACAGCCTGAGGAAAGCATTTTTTTCTCCCTCCTGGATCACAGGCTGCTCCAGCCCTTCACAAGGAAGTTGGAGGCAGAGGGGTCCACTACAGATCCTGTCCCTGCTCCTCTGGGGCCTTGTGGTCACAAAACTGGGCCACCTGCCCTCCAGCCACATCAGCCCAGGTTACAGCCCCACCACCAGGCAGTCTGCATCCTCCCTGCCTGTGCTGGAATGTGCTGCCTCCCACCACTTTCAGTCCGACCACTTCCAAAATTCAGGTTGTTTTATTTAATGCCTAAAAGGCACCTCCTTTCAGACACCTGCTTTTGAAATATTTGATGCTAATGGCCATAACAAGTCTGGGTATTACAGTGAAACACTTACAGGAAAAATCTGCCTGGTTTCTAAGAGAGTAACTCCAGAGCACATGTAGATTCTTTACATTCTTAATGCTTTTACCATATGAAAAATAATGTGTTCTGTGCAATTGATTCCAGTATTTCATTCGTTTTTCATCATCTCCTATCTTGGAACATCCCTCTCCCTCTTAACAACATACTTTCCTAGATTTCATGGCAAAGGACAAGATCAGCTCTGTGTTGCCATAATATCTTTTGAAGCAGAAAATTGTTTCCACATTATCTAATGTGGGATGAAAAAAACATCATATTTATGGATTGGTAAAACAGATAGACTTCCAGTTGAGTGTAGTTCCAGGAAGATTTTGTGATGATTATCTGGGAAAAAAAATGTTTTCATTATTAAGTGTCAAAAATGCTGCATTAAAGTTTGTTAGAGTATATTTATCCCTGGGTTTTAGTACTTGTTTTTGTTCCAAAGGTTACTGTAGCCTGCACCAGTTTCTTATTTTAAAACTTGTAATAGTGGAAATTCCATAACGTATTTCTTGGTTTGAAATGAATTAAGTCAGATTCACTAGTCTTCTCATCACCCTTCAAAATACCTTTCAACATGAAGACAGAAAAGTAAAATATGTGCATTGCATTAAATTGCAGTAAGAGCACGTCTGCTGGCTAGGGACTGACTGAGCATTCTCTTCTTCCCTGCTTGTGTCTGTTAGTATCTCATTACTTGTTTTGCTGCCCTGTTTGCTCAACCTCTGGGTGTCTCTGAGTCTCTCCTGGTAGTGGTATCTGTGTGCTATCCCAGGAAACCTCATTCTTTTCCCGAATATGAATGAAACAATTAGCCTGGGTAATCCATCTGGCTGCAAGCAGGGCTGGTTACTTGCTTTTTATCATGTCAGCTTGCTTTGGGCTGCTATTGATACCTACAATTGAGTTTATATGACTCTTATTGATGGATGCTATTGTTCTGGCCACCAAACAGCACCTGCAGCTGGGGTGGCCAGAGTTTGGCTGCTCCCACATGCACAGGATGCTGCAGTGGTGATGGAGGGGCCCTGCAGCATGTGAGTCCGTGTCTGAGTTTGTCTGTCCTGTCTTCTCTCATCAGTCCCTGCTGCTGGGCTTAACCGCTTGCTTTTTGAGAAGTTTCCTTCCCAGTCATCTTCCAAAACCACAGCCTGCTGTTAGAATTTCCTTCTGCATGTCTCCCCACACACTAAACTGCTGTAATAGAGGGATGCCTTTTCAGAAGGTCTCACACTGATGTGTGTCTGTGTTGTGGTGTGTCGCTGACATCCTGGCATGTCTAAGTAGGCACCTGTGTGAGCAAAAGGCTGGTTTGGAGCTGACTGAGGAAGTCCCCTGGTACCTGACTAGTGTATGCATTTATGCAAACAGATGAACACACAAATGTCAGCTTCACAACCAAAAAAATTGTTCTTGTTTAGTGACCTTTGGGTCCTATGGAAAATGTTAGTTATACTTATTGTAGTTCTAAATCTCTTTTCTTCTACTTTTTGGGAATTTCTTGGGATATGTGCATGAAAGAAAATCTTTCTTTTGCATTTGGTGTCCTGTGCCTCTCTGTCACATTTCTGTCTTTTCAAAGCAGACAGTTGTGATGTCAGGTGCAAAGGATTTGGAATGGAAAGTATTCAGCTTGGGCAGATTAAATACTTCCCAGACAAAAATCCCGGGTCTGGGAAAAGTAAAAATAGTAACAAAAAGTGTAAAGTCTTCAATCCTGAAACCTTAAGTACAGACAAAACGATTGGCCCAGTGTAGGTAAAAGAGAAAATTCATGTAATGCTGAAAAAGATTTTTTCACAAGTTCCAAGAGGCATTAACAAATTGTTTTAGGTGCCTGTCTTGTGAGATCATCAGAAGTTTATAACTTGGTTGTTTTGTTCTTTTTAATTAAGCAGATTTTTTTTAAATTGTCTGTTACAATGCAAAAAGCTGTCCAAACTGAGATGTGGTAAGCTGCTGCAATAAGGTATATGCAAACTGGTACCCAAGCACCTTTGCACAAACTCTGTAGTGTGTGTCCAATCCTGTGGTAATCATTCACCTAGAAAAACAAGTCTGAAAGCAAATATATCTGGCTTTAACAAACGGTTCTCTTGTCTTACAGAGAGAGGATACAAGCCATGGAGAAACAGATTGCCAGTTTAACTGGTCTTGTTCAGTCTGCGCTTTTTAAAGGGCCAAATACAAGTAATAGCAAAGATTCTTCTAGGTAAAAACAGAATTCATCTGTAATGATTTTAGTAATCAATCAACAAAAATATATTTGAATGTAATAGTAAAAAAAAATCCTGAATGCTCAATCATTTTTAAGTTTCTTTATCATCTCCATGAGAATGCTAGGCAGAGAGGGAATATGCCAAATGATAGATGGCTATTAACTGCATTACTCTTTGTGATAAAAAGAATTAATGTAGCTACATCTCTGTGCTTTCCACTGCTTATAGTCCATTCCTTGCTTAACTTGTACTAAAAGCTGATTTAAAAAAAAAATTATTGATGACTGACAAATTACTGGTGATTTAAATTTAAAAAATATATGTTAGACAAGGCCATTTAATTTGTTGAATATAAACTTCACTACTGTTTTAATACTTAGTACACTAAAATTACAATTTTTCTTGTTATTTCTTAGTGAGAAGATGATGAAAACTGTGTCCAGCAAGAGCAGCACTGACACTGCAGGTAAGATAATTCACTTTTAATTTACAACTTATTCAGATATATGAATAGTTGTAACATTAGAAACATCTCAGCTTATGGAAATGTCAAATTTACCTAAATTTCCATGGCTCTACTCTCAGAACTGAAGTTTAAGTGCAGGATATGGGAGCTGATCACATCTTTGAGAGAGGAATTTTTGAGAGGGTGAGATGGCATTTGGAATGAATTTCACACCTGTGCTGAATGGTTTAAGTGATATGCAGAGTCTCTACATCTGGTGAATTTTCCAGTGATTCATCTTGTCTGTAGGGTGTCTGTCTATCTGTCATTAACCCTAGATGTGTCCAGATTGCTATAGAAGACTAAATATTTAATTGTTTTTCTTGTCACCTGAACTTTTTCTGAGGTCTGTCTGTCACTAGGACACCGTGGATGTAATGACACCAAGGAATTTTGCAGTCAGCAAGACAGCACTTTCCCTAATTAAGCCACATTGATCTGTTACTAATTATTAGCATGCACTGTACTGAGCAAGCACCAGTTATGAATTCAGTCTTGTTTTAGCATCCCACCTGGAGAGCTGTTAAGTGTGAAAAGACTGAATCAAGACTGCTGTGAAAGAAGATCTCCATGTGGTTGAAGCTCTTTGTGTATGGGCTGCTGCTGGAGCAGTCTGCAGGGTATTCCTGTGCTCATATGCCTCCTCTTCACCTTTGGCATGCACTGAATGCAAATACAGCAGTTCCCTGCTTCCTGGTAGTGCTGTTCCCACAGGGAGATCTCTGCTCTGGCAGGTAGTAAACCACACACATTTATTAGCAAACCTGTTATGTTCCTAACTAGCCTTTCTGTTGGAGCTGTTAGCTCACGTTCAGAATTCCTGTTTGTCTGGAATTGCACTGTGTCCTCCTAATTGGCAGAAACCAAACTAGACCTGGAAACTATCAACCACATGGAAGAGAGAAAGAGCTGAAGTCCTGGTACTGAAGCTTTGCACCCAAGCCACTCTCTGGTGCTGTTCCAACTCTTCCCTTCCTGTTGGCCTCTGGATGGGGAGAGGAATACTTCAAGCTTTGAAGAAATAAGGTGTAATTTTTCAGTTTCAGACAATATGATGAAAAGTCTGTCATTATTCAAAACAGCTGCAAAATGGTCTGAAGATTTTTCCCTATTGCAGTGTCATTGCAGACTGAGAATTTATGGCATTTCCCACTTGCACAGGCCTCACCTCATATAAAGCACTTATGGAACCCTCACAACCAGCACATACAGTGCCTTGTGTTCCTCTTTGTAGTGCACTGTGAACAGCAGCCTCTCTCCTTTCCCTGTAATGGTGCCAGTTCAGAAAAGTACTTGGTGGGAGGCACTAAGCTGGAGGACCTGATCTGAGTGGGCCCTGCTTTGGGTGGGAGTTTGGACCTCCAGAAGTCCCTTGAAACCTGAATTATTTAGTGATTTGTGTGTACGTGTGTAAATGTACACTCACTTAGATCAGAAATGGAATAATATTAATTGGAAAAACAACCTTACATAAAGCAAAAGCAGGGATTCCCTGGAAAGTCATGCCCAGCTCACCACAACAGCGTGGTTCATCTGACCAGCAGCCATTTGCTGGCACTGTTGCTCCCAAATACTCCTTGCTCACTACCTTATATGACTGACATGTCCCTGAAATGACAACATTACATCTACCAGCTACATGTGCAAGCATGCTGGGGGAGATGGAACGTGGGGACTTAATGTACTGTCAAAGGCCAGATCGTCATCTGTCATGTACTGACACAGACATGGGCTTTGTTGCATGGCCATGTGCCTATCCAGCATATGAGTAGGGATTCCAGAGTTCAGCTTGTGCTATAGATGCCTTTTCATCACTTGGGAGAAGGGGATGGGGCAGTGGGAACAGCCAGCAGTCTGCAAGGATCCCTAGCCGTGCTATAAAGTATAGTTGTAACTCCAGCACCTGCATCCCTAGATCCTGTCCTTCCAACATAACTCAGCCACAAAATTAAATTGTGGCAGCTAAGGAAAACAAGGAGTAATGACCCCAGTGTACTACAGTATTGTAACCCACAATGGCTATTACTGAAGACTGCTGTATAAGAGAATAGTCTTTTATAATAGAATATTTTCCCACTTTTGTGGCTGAAATTGCTCAGGACATGGTCCAGTAAGTCAGTGCAGTTCGGCTTACTTGAAAATTAGACAATCTGCCAGAATATACTGCAGAATGTTTCTACTTTTTGTAAACATGCTTGGGTTCAAACATGCCAGCAGGAGCTAGACACACTTCTCCGGCTGCTGTTTTGTTCTTCAGTTCCCCCCAATCTTTATTAAGTATAGCCATTTACACTTCTCTCACTTTACAATTCCACGTGACAACTGTGCTCTGAGATACCAGTTTTAGCAATTTCAAAGACAAAGTGGTATAAAATGTTGATTGAACAGTCCTTTCTAGAACTCTGATAAGCAAAAATGTGAATTGCTTCCCATTCTAGAAAATAAAACATCTGTGCAAGATAAAATTGCCTCATCAATGTTGAACCAACATTGTATTTTGTAGTATGTGTTCCAATGATAGGAGACAAAAAATAGAGAACTACATCCCTTGGGATGGGAAAGAACCCAAAATTTCTAAACCCTAGATAACAATATAGCTAGATTGTGTTTGGTGTGTCATATGAAACAAATTGTTGTATTTAACTTGCTTTTGCTTTGCCAGTCTGTAGAAGCCAGTGGCTTGTTTGGCCCTTTATTAAGGACTCTGAAGAAACCCAGCTTTTACACTGAGGAAGATGAGTCTGTAATGACAATGCTTCTCTGCATTTCTTATCTTTTATTGCTTTAGGCTCAGTCCTTTCATGGGGGATGGGTTCAAAGAGCAGTAACCCTCCACAAACTGGCTGTCTCTTCTGCTAATGTTAGGAGAAAGCCCATGACTAAATCTATTTTATAAAGATCTCCAGTTCCTGAAACATGGATGGCATCAAGGAACTCTTCACTTAAAAAAAAACCCCATGTGATTCTAAAACCAAACCATGCTAGTAAGAGCCACCATGAGATTACTAACAAATACCCTGAGAAATACTTAACATACTCTCTTTTCTGTCATATTTTTGTTCATCAACTGGAGATGGATCGATAAGACTAAATCTTGGATTAATTTATTAAATTGGGATCAGTTGTTTCATGGATTACCAAAAAAAGCAATAGCTTTCTGCTAGTTGCTGCCTTGTTAGAAGAGGAAGGAAGACATTTCAGTATTCCAAGAGAAGGGGATCAGGGAGTTCAATACTCTGCACTAACACCACCAATACAAAACAAGAGGAAGATGGCAGCAGGGAGAAGTATTACAAACATAGGGCTCAAATTTGATTCCTCATTCTCTGTGAACTGTCTTGTCATCTGTGCATATCTGTGTGCTCTTGTCACATGCATGACTCTTGCTGTGATGACCTGTGAATTAAATCATTGTCCATATCTGCTTGCTTATCTCAGATTCAAAGACAGATTATACTAATCTTAGAACTCTGTCAGCATTTGCAGCCAAAATATGATCCTGAATTCATTTTTGATCAATGAGGTGAAGTTGCACACTAATGTATATATAGAATATTTTAATATTTTGAGCGTGATTTATTGCCATCTAGTAACTGTCACATCTGCCCAAATAATGCTTGAGAATATTGTGTCTCTTTAGTAAGGTTAGTAATTTGTGAAAAACATTGGAGCGTGTCTTCTGATGGCCTTTTGTCCCAACATACCTCAGAATCAAATCTCAGCATTTTAGAAAAAAACAAACAAACAAACAAAAACAAACATAAAACGTAAGGAGGCAGTGTCTATGCAACCATATCAAAGGTCAGGTGTCAGGGAGTAGAAGTCGTGTTCCTTATCCCCTGAGCACACAGCAAACCTTTCCTCTCTCTGCACTTCAATTCTCTTTGTACTCTAAAATGGCAGCGTAGTTCATTAGCTTTTGTCAAAAGTTAACATTTTTGTTTGTCCAAAGTATTAGGAAATTATGGTGAGAGGTTGAATTTCCCTTACCTACCTCAAGAAGGGGGTTATTTAAAAACCCAAGAGTCAATGCTGCTTCTTTCCCTTCAGTCCATCTGGCCTCACATCTAATCACAAAGCTACAGCCTGGGATAATTTCCAAAAGTGAGCTACACTCCCTAGGTGAAGCAGCCCCTCATTCAGCTGCCCTTTTATTCTTTCTTGATGAAAATATGAATACCTGAGAAATCAGCTGTGGATCATTATTGCTCACTCAGTGTGTTGTTTCACCCCCTGGAGTCAGCAGTCCCACTGCAGGTTTCCAGGCTCTGAGCACACTCTGCACAGGGACTCTGCAGCAGCCAAGAGCATCCAATGGCACAAAGAGGTGGCTGAGGCAGCAGCGGAGGAGGAGAGCTGCTTTGTAGGGAGCTGGAGACGTTTATTGCTTACAGAAGCAGATCACAGTCCATCTACACCAAAAGGAAAGCAGGCACCCCTTCCTGAGAAAATATGTGAATTGACTGGGGTCCAGCATGGGGGGAGGGACTGGTGGGGTCTGATTCATGCCTTGGCTGCCTCATCACAGGGTCAGGGGCTGAGGTTTTGGAGCTTTTGCTTGAGGCAAAGAACAGCAGAAAGGTAGGTGTGCTTTCAAAAATAGTCCAGATTTGTGGCAAGGGATCAGATCTCTTGGAGGCTTATCCACATTTTTCAGACTCTCTGGTGGTTTCTGTCTGTAAGGTTTATGAACTAAATACCATTCTCTAAAAAAAAAGGGCAAAAAATAGTGCATGTGGGAGGGAAAGAGATGCTTGACTGTAGGAGAAACTGCAGTGTACATCTAGACAGATAAGTATTAGCATACATTAGACTGAAGCATGGAGTGGGTTCATAATGGCAGTGAACAAGGACTGTTTATTTCTTGAGTGTTGCTTTCTGTTAAGGAGCTCTTTGAAAGTCAAGAGAGCATTGAATCATACTGGAGTATAGCAAAAATGTGCAGCAGCTTGCTGAGCAGTGTAATGACGAGTGCTATTGTTGAAGCACCAAGCAGGTCTGGCTGGAGCACATTGAGGGGAGGTGTAGCATTACAACAGCCTGCACCAAGCTAGAACAGCTTTTTGTGTGAGCACGTCTCCGTGCGTGCCATACTGTATGTAGCATGGGTCCAGCCAGAGGGGCCTGTGCTTTTACTGAGCAGAATTGCAAGTGAAGGTAAAGTAACAAACATGATTCTTAAAAAACTTTTTTTTTTTCTAATAAAAATAGGCCGGTGTAATTTCCATCCTTTAAGAATGCTTCCCCCAGATGAATTTTGCAAAAGCTGTATTTGAGGTATCCACACCTGTTGGAAAAGGAAAAACAGTGTGTTATTATGCTGAGCTGTACTTACTCTGGCACATTTGGAGGAATGGTTGGAAAGACTATGAGGAGTGAGAGCTTGGGAGAGAACTTCCCACTCTGGGATTCATACTCATTCCAGCTAGATGTGTCATGCACTTCAGTGCACTGAAAATTTGCCTTCGGTAGGCAAAGCACACAACACTGGTTTTTGTTTGATTTCATTGAACATGATAGAATGTGTGCATGTGGGAACAACAAAATCCCTGTGCAGATCCATTGATGAGCTATTTTCTGTTTTCTCAGGTTTCTTTTTTTAATCATAGAGAAGGAAGAAACTGAAGTAGGGAATGACCTAATCATAGAATAGAATCATGGAATTATTTAGGTTGGAAAAGACTCTCCAAATCATCCAGTCGAACCATTAGCCTAACACTGCCAAGTTTACCACCAAGCCAGGTCCCTAAGCAGCAGATCTACACATCTTTTAAATACCTTCAGGGACAGTGACTCAACCACTTCCCTGGGCAGCCTCTTCCAGTGCTTGATGACCCTTTTGGTGAAGAAATTTTTCCTAATAGTAAATCTCTCTGGGTGTAACTTCAGGCCATTTCTTTTTGTCCTATCATTTGTTACCTGGGAGAAGAGACCAATTCCCACCTCCTTCCAACCCCCTTTCAGGCAGCTGTAGAAAGCAATAAGGACCTTGAGACTCCTTTTTTCCAGACTGAACACCCCCAGCTTCCTCAGCTGTTCCTCATCAGATTTGTGCTCCAGACCCTTCACCAGTTTGTTGTTCTTCTCTGGACAACATTTCAATGTTCTTCTTGTGGTGAGGGGCTGTTAACCCAGTAGTTCAGGGTGCAGGAGCCATCTGACCCATTTGAGATCAAGGAATAAGGTGAATTTGGCAGTGTGATGAGAAGAGTTTGTAGGACTACATAGTACTGGACCTGAAAATTTAGTTTGTTTTACTGACTGTCTGTCACTTTGTCTGCTGGGGGAGGGGCGGGGGAAGGGACACATTGGAAAAGAAATTTGAAAAGTAGCGTACAGGTGTGTGAGTGCAAATTGCAAGAAGGAGCTCACATTTCTATTAGCTGATGAGCTGGAATTTGCTTGTTCTCTCTAAATAGAGCTTCTTCCCAGGTACTTGAGACTGAAAAGAACAAGCTTGGCATTGTTGCTGTGCAGAGGAACAGCATTCTTGAACAAAGAAAGTTTTGTGAGGACAACGATCATTATTTTCAGAGTGTGGCTTGGCTCATTTCCTTGTGTCATGCCGTATTCCTTTCTGACAGACTAAAAGAGAGTGGGTTGATGCAACATGGCTGGAGAGCCTGTGCCACACCACCATTTCATTTTCTCTGGTTTTATAGGGTTGCTGCTGGAGACATCTGCTAGAAATAATGCAATTGTCCTCTAAGCAGTGAAGCAAGATTCTCTATAGAAATCTTTTCAAATAATTGGCAGCTTGACTGAATCCCTTTTCTGTGATGGTTAATCAACAAATATGCAGTTCAGGAGTTCTGTGAATGAATTTGCATCAACTTGGTCTTAGACATCTCCTGGGAGGACAGTCCTGAAGTTACTCTCAGAAGAAATTTGATTTGTTGCTGTTCTGTGTGATCTGTGGTTATAACTCCCATCTCCACTATATGTGGTAGAAGGCAGTCCTGGGGCAATGCAGTGCTTGGGTAGAGCTGAGGTTCCAGCACAGATACACCCTGAGTCTGTGCAGGCTTCCCTCAAAATATACTGGATAAGGAGGTTCCAGTCCCCGTTAATAGTGAGGGTGGCATCCATCATTTGCTTTTTCTTATCCATGTAAAGTACCTGTGGATTCAGTGAGCAGAGGAAGGATCAGGTTTGCACCTTCTCTGCTGTGAGCTCAACCTGTACTGCTGTTTATTGCAGGTGCTGCCAACATATCTGGGGGGAAGAATGTATTGGCAAGTGTGGAGTCAGCTGTCATCCCTCACCCTGCTGGAGCCCCAGCAATGCAGGTCAGCCTGCACGGTATGAAACGCAATGTGTCGGATCTGCGGCTGCAGCTGCATCAGATGAAGCAGCTACAGGTATGATTACATCTGGATAATGCTGGGGGAAAAGGTGGGTTATCAGCAAATGCCTTTTTTTCCTCCCTCGCTTTCCCTCATTTTCTTTTAGCTTTTGTGTGAGTCTCAGTAGCAGAGTCCTAGCAAAGGGCAGACCCAAGTACTAGAGACACAAAAGCTTGCATAGTCCTCAAGGTGTGAGAATTAGCTCTGTTAAACTACTGATGCTCAGACAGTGAGAAAAAAAAATAATTTCTAGCCATGTTGGATGACTCTAGACATTAAAGCACTATCTATATGACAATAATATCAAGTCTGTGATTACAGTTTGGACCCTGCTATACTATGTGCTGTATAAACATGTCAGAAGAACCACGTTCTTGCTCCGTACTGTTTAGAGTTGAGACAGATTTTAAGTCCCTGAATAAACAACTTTGATGTCAGGAAACCCAAATGTAGCTGAGGATCAGTAGATATGCATTAAGCCAGAGTTTGAGTCCTGTATTTACAGAATCCAGAAAAATAGCCAACTTGAACAGTAAGAAGAAAAAGGTACTTCAAATGTTGCTGCAAAGGTTTATTGTGCCGTACTTACATTCAGGTTTTAACAATACCTTCCTAATACACCCCAGCACCTCAAAACCTGCAAGAAAGAATACAAGCAGTGAAGAGTTAACAAAAAGAGTATGTTGGCACGTGCAGTCATGCTGCAAATATAAATATATGGTATTCATCTCAGACACTGAAAATAAGCATATGCAGCTGTACAGGTCTTCAGCCCTTTGTTTAATTGGAAGCTGAAGAGCACTGTGTATTGTCTCAGAAGATGGAAAAGAAGGCAGAGCACTTTCTTGTAAGAAAAAGTGGACAGCAGGGGAAGCGTCAATACTCTGCCAGTCCTTCTTGCCCAGAAAGAGACATCACATTAGCTATTGTCGGGCTGCAGCTACTGGGTGATGGTACTGTGTCAGTCACGTTTGATTTCCTGATACATTTTACAAAAAAATAATGATAATACAAATCAGAATTCAGAGCATGTTTTACCTTCACTGCTTATCTAAAGGAAATTGAATTACAAAGCAGTCATAGAGCAAAGGAGCAGAAGGGTGAGGTAAACATCAGTATAGGAAAATGGGTCCAGCTGAAGGTCCTGTGACAACGTCCTGTGCTGTTTGCTGGGAATGCAAAGATGGCAAAAGGTGTTTGGAGCAAGGGTTGGGTCAGGTGACTTCTGCCTGTGATACAGCTCCCACATGTTTAAATTTGCAGTTTAGGATGAGTATGCTCCAATAGCAAATGTCCCTTTCCAAAGCTGTGCTGCCTAGGCGCCAGCCACCGTGTTCCCCGTCTAATTTTCAGACACTGACATGGGACCTCTGCCTGGCACATTATGTGTCAGTGCATATTGCTCCACATTTGTGCTGCAAACCACTGCAGCCCCTGTGTCCTTCTCCACACCGTGTGCCAAATGCAGCTCTTGGCAAATGCCTTGGGTCTGGCTCCCAGCTGTGCTCAGCATGTGGCCGGAAAGCGGCTGGAGGCTGCTCGGAGCCTGGAGTTCATCCTTCTCACAGGACTGCCCACCAAGGAGGTGGCATTTCCCCAGCTGAGCTTTGTCTCCATGGCCCTGCCCGCGGCAGAAGCCTTGCTTTTCATTAGACATAGCATTGTGGCACACAAGAGTGAAGAAATTTCTGCCATCTGCACTAATCAATCCTGCCAAGGAGGTCTTGAAAAAGGAAAAAGGACATATCCCAAGTGTGCTCATTAACTCTGGCTGGCTTCCCTTAATTCAGAAATTATAGCAAACTTGGTGCATTGGGCTAGTGAGAAATTGAGAAATTTTGATACTCAGTTGGAAGAACCTGTGGCTCAAGGGAAACTTTGGTATGTTACAAATAAATTCCATTTATGAGAGTTTCTGTCATGGCATTCCTGAATTATTTTGAAAAAGAGCTCACAGTTTGTAGGGCAGCAAGTGAAACAGGCAGTGTTTTAAACTGAAGAGTGTTGCAATATCACATTTTAAATGAAATATTTTGTGCTATGTTTTTTCAAAAATAATTATAAGTAAAAAAGTATTTTTCTGGTTTCCCAGATTGTTTTCATTTTATGTCTGACAGTGCTTCATATTTTTCAATTTCACTGTTTCTCCTGGGCTGGCAGTCAGTTTGTTCCTGTTCATGTGAATTTTATATAGTGACAGACTAGAAGAAACATTTCAAAAAAATTAAAAAGATGATTGCACAGGCACAAAATTTGGCAGGATAACTAAGAAACAGGAACAGGACATAAAACTATGTTTAATAATGTCTATTGTTTAATTTTCAATTGATGTTACCACCGTAAGTTCATACTAATTTTCTTAATAGAATCTGAAAAATACATGATAGAAAAGACCCATTCATTCATGTATCCTTTGTTTGTGCTGGCAAAATCTTTTTCAACCATATCCAGCAGCAATGGATCCAGATGTATTGATTCACACACCAGATAAACATATGTTACAAGATGCCAGCAAAAAGTTAAGACTCAGTCTGTGGTTGGATTTTGAACAGAGATTCTTAGCATACAGACATTTACCTCATGGCTGTTGCTGGGGGCTGTATACACTTCTTGCTACTACTCTTGCATGTTGGAAGTGCTCTGATTTTCAGAGACATTCAAGACAGACTAGTTTCATGGTGCTGTGGAGTTTTCCTCAATGCCAGAGATGGGCTGTAGCACGGCCTTTGTCCTGGATGGATTTGTTACTGATAGGAGTTGAGCCCATGATGACTTTAGTGGGGTTGTTCTCTGCTCCCAGAGAACTCTTAGTAGCAGGTTTGAACCAAGCCTTAGAGTACATAGTATATATCATTAGCTCATATGTACATTGGATTTTTTTTTGTCTACTCCTTCTTTTCGTTAATTGAACTCATTTTAAGGGAACACAGTTAGATATTATTAGTGTTCCCCATTAGGAACATGTATGCGTGCATGCTCTTCCTTCACTCAGTGCACTGTTTGCAGGGAAACGAGTGCTGCAGAAAGGACAGAAAATGTAATAACACACTGTCATAAATGGCATATGATACTCAGTCTCACAAGTGTAACATTGAATTAGAAATCAAATATATTTTGAGCTGCATTGTAGAACTGGAGGCACTAACTTTAATCAGTGTATGGTAACAAACTTCAAGAACTAGATACTTAGAGTCTACAGAGGTCCTGAGCTGCAGGCAGCCCCTGTTTGTGGCTGTGCACTCTGCTTCATGGGGAGGTGAGTGGCCCAGAAGCCTCCCCCAGAAGGGCCTGGGAGGCTCCACTGGACAGTCATGCTTGTCCCTTAATGAGGAGCAGGGTTGTGAACTAATAGTTGGTTTTTTAGTTACCTGTCTCACAGAAAATAATGGGTTCAAAGCGAACTGAACTAGTTATCAGATTATTCTTGAAGTGGGTGCCAGAGGCAGAGCTGGGGTACTTGTGTGAGAGCAGTGACAAATAATGGCTGGAGCACTGGATGAAGAAGAGAGACAGGGAAGGTATCTGGAGAGATTGGTGAGGCTGGAAGAGCCAAGAGTAAAGAATGTATAAGAGGATGCTAGAATTCTAAAAAAGCACATTTAATTTGTTTCTCTTGGATCGCTGCTTGCAGTTATAAGTTAAGGTAACTCTAATTGACAAGAAATTGCCATTTGGTGGTGACAGGAAAGCCCACATTGCTTTCCTTACTTTTGGGCACTTGCCTTTAGAACTTTGGTACTGTTTTAAGACAGACTCTTCAAGTATGAATATTTAAGATTGTTTATTTGGCTTGTTTTCAAGCAAGCTTATAGTGCAGGAGGTTCTGTTGTGTAGAACCAGAATAACTATGGCAGATCCATAAAATATCTTCTGCTAGAGATGATGGAGTAACTAACAGAGGTGGTCAGACAAGCAAGAGGGTGTGCACTTAGCCAGGGAGCCTCACATCTGATACTGCTGGCAGAAGAGAGGTAAGAATCAAGTTCAGTTCCAGAAGATGGAGGTAAATGTGATGGCCAGAGACTTCCCAGCCACAGCTCTCCCCCTGTGCTCCTGCTCTCCCTGCCTCATGCTGTCCTTTGGCTGCTGACTGACACAATTGCTCCCCTCCCACAGTTCTTTTGTCTCTATGAATCAATATGTAGATCTCCCTTCTCATCTTCTGTCCCTGTTCCCCAGGCATGAATAAACTCACATTTTCTGTAACTAGCCAATTATTGCATGAATTTTCATAGAAACAGCAAAAACATTTCTTTGATACCAAGATGAGTCATGTCCCAGACTTAAAGAGCTCACTGTAAACACTGAGGTTTGTGAGTCCTCCACATACAAGATTTTTTTAAATCTTGCTGTATTACATTTTTATTCCCTATCCTCACTATCAGAAATAGATGAGCTTTTATGACTGAAACATCCTGGTATTGTTCAAGCACTTCATAAATGGGGGTGACCGACGACAAACACCTTAGCTGTACACACCACCACAATAAATATAGGTCCTCCACATACGCCCATAATAGGAAAAAACATGTGCCTGCCATTTCATAACCTCACACACTCACACATACTCAGTTTTGCTATTAGTGGAAGTCCCTGTCACCAGCTGAGGAACATCAAGGACTTAAATTCTGGACACCTGAGACTTGAGTCTAACTCTGTTACTGACCTTCTCACTGACCTCGGATCAGTTGTTTCACAGATCCTAATTCGCTTCCATGTGTGAAATTTCCCCACTTTTTAAAGAGCTGAGAGTAAATTGTATAACTGAAGTGTTACTCGCTCACTCACTCATTTATTCATTCATTTAGGTTTCCCTGCTTGAAAATATGACACAGTGAAAAAGGTGTGTATCTCAGATAGTTGTGCTGGCCTTGCAGTAAGAGATTTTAATTTATCAAATCCAAACATTAATCCCATAATGGGGAAAATACACATACAAAATAAACATTATCTTCAAAATAATCCAGATATTATTTCTGTATTTCTGTGCTGTTGAAATGCTTTTCAGCTTCATTTTTTCAGTAACTGCTAACACTTCAGCTGAATTTGAGCTAACTCCTCACACACCCCTGCAGTGAGGTGTTACCCTCCCTCTCATTGCAGTTGTGTAGTTGGAGAAGAGAGTAAGAGAGTCAGGCACAGGAACTGAGGAGTTGTAAGTGAGGAACTGAGTTTGTTTCTCTCATGCCTATATTGGTTGGAAAGAATTCTCTCATCAAAGGCACTTTTTTCTGATTCTCATGAATTTTCCAGATAGATTTTAAAGAAGACTTACTACATTATACTGTGTTGTAGGTATCCCATTTTTGTGAGTCTTCCTATTAGGTTATGGGTTTATTTTGTGTGTTAAATGTGATTTGGTCATTCAGCCTGGATGTTTAGAAGACAGCTGACAGTTCAAGTGCTAGTTTTGAAAAGGGATTTTTTTCCCCAATTAACACAGGTGTTTTTTAAGATTGTACAGTATGAAATGGCTCCTGGGCTAACAGAGTTGTGTTCATGATGCCTGTATCCTAGAACTGTGACTAGGTGGAGTCCTGCTTATCTCTTTGAATCTTGTGATTTGCCTAACAGACATAAACAGGCTCGGTTTGTGTGTGCATGGCTCATAGCTGCTCCAGGGCTACCCACAGAAGAGTACAGCCCTGTTTGCCTTCTTACCATTGTTTTGTTCTGTGAGCTTACTATCAGCAAGATAATTAATGCTTGAGTTACTTAACATCAGGCTAAGACAAGAAAGAAGGTGTGACTTGCAGCTCTCAGAAAATTGCTGTTATTATGGGGGTTTTTTCTGGTAGGTAAAGGAGGTTTTATGTATTGCAGATGAGCTGTATGCCTGTATGAAATAACACCACATGTTACAGTCCTTCCTCTGCCACTTGAGAGACTGAAAATCCCCGTTCTGAAAACAGCAGGGCATTCCAGCCATGGCATGAATGTGTGGGATTATCCACTAGGCACGTATGGGCAGTGAGATGCATAAGCTTGTGAGATACATGGAAAGTGGAAGTCAAGCATCCAGCATTCTCATGAGGCGTAATTAATTCTTGATTCATGTTGAGCCAAGCAGAATAAAGGAACCACAATCCTTGCAGAAGTTATGCACTGAAGGTGATATACTGATGCCAACATCTTTTGTTTATCAGTTTGAAACTGGAGGTTATATGTATACATGGAATATTGTTTGTGGGTACAGCTAAAGAGGGAAAGAAGAAGGTAAAAACACTCACTCACTGTAGGGTGGTGTTTACCCCAACGTTCTGAGCTCTGCAATGTATTCTGTTGCCAGGGATGTCAGTCAAGCAGGAAAAATTGAAGTTGATTTCTTTTGTGCAACAGCTGCAGAACCAGGAGATGCTGAGGGCAATGGTGAAGAAAGCAGAGCTGGAAATCAATGGCAAAGTGATTGAAACAGTGAAGAGGCTCGAAGATCCTGTGCAGCGACAGCGCAACCTGGTGGAACAAGAAAGGCAGAAATACCTCAACGAGGAGGAAAAGATTGTAAAGAAGTTATGGTGGGTTGAGAAATCTCTTCAAATGTATTGCTTTTGCCTGTTTTTTTCTTCCATAAGTGGAAGCCTCTACCCCTGTTCTCAGGTAAACTGCATTTGTATGCTGTTTTAGCTACATTTCCTTGCTGTGTATCACACTGGCTGTAAAACCATGTCTGTGTTGTTCAGCTCACTGGTCCTGACTGGGAGTCCTTCTCTGCACAGCCCACTGGGTAAATCCCAGCAGTACCAAGAGTTTCGACCCCTTCAGGAATCCCTGTAAAGGGACAGATGACTGTAAGGACCATGCCCACTCCTATATTGTACCCTAGTTCTCCCCTTCAGCCTTATGTATTGTGCTTTAGGGAAGGAGGGAGGAAATTCCTTAAGAACAAAGGGATTCAAAGGAAGGTAATGAGTTTGGCTTTAAGTACGAAAATTAGATGTCAATAGTAAGTGCTTTGGCTTCTGCATGGGGAGAGGTAGGGGAAGCTCAGATAGAGGATTGAAGTTTACAGTCAGCAATGCCAGTCCTTGTCTAAAATGTACTCACTCTAAAATGAGATTTCCATCTGCTTAACTGTGTACCTTGTTTTGTTGTTATGTAAAGGTCCTTTGGAAGATTCTGGGGTTTTTCCCCAGAACTTTGGCCCACCAAGACTGGTAGGATCAAGTTGATTGGTTCAGTTCAGAGTCAGCAGGAGGCAAGATAAAGCTGAAATTAATGAACAGTTTAACTAATTCTAACACTCACATTTGTAAGGTGTTATATAACTAATTTTCTCATAGCTGCATTTATTTTGCACCTGAAGTGCACCTGAAGTGCACCTGAAGTATTATTTGCTCAATAATAGAGAAAAAAATTCTAGTCAGCTAGTCATTGGAAATTATGACTGAAGAGCCATAGAGTACAGTTCCTGACAGCTGAAGAGAGTAAATTCTTCCTGTTGATCAGTAAGTTGTCAGATTAATACTTTTTGTAATAAAAAGGTGCATCTGTAAAGAGAAGGTTGGATGTTGCTAAGGGAGAGTCCTGTGAAGAAAGGTTCAATGTGCAGTAATGGTTCATCCTAGTGTAATTAATCCTCTCAGCTGGTTTGTAGTCTTAAGTAATGACCTTCCTGCATGTTAGAGCATGTTAGAGGTGTGACCACTCTATATTGTAGGTTTTAAGCACTTTATAGAAGGGATTTATAGGCGCAGTATTTAAATTATAACCACATCCAATCTGTTCAATTGGATACGATCCATAGTAAGTTATAATTTATACTTTGTTAGGAAAAGTATCAGATGTTTTTTATAAAAATAACCATGCTCCATGAACGCAAAACTTCACTTAGCAATCTGGGGAGCTACTAGTAGCAGATACTTGGGAAAATATATCAGAAGAATCTCTTTCATTTGTTTTTGAATTTTTCATCTGTGAGTCAATCTCCAGACTCTTAAATAATGCACAGCAGAATATTCACCCTTGCCATGCTAGTCATTATGTTATAGGCACTCCCCCACTCCCTTTCCACTCCCTTTTACCTTCACTCATGCCTTTTCCAGCCTGAGAAGTCTTAGTCTTAGTCTTTGCTTAGTTAACCTTCTTCTACGAGCCTTTCTCTACGCTTCATCATCCTGTTGCCTTTCTCTTTGCCCTTTCTAACTCTGGTGTACAACTGTGAGCTGGGGATGGGGAGACAGGAGAGCCCTGCAGCGGCTTTGTTGGATGCAGGCACACCATGACCCCATGCATGGAGGGATCTCCCTGTCCTCATGTTCCACAGGAGCTTTACCTAAAACAGCCAACATCTCACAATGGATGATTATCACTTCTAAGTTCATCGCTGTATTTAAAACCTTAGGGTTTGGGGAGATTATTTGTTTTAGGTGGGGTTGGTTTTGGTTTTATTTCTCCTCTTCCCATGGGCACACTTTATTAGGAGTTAATTTAATCTTTGCTGTTTTCCTGGTCAGTTAGTATCTGATGGTCCATCCGCAATCCTCTGCAGCCACCTTGCATTTACATTTCCCTGAATAGTATAATAGCCTTTTGAGATTTTTTTTTGTTATATTATTCATCTTCTTTTCTGAATTATTTATAGTATGTTGAAAAGCACCAGCCCTGGCAGTGATCCCTGTGGAACCCACCAGCAAAGTACATTCACTGAGTTAGCTGTTCATTGATCCCTTATCTTTACTTCAGTGCTTTATCCATGAAAGAATTTCTTCTCATCCTATGACAACTTTGCATTCTTGAAAGCTTTTCCTCAGACACCTTGCTGGAAGCCTTTTGCACTATAGTTTGTCCCCAGGCGCCTGTTGTTTGCGGATTTGTGAGACTTACCCACATTTTACACAAACCATGTTAATTCCTACCTAACACAGCAAATTAATCCATTGTTCATCGATTCTTTATTGTTTATTCTTTGTTTTGATACCTGTCCATTACACCTAAGTGTCAGTCTCATTGGAGTACAGTTCCCAGGATATCCCCATACCATTAAAAAAATTTACTTGTATCATTTATGACACTTTCCACTAATCTGGTGCCAAAGCAAGAAGTCAGATGCTTAGCATTAATGGTTCAGCTGTTTCAATGTCGAGTTGCTATAGAACTCCAGGGCAAATACCATCTAGTGTGGGTGATTAGTTACCATTAATTTTGTCAGTTTGTTTTGTAACCTGTTCTACTGATACTGCAGTCTGAGGCAGATCCTCTGAGGCTTTTTTTTTTTTTTTTGCCTATAGAAAGATCTCAGCACAAGAGTTGCCTCAGCTTCTCCGTGTAGAATATAGATACAGAAAATTTGTTTATCTTATATTAGCCTTCTGAAACTGCATTAAGGTGCATGTCTTGCTAATTTGCTCAGGCCAATCTATAAAGCCAAGTGTTTTCCCCAGTGAGAGAAAAGAAATTCTAGAGACCACCAAATCTGTTTCAGTCTTTGGATCTGAAGGGATGAAGTTTCTTTTCCCTTGCAGTTAGCAACATGAAGCAGTGTAATATGGTGTCCCCTGGGTAATTTCAGGATCAGTTCTCTTGTTTGACAGTATAGGGAATCAAAGGGGTTTGTGTTGACCCATCCATTTCTGCTCAAAGAACAAAGGGGAAAGTGGGCCAGTGTCAGCTACCTCGAAGCCCTTCTTTTATCCCTACATTTAAACAAGTATGGACCTGCCAAAACATTGTAATATTGTTCTGTGTTTTCCTTTCTCTTCTTTCTACACGTGAATATATTTAAGCGCCTTTCTTTATCTTTTTTGTTGCCTGGTAGATGCAAATATCTACCAAAGAAGCTGCTTTTTCCGTGCTGATCTACAAAAGGGAGGAGGGCTACCCCGTGATTGCCAAAGCAGCACTGCCCAGCCTCAGTGCCTGTACCAGGGCATGGAGACCAGGGAGGATGCATGACTGCAGAGCAGGAGCCTTTGCACTAGTGACAGTGACAGTGACACCCTCTTTCTCCAGTTCCTGCTAGAGTGTGTCTGTGCCCTTTGTCTGCAAAGGCAGACAGAGACAGCAGATACCTGCATTGTAGCAGCCTCTGCCACTGGAAAAATACCCTGAGAAGTGTTCCCTTGCTGCCATCGTGTGGTCCAGTGGATTGTTTCCTGCAAGTCTGCTTGTGCTGGTGGGAGTTGGGACTCCCACAGCTTTCTGAGGGCAGAGTCATTGGGAGAAGTGGTCTCAAAGTAGGAACAGGATCACTTTGCCTCCACTTGTTTGTGATCTGTTCAGACACAACCTACGATTCTCAATTCAAAATAATTTTTAGTTGCTAAAGTTCTTAGTTTTGGACTGAAATGAACTCTTTACTATGCGTGCCTAATGTTCAGGTGCTGATCCTGTTTCTGTCTCTGTGTATGAGAAATACCATTGTGTTGCCATGGATTGTTCTGTGGGATGGGCTTCCGATTTAAACTGACCTACGTGTACAGTAGTGCTGTAAGGAATTTTTTTCATTTTTATCCCACTGCTGGCCACCTACTTTTCTTCCTCATGTCCCTGAGTTGGGTCTGAGAAATGGCTGGTTTTGCATGGCAGTGGAAGGGAAATATGTGGAAATGCAAGACTTGCAGATGGTGCAGAGGGCAGGCTTCTCCCATCCCATTCCTGCCAATCCTCTTGTACCTTGATTCTCTTACAGCAGTTGCAAAACTGATCCCTGATGGATGCGAGAAATGATGCCCAAGATTAGGTTCAAATGAGTAGCTGATTTGTCAATTCGGAGTTTCCCTGACATTTTTTTCTATCTGTGATTAAACTGCTTCCTAGAATATTCCTGTGAGTAAATTTGATATCTTAATAGAAGTGAATTTCTCCTAGATATTCAAGAGATTATCTTTTAAAGGTGTTTGCATGGGTGTTTGTGTAGTTTCCAATAAAGAATCTCAGGGTTGGGGGATTTTTGAGAAAATTTTATGTATCTGTGGAAAACTCCAGCTCAAGAAATGTTGTCTCAAGCTCAAAAGGAAAGAAGTGGCTCCTCCCCAAACAAAAACAGAGTTTATGTGTCTGTAGTATTGCAAAATTTTATATGAACTATGGAAAGGCTGTAAAAAATGTTGGGAAAGGTGAGAAGGAAGCACCAGATGGAGCTGAGGTAAGCACAGAATGGCAGTGGTTGGAAAAAACATCCGAAGTGATTCACTCTTAAATCCAAGTGCTGAGCAAGAGCTACACACAATGCATGCTTGTTGTTTCAGTCTGGCTATTCATAGAAACAGGATCCTGTGTCGGGTCTAGCAGTACCTGGCAGATAAACAAGGTTGCATCAAGGGGCCTTTGGTGCCAGTTTTTGTGTTGTTTCTTAACTTCTTCAGTTGTTGGGCGTTCCTCTGCATTTCATCAACAATGAGAAAACACAAGTTTTGCAAACCAGTACCAGACGTAGTGGCACAGTGTGTCTGTACCCTTTGAGCACTTGTATCCCCAGAGGGCTCCTGGTTGTTCCCTGTGTTTTACCAGCCCACCTGCCCTTTGTAGCACAGCTGCCCTGAGATCAAGATGCTCTGCACGACAGCAGCCTGTCACAGAAATCCACGACTTGGGCTAGTTACAAGCTTGTTCCTGTGCCATGAGTGTCCAGCATTCTCACCTCCTCTTATGGTATCCTGTCATTTGTTTAGCCTGTGATGTCAGATTTAAAGGTGCCACGGCTGAGGTTTCTGGTTTAGTTTACTCCATTCATTTACATATATTTGCTTGCAATATGAAAGTCCTGCTTAAATTTTCTGTCCACTTCTTTTGGCAGTGAGCTGGAGACATTTGTTGAAGACCTGAAGAAGGAGTCTGCTGCTTCCAGCAAGACAGTTACACTGAAAGACGTTGAAGATGGAGCCTTTCTTTTGCGTCAAGTGGGAGAAGCGGTTGCTACCCTGAAAGGTATGTACTTTTCCTTTTTAGTTTTCTTTTTCTCTTTTCTTTTAACCGCAGAGAACAGTTTTTCCTTTGATCTGGGGGCATTAGCTTTCACTTCTAAAAAGATTTAAAGCTGGGATTAGGGAGCTTGCTTCATGGCCCTTGGAGAGAGATAGACATTCAAGTAATTGACATTCACCCAATTATCTTTTATTGCCCAGGGCTTTTATTATTTCCTCTTCAGCTTCAGAATTGTTTTCTTCGCAGGAGAGTTCCCGACACTGCAGAATAAAATGCGGGCGATCCTGCGGATCGAGGTGGAAGCTGTGAGGTTCCTGAAGGAGGAGCCCCACAAGCTGGACAGCCTGCTGAAGCGTGTGCGCAGCATGACCGATGTCCTCACCGTGCTCAGGAGGTGATCTCCTTTTTGTTTTTCCTTCAAGCTTAAAGAATTCCCTCAAGCAGGGCTGGAACAGCTTTTGGGTTTATGTTCTCCCCCTCGCCCATGGCAAATCTGAGAAATTCAGCTTGCTTGCAGTATTTATAGATTATTCGTAGAGGCCTCTCAAGGGAAATCAAATTAGCCTTTCCTGTGCTCTGTGCAGTGAGTCCATTCTGACCAACAGCCTGAGTCACTGAGATGTTACAGCTGAGACTAGATGCCTGTCAAGTCAGCACTCCCAGATTTTGGAAGTGCCTGGATAAGAAAACTTACAGTGGCAATAGTCCTATATCTGAGCTAATTAACTTTGAGTATTTACAGTAATTTAAGGTAACAGAAGCATTCTCTAACATTGAAAGGTTTATTCCCTAAAATGTAACAGTAAGAAATAAAATAGGAAAAGCATGTAAGTGGATAAAGGTATCCCAAACCTTCTGAAAGAATACACTCCAAATTCTTTTTCTCTTCTTTGCAAGGAAGATGCATTAGAGAAAACTGAAATATTAGATAAAACTTAATGTCCACTGAGTGCCAGTATTTAGCTATGTTTGTCTTCATATATGAGCAGCAAATGATTGCTGATTTTTATAACTCAGTGGGCATTGGATTTAATTCCTGCTCAAAACTGTCAGTGGTAGTGGCTTCAATTTTAGTTCAATTAGAAGAAAATATAAGTCATGAGTCTATTGTAGCTACCATTATTCTAAGGAATGTAGGGTTGCCAGTGTTTCTGTAAATCCTGGAGCATATGTAAAACAGATTTGGCAATACTGGCAGATGGATAAAATGGTTTATGTAACAGATTTTCTAACAGCTATCACTTATTTTTCCATACAGACAAACATCTATATCCTTTCACATTAGTTTCTTTTCTTAAAAACTATTACAGTTGTTTCCTGTCTTACAAAGAAAAACAGAACAATAAGCTATGCATAGCAAAGTTTTACCATAAGTCATTTTTTGCAGCAAAATTGCTTATTAAGCCTTATAAAGTCTTTTTCAGTAATGGGAAAACTCATGGCATTGATGGCTTGCAACACTCAGAAGCTCAGACATTCCACAGCTAGCTGCCAGAAATAGTTGCTTCTTTACATCTTCATCTCATCCTACCCCACACTTTTGACAGGAAGGAGCTTTGTGAAGTATCATTTGAGACAGAACCTTCATTTGAAGGCTCTGTTTTGACAATGTGCCAGACTGCTGCCTCTCATTATATGTAGCTTCACTTTTTTGTGCTTCTAGTCCAGGAACATATTGATACACTGTATACAGTTTAATCAAGTTATTTCCATTCTCACTCTAAAATCAACCCACTGTAACTCATGATTTGGTCAGAAACTGCCAGTACACCACTGAAGGTTTGTAAACACCTTAGAAGGCAAAACCATCTGAATTAGAGTAGCCTCTTTAAAATTCTGAGCCCCTGACTGTGAGAGAAAGCTATAAAACCATGCAGCTGAGAGCATCAGGAAAGTTTAAAAAACCCCACCATTTTGATTGTTTTGATGCAGGTGCTTTTTCTTTGTGAAAGTTTATTGTTATGTGTTGCTCAGGACTGGCCTGTGTGCTAACCATGTGCTGTTGTGTTCCATTTGGCGGGGCAGACACGTGACAGAAGGACTGCTGAGGGGTGTGGATCCATCCCAAGCCGTGCAATACTCCGCTGTGGAAAAGCCCACTGCAGCTGACACTCTGAAGAGCCAAGAGGAGCACAAGCCCGCCCAGGGACACGCACAGCAAGCCCTCGCGGCCGTCCCGTGCGAGTCACAGGTGTCGTCGGTCAAGTCGGAGGTGCTGCCCTTCTCAGCCATGACTGTGCACCACGTGCAGAGCTCCCCGGTGGTGCTGCACCAGTCCCAGCACTCGGCAGCGCTGCCCCACCACAGCCAGGGCTCCCCCAGTGCCGGCGGTCCCGGCGAGGGCGCGCCCCCCGCGGCCACGCCGCCCCTGCCGGAGCCCGCACCAACCGCGCCAGCAGCACAGGTCAATGGCACCACCATGCAAAGCCTTTTCATTGAGGAAATTCACAGTGCAAGTACCAGAAATCGAGCTGTGTCAATTGAGGTACGGGGTAGTCTACTCAACCAGCTGTCCTCTCTTTGGGTCTGAGCTCCCAGCCTCACTCTTGAGGCTGCAGGTGGGACTTTTCAAATGCATTCTGGGGATTTATGTGCTTAACCCCTAATTACACTGTGCTTCCGATACCCTCTGATTTTGTCCCTACTCATTGCAGAAGGGTTGGACTAGGTGACCTGTAAAGGTCCCTTACAACCCCAACTATTCTATAATTTTAAATGAAAAAAAAAATTACATGTAACCAAAATTAGGTAACTGTGTTTTTAAAACTATCTTTATTGAAAAAAATTAGAATTCTATTTTAGAAATTTTATAATACCTTATTTTTAACCAATAGCATATAATTCTCTGGCAACACTTGCATACGTGGATTTCGTTCACTCTTTAAATCTCCATATCCCTTATTATGGAGAAGTAAAAGTGAAAGAGTGTGGAGCTCCAATGGTTTCAGAGAGAGGTATTAAGAAAACCCAGAGGTGAACTGCTGTGACTTATTACAGACAGGCACTTAAATCACCAGTGTGATGTAGTAAGGCAGAGACTCAGATTTAAATTTTGCCTTTGTTCCTTTAGTGAGCAGTGGTCTCTGTCAGTCTGCCATGTGTTTGTGCCAAATCTAGCACAATACAAGTCAGAACATGTGCAATTACTGTTCATGTATTTCCTTTAGTTGCTACTAGAATTGAAAGAATCTAACCATACTAACCTATGATGTTTACACATGGCATTTATTTTTAAGTGATCACAATGGAAATCAGAAAAATAAATAGATGCTTTACTGGTTTTGTCTAGAAAGCTGAAAAGAAGTGGGAAGAGAAAAGACAAAACCTTGATCACTATAATGGAAAGGAATTCGAAAAGCTCTTGGAAGAGGCCCAGGCCAATATAATGAAGTCCATTCCTAACCTGGAGATGCCTCCCCAGCCAGCAGCTCTGCCTAAAGGGGATGCAGCAGAAAAGCTAGAAGTCTCAGGTAAGGTTTGCTAGAGTAAATGGGGCTAAAGAATTGCATATCTGGAAAGGAGAGGTTATTTTTCCAACTTTATAGAATGTTTTTAGTTTATAGACTGCTGTGATCTTGAGAAAGGACAAAACAGTCTCTGAATACACAAAAGTACACTTTTAAAAGCAGGAATAACTTGCTGTGTGTGGATAGAATTGCACTAAAAGCTGGCAATTGCAAGCAAGAAGATCCAAGTTAGGCATTAGGGAAAAAACCTCATAAAGATAAGGAAAGTGAAGGACTGAAGATACAGGAGGAGGATGTGAGGTCCCCATTACTGGGCAGAATGGTTTAGGCTAGCACTGAACTAGAATTATATAGGTAGAGCTACTTTGTGGTAGCAAGATGGTGAGTATTATTTCTTTCACAATTTCTTCCAGTACTATTTCTTTCACAATTTAACATACAAATCCATGTATGGATTTATTCAAAATCCAAGGAGCAAAAAACATGCCTCAGCCAAACCTTGGATTTATCCCATTAGCCAAACATGCATCAGCTGCAAAATTCTTACCCAGCTCTATATGCAAATGCATCCAGCTCAGTCTCTGACAGGCAGCTGGAGACCCTGTGTGGGGAGCACAGAACTGCTGCCTTCTGCAGTCTTCCAGCACCCCTACATGATTTTTAAGGGAATGCCCAAATCTCCTCCTTTTCGTATCCATTATGGAACTTTATCCAGTAATTTGCCTAGACTTGCTTATGCAATACACATCCTCTTGCTGTGGCAGCAAAATCCCATCTTGTGAAGAAGCTTTTCTTCATCTCTTTTAAACTGATATCAGACCAACTTCACTGAGTTCCCCATAGTTCTAATATTCTCCAGTTAGGCAAATAACAGCTCTTCAGTTCCTTTATAAAATCATGAAGGCAGTGAATAAACCTTTATCATGTCCTGGAGCTCTCCTGGAGTCTGCCCCAGAGACTTCAAACTGTGAATCTCCAGCCTTTCTGGTCCCTCCATCCAGGCCAGCTGCTCCGTCCCCAGGCTAGATTGTTACACTTGTTTAACTCCTTTGTCCTTCTGGAGCTGTGGAGGTCAGAGCTGCATGCTGCACTCAAGGTGTTGGCATGCCAACACCGTAAAAAGCTGAAAAACAATGCCCTAGGGGCTGTGTAGACAAGTTCATATAGAATTTGGGAGGAGTGTTGGCAGATCCAGTATTTCGTTCTGGGTATACCTTTGATACTGCCAAGTTTTGGCTCCATGGATGTTTTGCAACATACATGTTTAAAATAAATTCTGTTGAACCTCATAAAATAATTTTAGAATTCTGGCACCCTTCAGTGAGATTACTGGCTATCAACACAAGTAGCTTGTATAATGTGTGGCATAAATAGAAGTCTGTGAAAATAAGTACCATATGGGTGCAGTGAGCTGTGACATCTTAAAAATTGCAGAGCACAGTAACTGAGAAGTTTTGTAAGTCACATAGTTAACTAATCCACTTCTAGAATACAGTTTTGCACAGTGTGCAGCCAGCAGATTTAAGAACAAGTTTGATGAGATTGAGACATTTGCCTTCTGTTGTGCATAATGAATCCTGCAATAGTAACATAAATACAGGAACAGCAAAACTTTCCCTTAATATCTGATTAAATATCTCACATACCACTCAGTTCTTCCATGACTGAGGATGAAAAGTTCAGTACCAGTCTCCTGTAGCCTTGAAAACTGAGCAGCATAAGAAAAGACACACCACCTATCCACCAATACAAGAGATTAAAAATTTGGCCATAAATAAGCAGAGCCCTCTGTTGGCTCAGCTGCAGAACCCAGATAGGTCATGTTGCCAGGTTGTCTTGTCTTATCTGTTCTTCATACAGAACCTCTCAAAGTGAAGAAACTCTTATGTTTTTTCTTTGCAAAGTACCAAAGCAAAATAAAATTACACACTTTACACCATTATTCACATGACTCTGTAAATATTTCTTTAATGTCTTGACTCTTAACTTATCATTGTATAAAGATTGTTCAGTGAAAAAAGTGATTTTTTTCTAGTGTGTACATAGAAATTAGTCTTCTTCATCTCTCTTTGTGCCTTCATTACGTGAGAATGCCCTGATTTTTGCAAGTGATGAGTGATCAGTAGCTTCCATTAAAGAGAGTTTATCTGGCTGCAGAGACTACCTCAATGCTGACATTATTATTTTGAAACCTTTTGAATTTATTTTGGTACAAGTAGAAGCCTGTATGGTGGGAGCAATTAATTCCCTTCTATCTGTGCCTGTTGAAAAATGCTGCAGTTTAGTGAAACAGCTGGCAGCAAACAACTCCCATTTTGTTCACAGAAGTGCTGAGCCCTTTGGCACCAAAGGAGGTTCCATACTCTGTGAGGTTTGTTCATGGGCAGTCTCAGGCTTAGTGAGTTGAATTTGTTCATTTACTCCTCCCTCTTTAAATATGCCAGATGTAAAAAAATAACAGAGTAAGATCTTCCCTGCATTTTTTTTCCTCTAAAAGTTTATTTTTTTCCTTCCCATTTATATTGGGGAAATATAATTGTTTAGTAAATAAAATAGAAATCCGTCTTCAAAGTTTTATGACCAGGCTAGGGTCACTGCACTGACCATGGGCAAACCCCATCACAGCCTCTCCCTAGTGACTCCAGCTAAGGGATGTGAGAGGGAGTAGCCTTCAATAACCAGTGGCACCTGCCACACTCAGTGACAGTGTTTCTTGCCTTGGTTTTATCTCCCATTTCAAAGATGGAGATGGATGAGTGTCTCAGAGATGTAAAGGAGATACTAGGGATCATGTTTTCTTTGTGCCTTCTGTGTCCCTCATTCAACCTTGCTCTCATTAAGTGGGAGAAAAACTTGGAATTCTTGCGGTCAGAGTCACTACCAGTTTGAGGATAATGGGTTGTGCCCATTGAAAGGAGTGGGGATTTGCAGAGGCCCTACATCATAGTCTGCTAAACACCATCTTAGAGAATTGCTCTGATTTTACAGCAGAAGTACATCTGATGTAATTAAAAACTGAGTGGTGTGTGTTGACCAAAGAAATGGTCTAATGTAAAGTGTATCTGGAAATTCACTTTTCTTGCAGTCCAGCAAGTGAGTGCCAGATAACCAGGGAGAGAGATAATACAGCTGAACATTTCTTTAAGCTTAAGCAGCTTCAAAGAACATTTGGGCTAAGAAGGAAATAAAGATGAGACTGGGTCAGACAAGGGCTCCATCCAGTCCCCAGGGCCAGCTGCAGTGTTGGAGGAGCCTGCTGGAGCCCCAGGAGTGGGCAGTTATGCAATAATTTGCCCAGAAGGAACACTTAGCCCTAAACAGCTGGGTAATCCCAAAAGCAGGATGTTTTATCTTTCTGGATTATATTTGTTCCAGCTGTTTATATAACACTGAGTAGCTGCAGAAAGGTCGTTCTTTTGCTCTTGGAAACAAACACTGTAAACAGCAGTGTGAAAATAGTGGCTGTTGCCATATTTATGATGTTTAGCCTATAAACAGAAACACACATGGACAAATCATGAGCTGGGTAATGCTGCTGCTGGAAATAATGCTGTCCAGGGACAGTGGGGAGAAAGAAGTGGCAGCTGGTGGGGAAGCATCCTAGGGGCACTGCCAGCTTGAGACTGGTCTTCTCTAGGAAGACTCTCCTCAGAAAGCAAGGGCTGGTTCTGCTTGGCCTTTGCATTTGGTATTTGAATCTTCTTGGCTTAGAAAAATACATATAGGGCTCTTTTGTGATAATTCAAAGGCAAAACTGTACATTCCTGCAATTATAGCAACTTAAGTGAAAGTAAGTCCTCCCTCAGAAGAGGAGCAAGTGTAGTTGCCTCTGGTGATCCCCTGCCCTGATCAGAGGTGAGAGGACTCACTGAAATACAAAGGTGGCATCTCTAGAGTACTGCTTACATTTTCACCCAGCCTTTGTATGAACTTAGCTAGTTGTGTCCAACTCAGAGATGGACAGAACTTTTCAGCTCCTTGCACCTTGCCAGCAGCGCCTCCCAGGCAGAGCAGAAATGTGTGCTGGTTCCTTCAGGATTGCTGAGAGCAATGGGAAGCCTCCAGGCTGGTGTCTCACCTGTGCCCATGTCAGTGGCCTTGCTCTCAGAGGCTGGGGGGCCCTGTCTGTAAGGGGTACCCATAACCTGTGCCTCACATGCTTCTGCACACGTGGGCTCTGCCACCCCACCTGTACTCCGATGGCTACACCCAGCTGCAGTGGCCTGGAGGACAGGAGTTTTGCTGAAAACTCTGGGTGAAGTGACCCAGTTTCTCTGTGCAAGTACAGCACTGTTTACTTCCATTCATGGCAGTTACACTTGAATTCCAAATGAGTTTCTGTTCATATATTCAGCAACAGGACTTTTTAAGACTTTTTGTTCCTTTCCAGTTGAGGCAGGGATGCAAACACTGTTTTCCTGTCCTTCACCAATGCTTACTTTGTGCTGCTGTGTTTACCTGCAGAAGAAGCTGCTGATGGAGAGCAGGATAATGACAAGCTGACCAAGTCCCCACCTCCTCCACCTCCACGGCGCAGTTACCTGCCAGGGTCAGGGCTGACCACGACGAGATCAGGAGATGTCATCTACACAGCCAGAAAAGAGGCTGCTGCTCTCAAGGTTCAGTGATTCATACTCTGGGCAGTCAGACTCCTTCCTGATGAGATGTTGGCAAAGAGACAAAACATGGGCCTGGGCCTATAAACCACAAAACTTGAGGCAGAGCTGTGTCCTGGAGAGCTACTGAAACTGCTCACCAGGATGCACTTCTTTTAGGCCAAATGAACAAGTAAGATTTGATCAGTTCTGTTTACAGGCGTCTTGCTGCTCTTATCTCCTAGCAATGCAGCAGGCAAGTCTTTCATTTAGAGCAGTAAGAAGATTAAAACTAAAAAAAAACCAAAAACGCCTTAAACAGATGGGGAGGATCAGGTCAGATTTGAGAGTGTTTTTACAGAAATGTTGCAAATTAGTTTCTTTGGGCTTGTTTTCCCCATCTGTTCTGGGGAAGGAAGTACAATTTAGGAAGCTTTTTAATCTGTGAACATATAATCACATCAGCAATATTGGTTGCTTTTGAACTGATGAAGTAGCAGGAGAGGGACCTTGCAAGAAAGGAGTTGCAGTAGTGTTGAATTTTTGGTGTTTACTTTGCATCAGTAGGGTTCAACTGCATTATCTGTCTGTTTTCTCCTCCCCTTGTAGGAATGCAGTGAAGATGCTGGGCAAACAGCACAATCCAAAGCCCCTAAAGAGGACCAGGCATTGTCTCGGAGCACAGGGCATGCTGTAGCACCAGCTGCAAAAGATGAAGAGGAAGAGGAAGGAGATAAAATAATGGCAGAATTACAGGTATGCCTTTTGGGCTGCACATGAGGGCACCTGTGCCCAGTATCACTTCTGAGGCCTCAGTGCAATTTCTAGCTCAGAACACGAAGGAAAGCAGGTCTCACCCGGTACCACTTCGTTGCACTGGGTTGGAAGTACCACCAGATTTTGTTCAAGAGGTTTGGAGCTGAGAGAGTGGTCAAGAATGCAGTAGCTGCCACTGGAGAAGCCTGCATGTGCAAATGGGACAAGGAAATCATTGGTGTGCGTGCGGTGTGGTTGTTCCTGGCCTAGTGTTGCTCACCTAGTACCAGACTGGCAAGATGCTGAGAGCCTCTGCCATCTGTGCTAACTTTGGTGGGAGCAGAGAATAACTGGGCCTGCTCCTGGTGGGCTGTGCCATGGTCCAGAGTTTCCCAGAATGTTTGAACACTGACACATTGCCCATGCCCTGTGGTGTAACTGGCCAGTCACTGTGCCAGTGGCACAGAGGAGTGCTCTCTTGCTGGTCCTTCCCTTGACAGCACATAAGACAGTTCACTTTAGTGATGAAAATGCTGCAGTAAATGGCACCTACTCCAGCCACCATCAGTGAGCTCCAGCTTCCAAGGGGCACCTTCTGTCCTCCTCCATGCCCACATGAGGAGAGGAGATGTGGATCACCTTAACAGGCTGTAACTTCTGGTGTTTTAGAGCACTGTCACATCATGAGATGGTGCTTGCTGTCCAGCTGCCAACAGGTGGCTTGGTGCTGTCCAGGGAGCATTCAGAGCCCAGGATTCATGGGCACTGAGCTCTGCTCTTGGGTCTGATGGGTGCACCCTGCTCCATTCCTCAGCTCTCACCCCGCAGTGCTGGTTTGCAGGAGTGAGAGCAGCACTTCGCCCTCACCCCACCTCCGAGTGCTGAGGACAGCTGGGGACACAGAAGCTGTCACAGCATCGCTGTCCCTAGGAAAGCAACCTCTGCCTTGCAGCTGGGGACAAGGAAGTGGAGGTTAAGGTGTGGAAAGGGGGCTGAGGGAAGCTAAGGAGGAGGAATAGGCATGGTTACTCAGGGAATGGGTGTTTAAATGCTGACTTTGGGGGTAGCAATGCTCATTTTAAACCAATACCAAATACAGGTATATTTTAGAAGCTTAACAGAGAACCATGTTTTAGAAGGGGCAGATTGCCTGATCTAAGAGCTGTAGGCACATTAGTTTGGTGTCAGTCATAGACAGAAAGATGGAAAATGAGATCTGGAATTCAATCATTGAAGAACTAAAGGACAGTTATAAACAGTTATGCCAGTGAGCACCATGTAATGGAACAGAGAGCTGTCAAAGGAAACAACACTCTTTGATCAAGTAACAGGTTTGGCTGCTTAAACCAAATTGTATACCTATAAACATTTTAGTAAGGCATTTGATCAAACATCACACAACATTCTCATAAAAATCTGGCACCTCAGAGTATACAAAAAAACCCCTATTGCAGCATAATTGAGACCTGTCTGGTTTTGAAATCACTGACCTTGATGCAGGTGTTTATAGACAGGTCTCATAGGGAGCAGCAGTGAGCACAGTGTCTCTCTGTATTTTCATCAAAAGCCTGGAAATACATTTAAAATCCTTACTGTGTAAATCCTAATTCAGATCAGTGAAGTGTGACAGCAGAGACATGATAGCAATCACTTAGTGGTCATAATGCTTTGCTGAACTATAAAGTCCACGTGAAGAACAACAACCTATAGGCCAGGCCACAGCTGCATGTCTTGGACAGAAAAAGGAGTTGCAGTAACAAGTTGACAGGAGCTCCCAGGTCAGTGCTGTTGCCACAAAATTGTGTCTGCTTCAGATGTAGATATGAAA
The DNA here is from genome assembly GCF_021018805.1 of Prinia subflava. Taxonomy (NCBI): domain Eukaryota; kingdom Metazoa; phylum Chordata; class Aves; order Passeriformes; family Cisticolidae; genus Prinia; species Prinia subflava. The sequence continues at coordinate 136,747,222 of NC_086247.1, forward strand.
ACGTGGCATGTTTTTATGTCTGTGTACAGGATCAGTGAGATCCACTCTGCATCCATGACTAAGCATCCATGTGTCTCCCATTTGAAAACCCTGTTTAGAATATGAAGGCTCAGAAGAAACTTGAGTGCAATGTGAAGGTTTTTAATGTAGCAGGAAAAGGCATCGTAATAATTGGTGGCTGTAGCACAAACTATTTGGAGACTGTTATAAATATTTCAGAGCAAAGGTAATAAAAAAATGCCAAAAGGAAATGGCTTTTTTGACACTTAAAGCCTGAAGGACTTTGAGCATGCTTAACTCAAACCCACATGACTGATCTCACAAATGGATAAGTTGAGAAAAAGTCCATATCTATTGTGAGGAGCAAGACTACTTTTTCTATTAGTTTCATGTCATCTTAGGTACTCTGGTCTGTTAACACATACAAATAGGAATGTTTTAATAGAAGTTATGGAAAACCAGAAGAAAGTCTACATCCTGATTTTTTGCACTGGATTTTTTTTGTTATCCTTGCTTTTCTGATTTTGCATAAACATGCAATACATATGAATAATACATGATTTAAAGAACGGGCCTGATTCTAATCTGTAATCAGGGCTGTTTCATGAGTTACCAGGAATCAAATAATTTCCCTAATAGTGGTATAAAAATATAATCTTGCTGCATGTCACAGTATGTCTGGCTCCTGTGGGCACTCACCCCTCTTTGCTGTGTCCTCCCTGCACATCTCACTGAAGGCAGGCCATGTGCCAGTAGAGGCTGTAGAAATTCTGGTGAGGCACATTTGCTGCCTGCACTGCACAGTGACAGTGAGAGTTTTGCATCTCCAGGTCTGGGAGCTGGCTGGATAGAGAAACTCAAAGGAGGTGAAAGAAGGATAGCAGAATAAATGGCTGGAAGGTCTGGGCCATGTCCTGGGGGATGCATGGTGCAAGGCCAGTGTCTACAAACCCATAGGTTGGGACAGTCAATTTATGGCTCATTATCAAAGACTGTGACAAAGGCACATCTCCATGTTTCAAGTTTTAATAACAGTTTGTGTGGGAGAAGTGGAAACTCTTGCATGATTATCAGCCACAAGGAAATAAGTGCTGTCACAAGCCCCAAGTTTGTTATGGGTCTCCTGCTGGAGTTGGATGGATAGTCTGTAGCACCTCTGTGGGTCTCCTCATCTGCAAATTCAGAAATCAAGCTTGTCCTCCTTACAGGGAGCACTGAGGTCAGCACGGTGTTAGAGTCTTGAGAGTCTGGAAGGGGTGCCCTGGTTCTCTTAATCTGATCATCTGAAATCTCTGCTATTATCTCATGAGCTTGTGGGACACATTGTTGAGCTGTGACTCAACAATGCTCATTTAAAAACAAGTGCTCTCTTTGTAGATGGTCATCTCCGGATATTTCTGTGTAAAAGTTCTTGGTCTCCTGATAACCTGCAGTATTTATTTCCTAGGCTTTCCAGAAGTGCTCTTTTATGGATGTAAACTCAAACAGTCATGCTGAACAATCCAGAAATGATACACATGTTAAAGACATAAGGCCTGGGACTTTAATGCACCACAAGGAAAAGAAGGTAACAAGTGGCAATTGTAGTCATGCCACCCGGTCTTGGCATAACCTTCTTTCCTTCAAAACTAATCTTACGTCCTGCGTCCTGTTCTCTTTAACCCCCTCCCACCACTGCCCAGCGGTTTCCTTCCTTTTATCCCCATATAGCTCAGATACTTTCATATGGAGCTCTGTATTAAACTATATTGTGTGTCTCATTAGCAGTTGTACAATGGTTCCATGGAGTTTTATGATTCTGTGAAATCAAAACAGGATCCATCAGCTTCTGTCAGAGATGCTCATACTACTTTAGAACATCCTTCCCCTGCTGTTCTGGTGATGGATGGGGAAGCATCACTCCAAAACTTGAGGGGAGTTAATGGTTCCTCTCAGTCTCTAGAGCCAATTAGAGAATTTGTGCTTCATTTTGTTTCATTTGTTGGTTCCAGAAGTAGCTGTCAGATATTCAGAAATCCCATTCAGTTTATTGGATGACAGAGTCAAAGTGGATGGGAGGGATTTACCCTTATGCTGGAAGTTAATGTCCAACATTCATTCACGGGGCTGAGGAGAGGCTCCGTGTGTCTGGGGCTGTATGCAGGTCAAGGTTAAATTTCACAGCTGTGCGTGGACTGGAGTTGCCAGTTGAGTTGATTTGACTTAGCAGGCAGCCAGTGTGCAGGACAAGAAAAGGACAAGGATTACTGCCCTTGCAGATCTCTTTTTTATATTTAAGAGTAATGAGTTGCATCACTGCTGGGGTTTGGGGGTTGTGCAGGCATGAAAACTTGTCAGCCAAATGTCAGTTTGCAATGAGGGTGGGTATGGTGGGGAAGGAAACACAGCTCTTCAGCACTGCATTTCAACCTTTTCATGCATTATTTATGTGCATGAAATGCTGCCAGGTCAGGGCATTGCACTGAAGGACCTGTGTTGGAGCTGCCCAAACAGCAGTTCTGGTCTAAAGCTGCAAACAGCTGGCTGGGTGAGGGTACAGGTCCGTGGGGATGAGGGGAAAAGGACAAACTGTCCTGTGAGTATGACAGTGTTACAGAGGAAAAAAAGTGTGAATTCATCCTCATTACTGCTGTTGTCAGAGTGAGAAGATCGTATTGTTACGTGAAATCCTGGGTCATCACTCAGGACACTGCACATCCTGTAGCACAAACATTTCTTTGAAAAGCCCTGCCAAGTAATTGCCATAAACTGATATTTATTTGAATAACACAGAGTCCAGGAAATTAAGCTTAATGAGATCTGTTTTTGTAATCTGACATGACAGAGTGTTTATTGGCATTAAATATGGAACATTATGGTCAGGATAAAGTCATTGAGGAAATGAGTTTAGTTGTGGTTTTATTTTTTTAGTAGAAAAGTGGAAGTTCCTAAAATGAGATATATTGTACAAGGACACCATGAGGTGTTTCACTGGTGCTCGGAAGTGGAACTTGCTAAAAAAAGATACTCAGTCAGCATATCCAGAGGCAGCAAGTGCCATTAAGTGACTTGGCCTAATTCAGGGGCGTCTGACATGTCGTGGGACTGGGAGGTGCTGAGCACTGAGCAAATCAGTGCCTGAGGGGATCACAGGCCCTGGTGTTTGGTTCCCAAAGTGCCTCTCACAGGACATGCAGACAGTGTCAGCCTGCCCACTGAGGCCTTGCTGCTGTGCTGGTTTGTGTGAGAGCTCCTCCTTGTTCAGAAATATGAGGGATGTCAGGGCATCCAAGGAGCAGCTGTTCAGCCTTGTTACTGCTGAACAAGCCTTTGTGGAGCTGAACTGTGACTCTGGTGTATGAGGGACTTTATTGCTTCTGTGTTTTGATTGTGAGTAAAGTTTGTCTGTGTAAAACCCTCCAATGGTACATAAGAAAACATCACATAAGGTGTAGAAACTGTACCTTGTGAACCTCCGTATGCCTGGGGCGTGCATGCACAGCCAACCTGGGGATCGCTGCAGCATCACTCATCCATCTCAGCTGGGAGAGCCATGCTCCTGACTGTTCTGCACGTCTTGATGCTCACAGAAGTACAATCTGTCCTTCTGGTGTGTTAGGAATCAGCTTCTAGTCTCAAGCAAGCAATGTCAGCATTATTGCATTTGGTTCACTGCCTTCAGTTACTCCAGGCCAAATTACTTCCCTTCTTGGTGAGCTGTCTTTTGACTGTAGATTTCTCTCTTATTCATAGTCCTGGTGTCTCCTCAGGTCAGTCCTTCACCCTGATGATTGGTGTTTCTCCTAAATTGTCACTAGCACTGAAACCAAACCCCAGAGAAAAGCCTGGTGTTATGAAACAGCATTTCCAGGGGTCCTCACTTGCAAATTAAGAAAAAAGTCCCCATGAAGTTTCATTGCTGGGAATAAATTGAGCCTCCTTTTGAGCCAGTGGATGACCTCTCTGGTGTTTGGCATTTCTGCTGTAAGTGAATGTAGCTCAATATTTCATTCTGCACTTCCACAGGCACCACAGGGTGCCACTGGTAATTCTGATGGAATGCTTCTAAGCTGCAGCAAGGATTTAGAAGTGCTCAGACTGTAATGATACTAATTGTGATGGAGCAGCACTGCTCAGGTGTGACCAACGTTAGAAGGAGCAAAATGTACCTTGAAAATCAGCTTTTACTGGTATAAAACTTCCTTTCAAGGCAAGCCAGACTCGCTGTCAGCCCTTCCACATCAGCCTCCCTTTGATGTGTCCCAGCAGAATGTGACCAGATACTGTGAGACTTTCAGCCTCAATCTTATGAAAACATGGGCGGGCGGGGGAGGTTAGCAGGAAGGTGAACAGGTCATGGAGCACTGTGTTGGAAATAAGGTAATTAATGTGCTCATGCATATTCTGGAGGCCTTGTTAAAACAAGGTAACATCCCATCCTGACCTAATGCATAGCACAAAGCAGTAACATCATGCACTGTTCTGCCAGAATTTGGAATTTTGCCCCGAAGAAAGACAGGAATCAGATGACAGCTTGAGACATGTCTCTGCAGCAGTAAATGGAGTGGTGAGTTCACGAGGTCTGCGCTTCCCCGAGATTAATCTTGGGGGAAAAAAAAGTCCTGTAAAGATAAAAGCCCTGAATAACTAAGTAATCCAACTTTCCCCCTTAGGTGTATGGGGCTACAACAGGATCTCCCACAAATAGTGACCATCCTAAAGAGAAGAGGGAAGGGAGAACTGAAGAAGAATTGGGTTCTGATTCATCCAGTACAGCTGACAGTAAAATTGGCTTTTCAATGAATGACAGTTCTACATTTAGCAAGGGTTTGTTTGTAGACAGTACAGACTATTCTAACAAAAACCTTCAGAATATGAACACAAACCTGTCTGGTGTCAGTTTGCCAGAGGAGGACAAACGGAGAGGGGCTCAAGATATCGTAGGATCACATTTTCCAGCCGTTGAGACTGGAAAACAAAAGCCAAACTACAGACTGTCGAGAGATGCTCACCAGGGTGTGCTGCAGGGTGAAGCCTTGCAGAGTACAGGCAAGCACATCCCCATCAGCAGCGTTGCCCCTCTCCTGAGGCATGCACAGGAGGCTGCGGGGCCTCAACCTTCCCTGCAGGAGCAGGAAAGTTCTGCAGGCAACTACAGTCAGGTTGTGCTGAGACCCAGAGTGTCCAGAGCAAACAGTGTGGGCAGCATTGAAGAGACAGACTCTCCAGCCAGCTCTCCAAGTGAGGACAACCCACCCACAGAAAACATTGCCTTCATGATCACTAAAACAGCTGTCCAGGTGCTCTCGAGTGGGGAGGTTCACGACATAGTCAGCCGGAAAGGAGGAGACGTGCAAACAGTCAACATCGACGCCAGGAAGGATGTGGCATCAGAGAGGGGCATCCCTGAGAACACAGACAGCGAAGAGCCAGTGGTGTGTCTGGACAAAAAACCCGTCATCATCATTTTTGATGAGCCGATGGATATTAGGTCAGCGTACAAACGGCTTTCTACAATTTTTGAGGAATGTGATGAGGAATTGGAAAAAATGATGACAGATGAAAAGATAGAAGAAGAGGAGGAGGAAGAAAATGAAGCACATGAAGTCTCTGAGAGGCAGAAGGAAGAGTTACCAGCAGCTAATGACAGAAAAGCGACCACAGAGCATTCTGCAGCTCATGGTCCCCATGGGCCGTACCTATTTAACCTTCAGTCTGACTCTGCAGAAAGCAGATCTCCTGCAGAGGAGGAAAGCACAAAGACAAATTTTAACAAATACCGTCAAATCTATGGGCTAAACACAGAAACAAACTCAGACTCTGCTGATCAGTTGGGAAGCAGGCAGGATTCTAAGAAAAAATTTAAGTTTAAGTTCCCTAAAAAGCAGCTGGCCGCTCTGACGCAGGCGATACGGACAGGAACCAAGACTGGGAAGAAGACCTTGCAGGTTGTGGTCTATGAAGAAGAGGAGGAAGATGGGACCCTGAAACAGCACAAGGAAGCAAAGAGATTTGAAATCACTAGGCCTCAGTCTGAGGAGAGTGATAAAAGTCCTTCTGGGAAGCAAGAGGGACCCTCTGGAGCTGCAGTGTCCCTGTCTAGGACTGATGAAATTCGACAGAGTACATACAGAACGCTAGACAGCCTTGAGCAGACTATAAAGCAGCTGGAAAACACCATCAGTGAAATGAGTCCAAAACCTATCCCTGAAAACACATACACCTCTGAGGGAAGCACTGTCCCCTTCTCTGCCCAGATAGTACCAGAGACCCCATCCCGAGAGCGTGTAGTGCTGGATGAGAGCCTTGCTGGTGTAGAGCCCCCTGCATCACTCCCAGCCACTTCACGTAAGGTACCTTAGTCCGAGAAATCAAACCTCCAGCTGCTTTCTAAAATCTGCAATAATCACCATTAAACAAGAGGGTCTTGTGATTTGTTTGCTTCCTTTCAGGTGGCTTGTTTGGGCTCCCCACAAGGTGTCTAACAGCTAATAGACCATTGGTTTTTGGGGTTTTTTTAATCCTTGCTGCTGATTGGTGATGGGCAAATGCAGGGGAGCTTGGTCGAATAATCCTCTGTGTGAAATGACAAGTGTCACTGACATGAAATCCAGGCTGATCAGTAGCTGAGCAGTTTTCTCCATTTGATTCTGGAAATTAACACCTGCGGTGTGAAGCTCCTGAACTTTCCCTGCATGTAGTACTGTGGCTTTTTTTTTGGCGCATGGTGTGCACTCCTCTCTTCAAGCACTCTGGCACTGACCATGCCTTCTTGTCTCCCCTCCTGCCCCTCCACTCGTTTCCGCAGGGCTCCAGCGCTGCCTCCCAGACAAGCCGGATGCCGGTGCCCATGGCTTCGAAAACTAGACAAGGAAGCATGGAGAAATCAAGCAAACAGCACAAGCTGCAGGATCCACGCCAATACAGACAGGTAGTTTTACCCTAAACCTGGTGTTTGGATGGACATTTCATGTTGTTTGTTAATTTAAAAACTCCAGTAACTGACTGAGATTATACCAAATATCGGATGCCTGAGGTCTGACTGGACATCCTGGATCCTGGGGGCATGACAGTACTGATCTTTTCACCATGCTTGTGCATGCATGTCTGCAATAAAACACCTGCTGCTTTTTTTGTTTGGTTGGGTTTTGGGTTGTTTGTTTGTTTGTTTGTTGGGTTTGGCTTTTTTTTTTCCCTTTTTTTTTTTTTAACTCTGGTATTCAGCTGTAATTTTAAGATGGTCAACTACCTGTTTACTCTCCATTCGGTAAATGTGGTGGTTCCGTAGGAGAACTGGGAATGCCTGTGTTCAGAGTCTTTGCAGGAAGGCTGGACACTAACGCTGGTGTAGGTGGTGTGGGTGCGCACTAACCCGCGGCGGGACGTCTCACGCTGCCAGCGCGGCATGGCCGGGCCGTGCCCGCTCTGTCACACGTAGGTCGCGCCTTCGCACAAAGCTCTCTCGGCTCCTCCTCTATGCACTCTCCGTTGGGCACTTCGGGTTTTCTACCAGGTCCAGTCCATGGCTGCAGGACTTAGCTCAGGCCTCCAGCTGTTAGTTCTGATTCTCTGTAAGGCTGTTTTCCCAGGTCCTGTTGGTTTATCGTGTTACTGGCTTTCTGACAAACTGTCTCCTGACATCTTTATTTGCAGGCTAATGGAAGTGCTAAGAAAGCTGGTGGGGACTATAAGGCTACTTCTCCTACCCTACCTGCTTCTAAGATCCCAGCCTTTTCTCCCACTTCTGGGAAAAGCAGCTCAGCACCTGCTTCTAGCGGTGACAGCTCTAACCCTCTTAATCCACCTACTAAAACCTCCATTCCTTCCTCCTCCCTTCTCGGTCCTCAGACAGGTCGCATTACTTACTCTACCTCCCTCATCCCCTCTGTCTCTAACGGCTCCTCCAAGTTTCAGAGCCCCACTTACCCAGGGAAGGGTCACCACCTCTCGTTCTCGCTGCAGACTCAGAACGGCCGACCACCCCCTCCTTCCTCCTCTACCTCCTCCCCCTCCTCTATCTCCCCCCCTTCCCTGAGCCAAGGTATGAAGAGCATCAGGACAATCCACACCCCTAGTTTCAACAGCTACAAGGCACAGAACGGGAATGCCGGCAAGTCCGCGCCCTCCACGGTCAAGGAGCCATCCTAAAGGCTAAGCACCGCACACCTGCCAGGTCACCAAGGCTTTTTGCTCACTTTCAAAGAATCCGCAGCCAATATTTTAACCAGGGAATGTAACCATTTTGTTGTATTGCTGGAGGCTTAATACTAATCACGTGCTAAATACTGAATTACTACACTAGATTAGAGTGAAGCTTTTTGGAAAATGGTTGCTGTTGTAATGATAAAAGAGCATTTTCTTTCTATAGGCAGCACCTCGTACAAAAAGTGTGAGGGCGTGTGAGTGAACTTGACTGCGCGTGCACAGTGGTGTACTGAGCACGGGGAATTGTATGGTTAAAAATTTACTAAGTTGTTTTGTATAAAGCTATTTTTCATTATGGGGTCTAGAAGTGAACAGAGATATACTAAAGTGTGATTATATTCAACTGTAAAACTGAAACTAAAATATTTTTCTTTTATTTTGGTGTTATTTAGCTTTGTTACAGATTTCTATTTTTGTCAACAAATGTCATGGTTCCTTTCGAGATCTTTTTGCCAAAACATTTTGATACTATTGTAATGTACATTTGAAAGTAGTATGCTGGACAGTAAACCTCTGCACAAGAAACAGAAGACTGGTCTTACATGTGTATGAGGCAACTCAACTTATTGCACTGCCATTCAGATTATATTTAAGAATTTGCCAGCCAAGGAAAAAATAAATTGTTTTACTTATATAGATAGTTGCTGATTACTTTTTTTCTTAGCTAAATCCACCCTTTTTCCTTCATTTTTATTTTACTGAGACCTGGTAGCCCATTAATGTATTGCATTGTGGATTTTAAAATGTACACTTCAGTACTGTTCTGTATACTGGCAAACTTTTGTACATATCTATAAATATCTATAAATAAATAAATACTGTATGTGGCTGGGCACATAGAGTAGTTTTACCACACCAAAGTTAATTTTTATGCATGCTTAAAAGTATATATGGGAAAGGGTTGAAAAAGATGGATATCAGTTAAATAGGAGAAGAGCAAGAAACTCGCATAGCTAATGGTTTTGTAAATAAATTTATTTGTATAACACCATAATGTAATATACAGAACTATGATAAGCAAAGATCTTTACAAAAATAAAGGGCTGCATGCTTATATATTTGTATTTTGTCACTAGTAACTTTTCAGATGGTCTCAATTGGCTGTTCAGCTGTTTGCCTGAGGGTGTTAAGCCATTAGGAGAAAACCTGATTTTCCCCAGATTAAGGTCATACATAGTTATTAATTTCAAAATGGGGTCTTTCAAATTGCAGTCAATAAAAGCTTAGTGCTGGAACTCCAAGTTAGAAAACCAGCAAGCAAAGACAAAACTTTGAGTGACTGAATGTGATATCACCCCTTGCACTTGAGGTATTCCTTGTTTTATTTCCCCTTGTGAAAGGGGAAGTTTCCTAGAAGCATCATTCCAAGGCGGTGCCCTCGGAGGGTGCATCACATGCATCTGGAGAATGAACTCTGAGCCATCCCTCAGGAGCACGGCTCACAGGCTGCCTCAGCAGGGGCCGGTCCGTGCCATGCCCTGCACTGGCGCCAGCCAAGGCTCCTGCGGAGCACAGGAGCTGAGCCCGGCCAGGATGGGCTGGGGCGGCCAAAGCAAAGCGTGAGGCACGGTCAGAGCGCCCACAGGGACCCTCTGGAGTGGAGCCAGCTCCCTTCCAGCCAGGGCAGAACAGCGGGCACTGGTGGCTCCAGTGCCTGCTCTGTTCTCTGCTCTCTCACACACGGAGTACGGGATTGCCCGACGTGCCTGATCAGTGCTGCAGCTCGTCACCAACTCCCCGTGCAAGAGGCAGCACACACAGAGCACCAGCAGGCTGGGCACGCTGCTCCCCCTTCACACAGGCAAAACCTAACCTCAAGCTGAATGATGGATGTAGCAGGGTTTGTTCCTCAGCTGTTTGTCTGACACGTGCCAAGGGTCGGACACTTACCCAGAAACAGTGACTTACACTAGGAACTGACTGTGTGTAATGGCCCCTGAGGGGTCCCCCATGGGCCATGGCACTGGCAGGCAGGGTCCCCACGGCTCTGGCACTGCTCCACAGCTGCTTCTCAGCGGCTCTGCAGGCGAGGGGCTACAGCAGCACACTCTGCCTCTGGCTCACCTTGGACAATGGTTGTATAACTAACCAAGGACCCTGCACAGGGTGCACAGGAGTGAGGCAGTGCTGTGCTCACTGCCTGTGGTGCTGAATGTGAGAACTGCCATCAGGCAGTGAACACCACACCCACTGGTGACCTTCACCTTTGGTGCACCTGCTCAGTGTTGGGGGCTCAGTCAGCTCATAACCCACTGCACAGCCAGCCAGCACTGCCGGGACTGTCCTGAGTCAGGCAGAGTTTATTCCCTCTCCATCCTGCTTGTCCAGCAATGGAGTCACCAGGCTTTCACAAACACAGGCAGGGAAGAGCTGTACACAGGTTGTTGCCCTGCAAAACCATCAAGTCTGTAAATAATTTCTTTGGACACAGAAGAAATCAGAACTGGACACTAGTGCAAAGGGTTCCCCAATGCAAACCAGTTATGAAGAACAGTTTTGGTGGAGGTGTCTGCCAGTGAAGTTTGGATCAAGCATGGGACAGGTACCACTGCAACAGCAGCTGTGCACCGGCAGAGCAGCCCCAGCCCCACTGCTCTGAAACCCAGCAGTGAGGCAGCTCACTGAAGGAGCTGGAAGGAAAGCAGGACCTCCCTGCTGCCTGCTGTAGAGCCAGACAAGGACTTGATAGCAGAGTAAGCATCGTCTCTGTGTCAGCCAGCTCGTCCTAGAGGCAGGGAGTGCAGCAAAACCAGAGAGACAGCACAGAGCCCCTGCCCTGGGCAGGACAGAGGGGGGAAGGCAGAGCAGGAAGAGGGAGGGATGTACAGGACATCTGAAGTGTACAGGGCCAAAATCCATCTGATCCACACTGAAAGGCAGCCCTTCCTGCAGGCTTAAAAACGCGTGGATTCAATAGCAAATGGTGAAGGCAGACTTTTCAGTCTCCTGACTGGGAGCCAAAGGTGCACTGCAGCCCAGCTTTAAGCCATTCTCCCTCCAGGCCACACATCAGCCCACACCCCTTTCCAAAGGCTGGCACAATTAATTGGTTAATTACTATCTACATGTGAATGGTGTTACAACCTGGCTTTGGGAACAAAACCACAGCTTTTTGTAGTAAATGAGTCCACATTTCAAACTCTTCATCCTGCCTGAACACAGTGGAGAGGCTCTCAGAGGCTGCACAGGAACCTGAGGCCCTTGATGTGCAGCTCAGCAAAGAATTCCTTCAGCTCTGCAGCAGCACAAAAGAAGTTATGAAACTGCCTGGACTGGGGCCATGCCTTAATTCCACATCAACAGTGCTGTGAGCGATACTAATGGCACCATAGTAAGCCCTTTAAAGTCTTAAAAAGCAGTCACACAGCACCTTCCCCACTCCTGAAAAGGCAGTTCAGACTAAACCACTGATCACCACTGAAGCAGGAATTGCTGTTAGGGACCATTTAAAAAATCCAAACACTACCATTGCTACCAAAACATTTTATTATTTCTCCATCAGATGTCAGCTTATCCTGTCCCTAACAACTTGCAGCTTCACAGCTCCAACCAATCCTCAGACCAGAAGTACTTTCCAAACCCATCTGAATCCTTCTAATAAAATACAGAAACAAAAAACGGACACAAACAGCAATGTTTAGAAACTGTTTAAACATTAAAAAAATCCCTTTTTGCTCCATAACACTGGCACAGCTTGCCCAGGGAAGCTGTGGAGCTTTCAGCTGTGGAAATACTCAAAACTCAGTCACAGCCCCAGCCCAGAGCAAGCTGCCCTGGCAGCACTGAGCTCAGTGATCCCTGCCTGCCTCAGCAGCTCTGCCACCCTGTGGAGCTGTCCATCCCACTGAATCCAGCTTCCAGAGGGAACACTGACAGCATCCATCTCAGGACAGTCTACTGTATGCATGCACGTCCCTTCTTAAGTCAATCACCCAGATTCCACAGGAGGGGGAAAAAGAGCAAGAAAAAAGAAAAAAACAACACAGTAAAAAAACACTACAGGTAGCTGCTGTTACGATCAGGGCATAGCAATGACTCCTAAAAATGTCTATTTTCTCAGCTGCAACACTGGCTGAAATTTAAGGTGACCCAAATCTTGCCAGTCTTCAAGAAGCAGACAACATCTTCAGCGTTTTTCCAGCCTCATATATGCAGTCACTCACTACTTTCTTCAGGGGGAGCTCAGTATCCTCCTCTCCCTGATCCCTGGCAGATGCTCCCTGCATCTCTGCCCCAAGTCATGGATTTCCCCTACATGTTCCATGCTACCACAGTGCAGCAGCAGAGAATACCATGGAAGCTGATGAGGCTAAATAAATTTGTACCTGCAGCACTGTCAGCCAATACAAGTCATGTTTTGCATGTTTATTTCCTAAGTTCCTAATTTTTCAGAAGATCTTGTGTTCTTTCATTGAATACAATTACAGTTCTATATTCCCAAAGACAAAAGCTGACAGCCACATGTTTGGTTCAGGAGTAAAATTATCAGTTACCTATAAACACAACAAAATGGAAATTCACCCATCAAAACGTCTAAGCAGAGGGGGTGCAGAGCCCCAGGCTCCCCTGTGCACCTCCCTAAGTACACTGCTTCACTGAGAAGCCTCTCTGATTTCCTGTGGATGCTCAGCACACACTGACGAGCTTCTCAGACTAATGATGGGACCAAACACAGCTCCGCTAAAAGACAATGGGTACTCGCTGATGAGCAGCGTTAGAGGTGTCTCAACACTGTATTCTGAAAGCCCAGTAAAATGTTCAATTACACTTCACTGAAACACAAACCATCCTCAGTTACTCTGCCCTTCACAAAACACACCCGTTCTTCCCAACACCGCACCCACCTCCCGTCTGCTCCAGGAGGAAGAGACATTTTAGTTTGCATGGAGACCACAAGAATATGGTTCATTTTTTATGGGACCCGGTATTAGATGCAGCCAATTACGTGGTGAGAACTTTCACAGAGGTCAGCTGTTGTATCTGGGAGTTTTCTTGACAGCCGATTTTTGTAATGATTTCTCAGAAGGATCAAACCCACAGCAGATCAAAGCACAGGACTGTTCCAGTCACTCAGGAAAGAAAGGAGGTCTGCCTAAAAGCACATCAGCCAACAAATCCCAGTGCCACAATTCCTTCTCCTCACAGTAACTGCACACACTGATAGAGGTTTAATCCTCTGCCAGGCAAGAAACAGTGTAAGACACAGGACACCCAAAATGATGAACAGCTGCTTTGTTTTCAAGTAGGTGTGTAAGAACATACAATAAAAAAAAAAAAACAAAAAAACCGATAGAGTTCAAATACAGATGAGTTTTTAGGGTAGAAACGCTTTTTTTTAGTTAAAATACTACAGTATTGTTCTGACTGGCAGATATACTGATGTTCATTCTTACTTTACAAAACCTGCACATTAAACCTTAGAATCAAATTATGTATCAAGATGAAAATATTTAACAAACTGCATCTCTCACCTGCTGACCTGCACAGGGTGGCCCCACAACCAAAAGATTAGAGAGAGGTGTCCTTCATCCAGGAGGAACTGCAGGTTTGGTGATCCCAAGAGCAATTACTGACTGCAGCTTATAAATGGGACACTTCAGAACCGTTCATCAGAAAGAAATTCAATCACACAAAGAGTCACCAAAACAATTTTATTTCCAGTGTTTAAGTGGGTATGCACACAGGCATGATACAGGTTTGGATTCATTAGGTCTTCATGCAGAATTATATTCTCGATAAAAGAAACCAGTTCCATCCAGTATCCACTATCTACACGCCTATGTTACAACATTTATATCAAATCTGGTATCTGAAGAAAAGATACACATGTAATATGTACAGTTAAGTTACTTATTTTACAGAAAGATTAGAAATTCAAGTCACATAAAACTCAAAATCTGTATTAAAATTGGAAATATAAAACTCCAATATTTACTGGAATGCCTAAGGAATGGAAGCTCTGTAGCCACCTGTGTTAACATTTGTAAAATGTAATGAAACTCATTAACAGTAAAATGCATTCATTTGTTTGTAATAAGTTTCTCTAATTTAGCAATATGGCACCCTAACAAACCAAATGAATTTATAATGAGGCACTTGTTAGTGACTAAACCAAAAGAACAATTTTCCTGCATACTAATGCCAGGCCAACTCTCAGTCAGAAAACCATGTATATACTACACAGCATGTTGCATCAGATGCTTTGTTCAACATTTGTATGCAGCCATCAAATATACTTTATCTTAAAATATATATATATACTTTAACTTTAGTGTTCTTCTGGCTGTGGTAATGCACTGTGAAGACGTTCCACAGAGCACATTGATGAAACCAGCCCAAATGAAGGCTGCATAACAACAACAGTACAGGAAAAAATATTTATATATGTACACACACACACGCACACACACACGCGCACACACAGAGTTACTGGGAAGTGTAACAGTAAGTTAATGAATTGCTGCAGTGGACATATCTTCCCATTTCAAAGATACTGGTAAAATCGAGATCTAACCACTTGGGTCCCAGACAGTTTATGAGGATGGGCATCAACTGCAGGGCTGAAGTTGTTTTTGTTCATGTTCTGATAATTTTCACCATTTACCTGGTCTGGCGTCTGAAGTGGTCCCGAAGGTGGTGTTCTGTTAATTAAAGTCAAGCTGCTGGAAGAGCTGCCTTCATCTGCCTGCATCTCTGCAGATGAGGACAGCTCTACCTTTGATACCTCTGCTAAGTTAGTGTTCTCAAGTCTGGGCTTTCCAGTTTCACCCGTATTAAGGTCAGTTGTGCTAGTGCGTAAACGTTCTCGTGCAAGCCAGTCCGAGATTGAGAGATCCTGGGCTGGACATTTTGGCTTCAACCGAGTCACAGCTGAAAGCTCAGACTCTCTCTCTCTGCTTTGACTTGGTTCTTGAGCTTTCCAAGCATTCAGGACACTTATTTCAGCAAAATCCCTCTGCCCTCCAAGTGTGTGCCTTCGCCTGATATTCTTTCTCTTTGCCGTCTCTGCAGAGTTAGCTTTTTGATTCCCGACCCCAAACATGTCATCAGCAGATGATTTGAGTCGCAGCTTTAACCTGTCTGTGATCTTAAGTCTCCACGTCGGTTCCTGTTTGTCAGCCTCACTTTTGGCCGATGTAGCTAAACTGCTTGTAGATCTTCCTTTTTTCATGATGTCAAACATTTTGGTCACAGTAGGCAAGTCCTTCTCACTCCTCGCATCCCCTGAGCCCTCACTGTCCGTTTTGTGCCGTGCAGACTTTCTCCTGGAGAGCGTATCACATTCAATGAGTTTGTGTGAGCTAAAAAGTCTGCGACTCTCTAACTTTGGCGTGGAACTTCCCTCAGTACAACTTACTTCGCTTTCTTCCGAGTTCCTCCGACTGGTCTTCACCACTTCTGGCACTTTCCCTTTGCACAGCCTTTCGGCAGCAGCGCTGGTCGCAAAGACAGGGAAGTCACTTTCACTGTCTGTCTCCACAGGACGCCCCTCGCTGATCAATTCACTTCTTTCATCATCAGCATCCTCTCCCTTGCTTTCTGTCACTGACTGCACCTCAGGGCTCAGCATACTGGCATCTAAACCAGTCAGATACATAGTAGATGAAGTAGTAGAGTAATCTGAGGTGATGGAGCTGACATCAGCTGCTAAATACTCACTGTGTTTAGTTTCAGGGCTGGCTACTTTTTTGCACGAGTATCTGTGCTGGGAAGCCTGGGAGGAAGTGCTAAGCATAGTGCCAGAGTCAGACACTGTCTCCTCAACCTGGGAAGAGGACTGTGAAATAGGCATTTTTGGGTTATTCTTCTGCGTGGTTTGCAGACAGTTGGTATTTGATGATTTTGTACATTTTTCATGGTAAGGCAGTGAAGGTTCCTCTGTCAGGATATTTTCTTTCTTTAATGACTTCTTTTCATCCTTTACAACATTCACATCTTTTTTACTGCTGTTCTCTTTTTCCTTCAGGACAAACATCCTTTGTTTTCTCCCTATCTCTCTCTCTCTTTCATATTCCCCTTTAGCTGTGTCCTCTTTTGCTGTGTCACCACGAGATTGTTCTGCAAGCTCCTTCTTGAAAAATACATTATCCAACTCATCCTCTGAGCTACTTGGTTGTGGTTTCTCTTTAGTTTTTTTCCGCTTGCGACTAGCTGCTGCAAAAATGGAGGACACAAGCAGTTCCTTGCTATACTGATCCTTTCCAGACCCCCAAGAACCCTGTTAAAAAAAGGGAGAGAGCATAATTAAAGTAAAAAAAGAAACATTCATTAGCCTGAAACTGTTTAAGACCACATCCTGAACTTCCCAATAGAAAGTGCATCTTCATTCAGGAAACATTTACATGCTCTTTCTGTAGCTGAAATGACATCGCCCAAGAAATCAATTTCTTTCCTGAGCATTCCACTTTTTATCTGAGTCCCTTCAATTTACCAAAGACTAGTTTGTGTATCCTACTATTTAGTTTTTGACTGACTAGTAAAGCAGGCCCCATTACAGTAAGAAAACCTTTTCAAGACTGGTTTGCAACTGCTTCACAGATACTTCACAATCCCTTCTTTCAAGGTCTTACCTATTGAAAAAAGCTAATGCTCCATTTTCCAGTTCATTTTTCACCTTTCAGACTGCATTTGTTAATGGTATCAATTAATTACTGCCACTAAAATGAATGTTACTCTAACTAGTTTTAAGCGTAGAAAATTAAAAAACAAACTTCCTTATTTTAGAGGAATTTGCCTTTAAAATGGCAAATAGAAAACAGAAACAATAGAAGTACAAGCCAAATTATTCCATTTTATGAATTAAAAACTATTTTCACTACTCTAACATTACTATCTGGCCCCTTCAAGGCTACGCACCTTTCCTAGTTAGTGCCTCACTGCTACAAGGCAGTGTGACGTGGTATTCTGGAAACTGGGCTCTTTTGAGGAAACAGCTGAGCCCCCCAACATCCTCACAGAGCAGCTGTGTTGGCATCTCCACCATGAGCCAGAAGGATGCTCTGAGTCCTGTTCCCAGCTCCATCGGGACAGCAGAGCCACACCTGGAATGCAGGCCAGCATAAAGCTGTGGCTGCCCTGTCAGCCTGTGCTACAGACACCCAGTGTTCGAGCTACTGAACAGCCCAGGGACAGAGATCTGTCCATGTGTCAGATGAGAACTTGTCACTGAACTGAGGACTGAGCGAATGCCCCCGTCCCAGTCTTCATGGGGCACTCCTCCCAAGCACAGCAATACTTCCACGGGAGACTCTGCAGAGCAACCTTTAACCACAGCCTTCGCCTTCTTCTGAGAGGAGGAGCTGTTACCTCCTGAAGAACAGGCTGAATTCTAAGTATATTTTTCTCAGTGAAATAGAGAAACATGTATGCTCTTTGTGAGTTAGTACTATGCAAACAACAGGGAACATACTACACGTACATTTACCTCTACTAAATGAGATGCAAAAAGGAGGTGAGAGCCCACAGTTGTGAGAGCTTGGAACAAAGCTGTTGCTGTGTGCAGCTGACTGCTTTGGTAGATGCAGCTAACTGCACACAAGTACTTTTCCAATGTAACCCTTCAAAAACAGGTTATGAGAAAACAGTACTACCACTTACTGAAGAAATTCTGCATAAGCGCTATAGTATATCTGCATATCAGTGATTTAATAAAGGAAGCATCTAACAGATTTCAGAAGCCTGTAACTATAGATCAGAAAATTATTTACCTTAGATTTTGCTGAGTCACTAGTAGCTGAATCTGTGGAAAAAATAAAAAAAAATCTGCTCACTTCTCTGCAACTTTTTAAATGTTGCTACAGACAATGCTGGACTTATGAAAAAGACAAGCACAGAACAAGATGTGAAGCAAATTAAAACCAGAACAGAGTGAATAGTCAGAGCTCACAAAGATGCAAGCTGCACCACAGAAAGCCACCGCCATGAAGGATGCTGTGAATTGTAGGCAGAACCAGCTCAATGATAGGAATGGCAAAGGAGCCCTGTTCTTCAAAATAAAAACCAGAAATACTAATGTTTATTCGATGCTTAGTATACAGCCCCTGCAAAACCGCAGCTGAGAGACCTTTTCAGGATGGCACAGTGTACTCTCCTGAGATTCAGGATACACAAAGCAAAATTGGGGGTCTTTGTACAGGTGGCTCCCTAGATATAAATCATGATTCTTGTAGTCATGCTCTTTTTGTGAGGTTTTAAAGGTATTATATCACATTTTCTGTGTAAATCCCCAATTATACATCTGTCTCCACCTCTTACTACATACAGGTAAAATTTTATTTTTAAATTGTCTAGATGTCAGCAGCTACCAGTTTTGTACTTTCCCACAGCAAGCGCTTTTATGAAATGAAGAATGGACACCATAGTTTCACTGTCTCGCAAAACCCAAGATTGTACAATTATAAAGGGGGTAGGAAGGGGCTAGCACAATGACTAAAAAACATAAACTTGGGACTTTCTCCCTGGGAAGAAAGAGCTGAGCCCCCTGCCACACCCCTTTTTGACACATGGCTAATGCTTTATGACTAGAAAGACTGGTAGACCATACCATGCTATTTCTCCTCAGGGTCTGCTTCAGAGATAACAAGAAACAGCAGAAAAACTTTTAAAAAGTAGCATTGATCTGTTTAAAATACTCTTAAAAGAAAATTTACAGCACAGATCAACTTGGGGTTTTTTCCATTTACAAGAAACGGGGGTTTCTGCAGACAAGGCAGCTACAGTGTGGGCAACAGTCCTCCTTCTTCCTACAGTTCCAGTTGTCCATCAGTGACATCACAGAATCCACTAATGACATCACCGTGTGATAGACTCCTCCCACTTCGCCTGTCACAACATCAGGACAAAGGGACTGTTTCAGTAAGTGCTGAACAACCCTTGGAAAACTGGAACAAAAGCTGGAGACGAAGGGATAACATTGGTGGGATACAACATGCTGGGTTAGTGCAATAGTAGAGTGAAGGGAGGAGGGGGAAAAGTCACCAAAACAGAGCCTGTAGTGCTTATCCTTAGCCACAAAAGAGGATGGCATTTATAAACAGAAGGAAACCAGCTTTAGTATCAACATACTGCAACATCCTTAAAGTGTCCATCACTTGACAAGAAAACATAACTCAATTTTTTGCATTCCTAACGTTGGGAAGGAGCAATATTAGAACACCACTGAAGATCAGCCTTTCTGCCATCACAACAAACCACTTTATAGCAGGGTATCTGCTTGACCTCACGATGATGATTGCATGGGTTACTGTGAATAAATAAAATACTATGTGCAAATCTCATATTTTAATGATTAAATTCCTGTTAGAGAAAAAAAGTCTTCCGAATTATATCATGAATGATTATCAACAATTCGAGTCTTTAAGAAGTGTTAAATGATCTTTTGGAAAAAAAGAAAACATTTTATTAGTAAAAGAAAATAGGAAGAGAGAGTTACACTGATTAACAGAGTAGCTTATTCTAGCCTATGGATTAACACTGTCCAGGCAAGAGTTACCTGATACGTCTCCAGGAGACACTCCCGTCCTTCCAATGTTGGTGAGTAAATGATCTATGTTTGGCACTGGCTGAGATTCTACAGTGTTTTCCTCCTGAACTGCTGTCTATAGTTAATAAACAAAGATCTCTTCATCATCGTTACACAAATAGTTCATTACAATTCAACAGCATTTAGAAAACTGCATTATTCACCTGAAGAACACGAGGAAAGCGTGTCCTATTTTCCTTTATGCTTTTAAAACAAATGCATGGCTTGCTTTTTAAAAAAAAATAGAATTCATTACTACAAGGACTGAAAAGCTAAAAAGGTGCTTCTGAAGAGCAAACCATACAGTGACACTAAAAAATATAGAGGCATTCTAGAGGCAACAGAAGCAGATTCTAAATTAAGGCAGTTAGAACACAAGTATTTATGCCATAATACTTACAAGAGGTTCTTCAGCATCATCTTCTGTGAAAAACCAGTCATGCTAAAAGTTAAAATAAAGAAGGTGAAAACCTCACACGAAATACAAAACCCAAGTGTGGCACAATGAAGCATAGATTTTACTTAAAATTGAGAGTTTGATGGATAAATACAGACCCAAACTAGCCCAATGAGAAAAAAGCTGGTTGATCAGTGTATGATCTTACTTTTGAAATAATGAAATGCATCCACTTACTTTTTGGATGAGTGTTTCTACAATTTTATACTGGTCTGGCATGTGCGTAACCATGTGTGTCATGTTATCATCAGATGTCCTCACAAGGGTTGGACCAAATACTATTGCCAGGTTTCTTGGTTCCATCTGAGAAATGAAATATTTCCACATCATGGATTTATAATGAGAAAATACAGTAATATGGGCTAAGTACATTAATATAACACTATTAATATATATGAGAACCATTTAAAATAAGGACATGAAAGAGTTTTTTAAATATACATTACTGACTCAGGTAGGATGTTACACTACACCAAAACTGTTCTAGAAGCAGCTGTAATAAACATACCCAACATTTCTGCAATTCAGAATTCCAGTCTTCCTCAGCCTACTGCAAGCAAATGGCTCCACAAGCACAGAAAACTCAAGAACCCAAACATATTCTTTATGCTTTCAGGGGGATCTTTCCTTCTTCCCTTAAAGAAACACTGATGCTTGGAAACACTGATGTTTTAAGAATTTTTTGTTTAGTAAAAAGGGATTGATATATCCCTGCCTTTTTTCCCTGAAAGCATTTACATGACACAAAAAAATTAAGCTGGCAATCAAATACTGTATTATATTTACTGACAAAGACCTCATTCAACTTGCACCAACTTCAGAGGAGGTGGCAGAACAAACATCACAGACCCAAGACATCTATCTGTGAGACGGGCTCAGCGTTATGTGATCAGGTCACTACTTTAGAGGAGAATTAAATATGACTACTGTTACATCTCTGACAAATAATTTCAAGAAGCAGCAGCAGCACTTACCTTCTATTTTTGCTTACTTCTTTAACTTAGAATTTACTGTTCTGGTATAGAATAGACCAAAAATATACAGGAGGCAAAGACTCTGTGCTTACCCGAAGTAAGTTGCAAACATGACCCAAGCCCCTAAAGCTTTCTTGAATTATGTCTTTTGACAAGTCACACATTTGTAACAACACCTCATCTATCTAGCCTTATATATTTAACAATATTAACAGTATTTAACAACCTTTATACAACCCACCAAAAACATAAAATGATTTAAAAGCTTCCTAAAGGCACTGCACTTAAAAATTACATTTCCCATCATTTCCTTATCCAATTACAGACCAATATCATCTGTAATTTCACTAAACTTTATAATCTGTGGAGGTTTTTTTTAATGAACACACAAATACTTTTCTTTCATATTTAACTGGAAGGTATTATTTGCAGAATCTACCACATTCACCTCAACTGATCTTCTAAACAATTTAGGATGATTTAAATGATTTGCCCACAGGCCCCTCTATATACCATCAATTATATCAATTTTTTTCCTGTACCCTGCACATTGGTAGCCAAGCCACCACATTACCTGGCCTGAGGTAAACATCCATAAGCACACTCATATTATGGACAGTTTTGCACTCAGCTACCCCTCCCTGAGAGCTGAAAAAAGGGACACTATTATTAGCATTTACTGAAGGATTATAGCATGCACAGAAGCACTTAACACAAACCACCTCTTTCCCACCCTATGGAAATTACAAAAAGTTATACTTAGTGGTGCAAAAAGACACGGTAGTGATGAACTACCACTATTTACATAATGAATTTTCTTCCTTAAAACCAGCCAAACAGCATCCATAGGGTAATCAAATACTCAAGTAACTACAGCAAGTCCTAGTCTTAAAAAGCTCTCAAGCATCCAGAAGGCAAGCTTCAAAGTAAGCTGATGTGACAACATCTGTCAGCAGGTTTATTCACCTGTGCCCTGCCCAGGCACACTCTTACTGGTGTCTAGATTGGACTACAGGAAATTCACAGACTTGGCATAAATTTAGGCTGCAAGGAGTTATTCCCAAAAGACTAACTACCAGTTTGAATACACTTAATTCACACTAAACACATGCATATTTTGCAGGAGTACTTAGCCTAATACAGAAATCTTCTCCACATAGCAACATTCCTTAATTTTATATACAACAATAAATTATCACTGTAGACATGATCCTGCACAAAAATAATACTTAATGAAACAAACCAAAATACATTACATGTTTCTTTCTAATACCTTGTTCTTTTCTGAGTTCTCTGCTACTGTCTTCAGGTGTGCAGAAAGAAACTTGAGAGTCTCATAATGGTGTTCAGGTAAATCATGAATCTGAAACAAACAATCACTATTCAGAGCACTGAACATTTAATGGTAATTTTGTAGTGCACCTACAACATAACTGATTTTAGTTTACCAGTCTCTTCAGTGTTTTCAGACGCTCAACAGGATCTTCTTTTCTATTGGCATCTATAAAATCTGCATATTTGTCTGTTAAAAAAGTAGAAATTATATATGAGTTTTTCTGTCTATATATGAATGCATATAAACCCCCATCTGCCAGCCCCACTGCCCCTTGAACCCTAGTAACATACATAAAAGAATGACCTCTGGAAGTCATAAATAAGCCCATTACACTGTAAGTGTATGTTCTGTATGACAGTGGGGAAAGAGAAAAATCAGCTTTCACTGAATACTGCAACAGTGGAATTGAAAATTTTACTATCTTAGTTGCATATTCTTAATCCCTTCACATCAGAGAAACTATATTTACACCTCTCATTCTTAAGATGATCATCATGACTTCCTACTCCTTAGGAAAGACAACATTTATTGCAGAGTGGGGATGATTTCCCTGGATTTTCTCTCAAGTCATCTGAATGTTGTAGGACAACTGTTCAACTGCAATTCCTAAAGACAGAACTGTAATGAAAACAACCCACCGTTGGTAAAGAGGGGCTCTGGGAGCTTTCGGAAGAAGGATTTCAGCAAACTGCTGATCACGTTCAAGTCACGCCATTTCTGTGTGTTTAAAGGAAAAGGTCAGGCATGCTTTATATTTCTGTGATCACAACACAACCGAAGTTTTGGAGATTT
Source organism: Prinia subflava (assembly GCF_021018805.1). NCBI lineage: Eukaryota > Metazoa > Chordata > Aves > Passeriformes > Cisticolidae > Prinia > Prinia subflava. The sequence continues at coordinate 136,770,486 of NC_086247.1, forward strand.
TAATATGAAAATTCTGCAATCAGAGACTTACATCATCATGAACATCAATGTCAGTCATTCCTTTGTTGAGCTCTTCTTGCATACTTGAGATGGCAGCATTATTTCCAGGCACTCTGTAAATACCTGTGTACTCAAGACCTCTTTCTTCAACCAGTTTGCAGCATATATCAACAATCAGTGGAATATACTGAAGAAAAAGAGTTGTATAAGATAAGTAATCAATTTTAAAAGATTCTAAATTCACAATGAAAGAAAAACTCTGCTTCCATACTTTGTTGGTATGAGCTGGGGGGCAGTCATCTAGTCTAACACCAAATGTACCAACAGCAGAGGGCTTCTTTTCAAATGTCTTCCTCATAATGCTTGGAATGCCTTTTCTCCATGTCCCTTTGTCTTTTGGTGGGCTTGTCTCATCTTTTTGTTGTTAGGACGGTGGAAAAAAAAAGAAAGAAGAAAAATAAGAACATTTATGCCACAAAACTGACTGTAAATACATGCAACAGATTTGCAAAGAGCAAGTGACACCTGCTGCATTTTTAGCTTTTACCAGACTGGATTCATGCAACAACTCATTAAACATTAGTCTGTCTTAAACACAACTTCTGTTACTCTTCTGTGGTTCAAAAGATAAATCTGAGCATACTCACACTCCAGACTTAGAAAAGCAAGTAGTTGGATGGTACTGTGGCATTTCGTCATTGTAACACTTAAAGTAGATAAATTACTAAATTTGAACTTGAAATTTATATAAACTACTAGAGTTCTAAAAAAATTACAATCTACATTTAGTAACACAACACTAAGTCTCCATGGGATCACACTGCTACACAAAATACCTATCAAACTCTAGAGCCATGCTCACACTTGTGCAGCCTTACTCACTCTTTCAGAAATTAGCAGATTTTACTCACTCCTAAATAATTCCAGACATTACTCCCTTAAAGTATTCTCTATCCAAAAATCAGATTAAAAGTTCAGTTGCTCTGTTTACCTCTCCTATAGAATTCTTGTAACAAATTGCAATTCCCTTTTATCTTGCACTGCCAGTCATATAACACAGTAAGTACTTTTTTATTTCTGGAGATATTCTTTAAGTAGATTTGCAATTTACCCAACATGTGCAATTTAGTTACATGTTTAGCACTCCAGAAGCAAAAGCCATTTCTTGGAAACAAAACCCAGAATTCACTGATAGTTTAAATTCTAGACTGAATCACTCCCAAGTGGTTGATCAGAAGTGGTTGCTTATCAGTTGCCTGAATTTGTACACAACATTTTTAAACAATGGTCTGATGTGAAGTACTGTACGGTTACACACTGTGTGGAAAAAAAAAGTCAAAAAAAGTAAAAAAAAAATGAGAATAAAAAAGAGTAGCTTGTGACATTATTTGATGGAGTTAGATACTGATTCAAGTCTGCAGTGCCAGCTCATCAGACTTTTTTAGAACTCAGGAGGCAACAATTTTGTTCTGGAAAAAATAATACAAGTTCACTTCTGTGTTTTAAAAATTAAGACAAAAAAAAAAAAATCTGTTCTATACTTTGGAAGCACTTTAATGGAAGCATCTACCTCATCACTTCCAAGTCAGCTGGAGACAAAAGTATGAATTACACACAAAATTACTTCCAAAGCTTGGCAAAATTTTGCTGTCTTCTCAGATGAAGTAGTTCCTAGAAATGAGTGCCTAGAGCTGCAGCTTAAAACTCCTAGCTAATACTTGGTTTGCATCTGTATATTCATGAATTCAAAAATACCTGAGAAGGGCACCTCGATGGCCTTACACTGGGGCAGAAGAGAACTAAAATAAACAAACATACAGACCTTTAGTGAGAAGCTTCCTTTCCGTCTCATCCTTGGGAGAGTGTGGACTCTGAGTCCTCTGCTCTGCTTTAGTTCCAAGTAGAGTCTGTCTGATACTCAGACTCTGGCGAGGTGTTTTGGGAGAGGGCTCTGTTTTGCTGCTTGAAGAACTGAACAGGAGAGACTACTTCAGTTGGAAGAAGCTAAATAAGAACTCTACAAAAACTACTGCCAACATATATTTCACCCACCTCATCATTGTACTGTACTCTTTAATCCTTCGACTAATTAGATCTCTACTAGTAACACCAGTATCCTATAAAATAAATTGAGAAATATTTTATAATCTTATAAAATAGAAAAAAATCCTTTCAGAAGATGATTAGCTCTTCTGGTAACCAAATAAGTATAGAATTCAACAATTCAGTCCACTTTAAAAAAACCCAAACCCTCGACCAAACCAAACATCCTAACAGGCAGTTCATGAGAAAAGAAAAAGCACTTAAAACCCACAAGGAAAATAAAAGTGAGTAATTACAAATCAAGTACTGCTATTTACACTTTTTTTTTTCAAAGCAGTATGATCTGATTAATACCTCTTAAACTGAAAGTAAGTTAAAACAGAAAAAATGCAAGTAAACATATTACTGCTCAAAAAAAATCCAATCCTATGTGCACATAGTACTTAGAAATCTAATTGCTACTACAAATACAGATGAAGAAGATATAAATTCAAATCTGCTTTTTTATGTATCTGTGTAATTCTCTGGATAATTATTTTGAATCTGAGCAGATGTGCATGACCACAGACATGAAAATATTCCTCTGTTGCTCATCACTGCAATGAAAATACACAATGGGCAACATTGGGACAGATATTGATACCTTATGTACAACAGCAGATGTTTGTCTTTGGCAATGAGCATTAATTTAATTCATAGAAACATCAGCTTTTAATCAGAGAAACAGGCATCTTCCAAGTTTCATTTTGTAACTACTGAGAAACTCTTCACGCTGTACTACTGCACACACCACTCTGTAATGCAAGTCTGAAGAGAGACCACACTGGTCCTCAACCTGCAATTATCTTTTTAAAAAGGTTAGGTATTTTTGGCAGATCAGTTTACTATAAAGTGTATCTTTAGTCAAATTAGCAACAGCATTAATTAATTTAATTCAAGTGTCTATTTTCTGATTATGATTACACTGACTTTTTTTAAACTATTGATTTACTCAGTTACTTTTCCTTTCACGTCATTTTCTTTGATGTTCTGCAGGCATTTTGGTCAATTGGTTAATTAAAAATTAATTCTCCTGTTCCACTATTAATTACAAGAAAACACAATACATTTTTAATTAAAATGCAAGAACTACAACTTCTGCTTTATATATTATACAATCACCTCATCATTTAAGTTGCTGTTGTCTTGTATTGCTTTAATCCACGCTAACATATTATCTCTGTCCTCAGCTTGGAACAGATACTCGCGGTCTGATGTGGTCAGTCTAAAGACATTCTTCCTCTTGGTTTCACAGTACGAGATGTCTATCAAGCAAGCATTGATGCTTATAGGTTGTTCTTCCTCAGAGAGGGTCACTTGTTCCTTTTTATCCTTGTACAAATAAAGTGAATGACCTCGAAGAACAACATACAGTTGTTTCCACGGCCGGATGCTCCCACCAACTCGCTGAAAAACAGCACCCAAGGTGTCAGTTTGCTCACTTGTTACACTGCGTTCTGGATTGCAAAACTGTCCCCAGAAGTTTTACAAAGACAGACTACCCAGCTGGCTGGCAGAAAGACTACACAAAGTGGGATTCACTGATTGCTCTCCCTTACAGGAGTGATTTGCTTGATAACCTGCCCTCCCAGACCACACACTGACTGTGAGCTCACATGTGACAGCACTAACAAACCGAATGAGACAATTCCTGTTCTGGTATTTAGGGAACTCTTGCCCATGACTTTTAAACTACCTTCAAGTCAGAATGGCATTTTCACACCACTGCAATTCCAGACACACAATTTTCCTTATGCATTACTCTGTATTTGTGCAGAAGGTTAATTTGAACCCAACTCCGCAACATTCACAAAAATTACAACTTTTTTTGTTATTATGAAAGAGGAAAAAATATACAACTATACCTACCAAGGGATTGGTTCTTATTATTTAATTAGTCATTAGAAATTAGTTTACTTCAACAAATGCTTTAAAATGTAAAATTGAAACAGTTTGGAAAGCAGTCTGTAGATGAAGCTGAGGAACTGACTGAAGTCAATTTCTAGCAGATCTAAAATTTTGACAGTCTTACTGATGATCTTATCCTCCACAAAAAAAATAAAAAAACCTAACCAGGAAGACTTGAAGTTTCTTATCTTAGTTTGTCACCAGGTAAGCATTTGTCCTAGGTTAAGAACCCCAACATGACAGGTACCTTTCCTTTGTCTGTAAAAAGCTGACGAAAATGGAGCCATCCTTCTTTGGAGGCATCACCAAACACCTCTGAAGAAGAATCTTTTCGGGAACCAGAGTCTTCTGAAGATTTCTGGCTGTCTGGGACCTAGAGCAAACATCACAGAAATAACCTCACAGTGTAATTCTATATTTGCCTACAGTTCCTATGTTCAAGATGTTTCTCACTTCAAAAATGTCCCCAGGAATATAGACCCGGGAAAACAATCTCTAAAGTTTACACACAACAATAGTGACCTTACACATGCCAAGAATACTTTGAGAAACTTCACAAATCTTAGACTCTCATTAGTGAGTTTTTACAAAAGGCTTTGTTTACAGAGAGTGAGGAAAATGAAAATCAAGGATCATGTGATGAGTGCAGGAAAAAAGAGACCATGTTTGCTTATATGATGCATACATCAGCAGTTTGATCAGTAGCAATTCCAATAAACTTCCTGTCTGTTTAGCACATCACTTTGTAAAACTGACCCGTATTATTCAAACCATTTGTCACAGCAGTATGGGTAATGTTTAGGAGTTGCTATATATATATTTACCTACCTTAATCCCCTTTAAACTAGATACATGCTTAATGGATCTGTTGGAAGAAAAACAAATGTCAAAATGAGATTTTAGACACTTAAAAAACCAGATGTCCAAAATAACTGATTTCTCCATGAACTCACGATTTTCCCTCTTCTCTGTAGTCATCCAGTCCTTCATCATACGACTTTGATCTCTCAGTTTTTGCAGCAGGCTGGCTATCTAGGACACTAGGCCGGATGGATTCTACAAAGAAATAAAATTTTTTGAGTATGCAGGAACTGGAATTACATTTTTGCAATTTATTTCATGCATAAAAAGGGTTTACAATTTTCACTTCTGATCTTCAGAGTGTGAAAGGAAAAAAGTTGCAAGAGAAAAAGAATGAAATCAACGCTCACCATGATCATGTGAAAGCTGTCGCCGAATTAAAGGGATTGGAGATGTAGGACTGGGAGGAACAGTTGTTATAGCTGGTGCTTGAGAAGCAGATGCAGAAATAACAGCAGAAGCAGGAATGTGTGCAATATCATGGTCAATACTAGGACTAGTCGGTTCATCTACAAAGGTAATATGCCATATATTAACATATTAAATGCATTAATCAAATGCTCAAACCAAATAGCTGTCTAACTTCTCATTACTGGGATATCAGGTATCTTAGACATGAAGTAACTCAAACAAAAGGGTCCAATTAATTCACACTATCAAATGTACCCCTTTCTTTTCATGAGGCTAAGCCTGTTTCATTCCATAGAAATGTTAGTTTTGTATTAGAGATGAAGGCAAAAAAATCATCAATTTTGCCGTGTGCAAAAGAAACAGGAATTATTTGCTAATCTCTCTGTATTACTTGCAAGTAGAGAATTTTTGTTTATATGTGTAAGAAAAACCCACACTTATTGTATCAGTTATTTTGAACTCAAGAGACAGATACCTACAGTAAAATAGGAGCAGACTATCAAAAGCCATTTGGTTTTTATTAAAAGAGTGTTCAAATAAAACGGTCAAGTTACAAGCAAACAAAAAAAGCATTTTAAACAGCTATCTAGCATTCAAAGAACCAACGCCCCCATCCTCCGTACATTCAAATAAAGAAGCAAGTATTCAGCCCTTAAAAAGATGGGACTACTACATACCAATCAGTTCTTCCACTAATTGTTCATAGAAACGATTGCATGCCATACATGCCCAGCACCTCTCAGTCTCAATAGCCACAAGGGTCATCATAAAAGGTTCCAAAAAGCTTTAAATATTCTAGTATTTAACATGTTTCTTACAAGATGGAAGAAGCCAAAAGATGCATTTTCCATCATTTTGAGAAAACAGCCATAACATCTTCTAGAACACATTACCAGCACTAGAAAAATCATTCTACTTCATGCTCTGATAGAGGGGATGGAAAAGAAAAAAAATCAAGTCACGAGCAGGGGCTGAACTGTACTGCCGTAATGAATATGAATGTACCCTAGGTGCTAAGAATTGTAATATGCAGAGCTACTGAAAAGCCTATTGAAACCAATGAACACTCACAGACAGAGGTTTATTCTTTGCTTTGTGTGAACACAACTGCGTGTGCTGCATTGTGCTGTTCCAACAGTCACTAACAGTTCTGTTAAGGCAGCACTTGTACCATCAAAATTTGGCAATGTACATTTAGAACAAGGCAATAAACAAAGTTCAGGACGGTTTAGCAGTAACACGCCTCTAAATTGTCTGGGGTGAAAAACAGAGTAACTTTTGAAGTCAAAAATGCGTACCCCAAAAAACCCAGCTGCAAACTAGAAACATTAATAAAAAGGACAAGTAAAGAATTCACACCACTGTGAGACTACAATCAAAAAATTCCACGTTTTACTTGTATCCAAAGTGATAAATTAGAAGCATTTACAGCTGACTTCAGTACAGCAACAAGGACATAGGAAAAAGTTCACTTACACTTCCATTTCAAACCTACAACAGTCCAATTTCCTGTTTCTTTTAATCTGCTGAGCTTCCCTGAAACTAACATTGACTAAGGAATATAATCATTCACTGCACAATTGATTGATTTACACCACACAGACTGAAAGTGCTCAGGTTAAGTTCTTTATGTTAACAAATATATCTCAAATGTCATAGTTTCAACTCCCAAAAGTTATAAGAACACTAGCACTTGAAATAGATCTGTGTGAGCCGTGAACACAAACATGTTTGGCAGCACTACAGCATTTCCCACAACACTTCAATCCAAGAATTCAGTTGGGGAAGAACAGTTTGTAAGTTCCTGAAAGCAACAATAATTATTCAAATCATTATTACTTCACAGTGGATCTAATTCTCAGATGAATCAAAATTAAAGCTGTTTTCGCTTTTTTTTTTTAATTTTAATTGTTTTAGAGGAATTGCAAATGGTATTGGTATAGGAGGGGCATAACTACCCAGTCCCTGAAGAGGCTGAAGGTCAGCTAATAGGAAGATTTTATGTAATACAAAATGAATATGGAGCAAACCATGACATACACCATAGGAGTTTCTGCCTATTAATTTAATGTACTAGCAAATGCCACTGCTGCTGTCCAGTACGAAACAAAACCCAAACAACTACAGGTATTCCTAGTATTTTGATCTTTCTTTCAATGCTTGCAATATTTGTTCACCTTTTCAGTTTCCTTGACTGACATATTCACACCCTGAAACTCATTTGGAGTTTGTTCAGCTCACCAATCAATGAAAATGGTTGTGTCCAAAATGCAGTGAAGTGCACAGAACAAACAAGGCAGAAGAGAAACCACACAAAATAATTCTCTTTCAGTTTGCTACCTCAAATTACTGGTGTCTCTTTAAATATTTGCAACAGAAAGGTCAAAGACGCCATGGAAGAGATTATTCTGGGAGGTTCTGAAAAACACCTGGAGCACAACACAGTCATTGATCAGAGCCAGCACGGCTTCATGAGGGAAAGTCCTTCTTGTCAAACCTGATTTCCCTCTGGTTAGGAGGGTAACCCACCGAGCTGATCTAGGAAAGCCAGTAGATGTAACCACTCTGGAAATCAGCAAAGCTTTTGGGACTGTCTCTCACAGTGTCCTTCTGCACAAAGCACCCAGCTCACAGCTGGACAGCCCTGCTATGGGATGGGAGAGCAACTGGATCAAGGGTTGGGCACAAAGGGTTTCAGTGAATGGGGGGACATCAGGCTGGTGACCTGACACTACTGGAGTTCCACAAGGATCCATCCTTGGCCTGAGTCTCATCCTCATCTTGACTTTAATCACCCAGACACAGGACTCAAAGTGACACCACGTAAGCTTGCTAACAGTATTAAATTGGGAGGAGCTGTCAACTCCTTTAAGGGTGGAGAGGCCCTTGACAAGTTAAAAAGCTGCACAACCACATGAAGTTCAAGAAGGGCAAGTGTCAGATTCTGCACCTGACATGGGGCAGCCCTGGTTGTGTGTAGAGACTGGGGAGAGGCTGGAAAGCTGTGCCATGTAAAAGGACCTGGGGGTCCTGGTCCATGGCAAGTTGAACCTGAGCCAGCAGTGCCCTGGCAGCCAGGAGGGCCAACCCTGTCCTGGGGGGCATCAGGCACAGCTGGGCAAGGGAGGATATTTGTCCTGCTCTGCTCTGCACTGGGGTGGCCTCACCTGGAGTGCTGGGGGCAGTTCTGGGAGCTACAATATAAAAAACAGATTAAACTATTAGCATCCAAACGAGGGCCACAAGGATGGTGAAGGGTCTGGAGGGAAGCTATATGACCTCCTTAAGTCTGTTGAGCCTGGAGAAGGGGAAGCTGAGGGGAGACCTCATTGTGGTCTTCAACATCCTCACAAGGAGAAGAGGAGGGGCAGACACTGATCTCTCTGTCACTCTTGTGACCAGTGGCAGGACTCAAGGAAACAGCACAAAGCTGAGTCTGGAGAGGTTTAGGTGGGGTATCTGGAAAAGGTACTTCACCCCGAGGGTTGCTGGGCACTGGAACAGCTCCCCTGTCACAGCACTAGGTCTGACCGAGTTCAGGAAGGGTTTGGACAATGCTCTTGGGCGCATGGTGTGATTCTTGGGGTGTCTTGCACAAGGCCAGGAGTTAGACTCAATGATTCTTATGGATCCATATGATCCTGTGATTCCAGGACTACCGTACTTTATTCTTTTCAACCACAATCTGTTCTGCATTATCTACAAAGTGATACAAGAGAGTGACCATCAGAACCAAGCCAGCACAGTGACAGAGCATCTCTGGCCAAGGGGGATGCCACTTGCCACTTCTGTTTGCACATGAGACTGCAACTGGTGAACAGTTTCAACAAATGATTTTCAGGAAGAGCCCTTCAATGCAGAAACATTTATGGGGGTCAGACACTGAAAACTTGTAATAATGGGGCAATGCAACTCCAACCAGAACTAACTGATCCTCTAGCTAAGGCAGAGAGAAATTAGTGTATCAAAGTACACTTGTATTGCCATGCAGCTGGAGATTGGGGACCTACAAAGACAGGGAGCATCTGCACACAATGTACGTGAGGTGAAAAAAATCCTGATACTGCAAAGACACAGACTTATAGAGAATGGCTCAGAGGCAGAACCAGAAATTTCAAAACTGAGATTTCATGGGCGAGAAAGCATGCCAAACAGGACATACTATCCTCACTATGTGAATGAGTAACTAAGGAATAAGTATTAACCAATTTATCAGATACTCAAAGAAGCAGACACAAAATGACTGAAAAAAGCACAGACCCATATCATAACCTATTAAGCTGCTATGATACAATTTTATCATGATTAATTTAGCATTTCATGTGTTTATTCCATCTCCTGCACAGTGCCTTAAACATTGAGGTTTGAAAGTAACAATCTGAACACAAAAGGAGGCACGTTTTGAGAACCTCAAATGTAATTTAAATGAATCACAGAAACGTTCAGGTGGAAACAAACCTCGGAAGGTCTTTTAGGCTCACATTCTCCACAAGGCAGAGTCAATGCTGAATTCAGACCGCGCTGGTGAGGGCTCTTACTCAACAAGTGCCAAACAGAGGAGAAGATCTCCCTCAATATCCTGGCTGTTTTCTTTCTTATTGATACAAACTAGGAGAGTGCAAGTCTAGTGTTGCCAAATTTAGTAAGCATACCCTATCCCCTTCTCAAGGTCGTAAGTGTTAAACAAGATGGCCCCGAAGAACACCACTTGTAACCAGCCTTCAGGCAGAATATGAACACTTAGGCACTTCCTTTTAGACCTGATAATCCAGTTTTTCTCTGTATCCAGCAGTACCACAATGTAGCCTATGGCACAAGGATGGTGTCACTGAAGAGCTCAAAACCCTTGCTGAAGTCAAGTCTGATGACCCCCTGTATCTCCCCCTCATTTACACATCTACTCATCTCATTACAAAAGGCAATGCCAGTAGTCAAACACTTGGTAAATCCATGCTATTCCCAATCACCTTCTCCTTCCCTTGCCCAGAAGCTAGTTCCAAGAGGACCAACTCCATGATTTTCCTAAGGACAAAGATAAGTCAATTGACTGCCCTCCCTGAATTGTCCTTCTCATCACTTTTCAAGATGGGTGTGCCATTTGCATTTTTTCCAGTTAATAGGGACCGTTTCCAGTCTTCATAATCCTTCAAATATAGTATCTCTGCAATGACACCAGTCAACTCTTGTCAGCACCTTCAGATACATTTCACTGGGTTGCATGGACACAAATGGGCTGAGCTGCACTGGAGCTGTCTTAGGAATAGTCTCTTTATCCAAGTTGGTAATGATTGTGGTTTTGTGTTTGTTGTTGAGCTTTGGCTGGTCTGTGTTTTTGTGGTTTTTTTTTTGTGGTGGTGGGGAAGCAAGGAAGAGAGGTATTTAAGGAAGTTGTTTAGTTAACTGAATCACACACACATGGGAAACAAATTCACAGACAGACTTTGTACAGCCATCATTAGGGATGCTTTAATAGGGATTATTAACAGAGAAAGGTGATTTCTCCTCCAATCCACACAAATTCAGTTTACCCAAGCTTTTCTTCACCGATAATAAAAAATTACTGGAAAAAAGCTCGCTTCCCAAGGTTGAAGTCATCCTTTACATTTATTCCCCTTCAGGCATGGCAGTCTTGCAAGCAACATTTCAACACCTCAAAAGGCCTTAAGAAGGAAATGTGTTATTTTGTAAATGTACTGCAGAACATATTACCATTTAAAACACCAATTGGGCATCTCAGTTTAAACAAACAATATGAATATGTGGCCACAAAACTTAATTCAACAAGTAGGTATTTTATCAGAGACTGGTTTTCTGATTTAAAGATTCAGATCATAAAATGTAACAGCTGTGTAGCAATACACACTTAAAAACAGATTTACATTTCCCATGAAGAATGTTGAAACAGCATGCACCCCAGAAACAGAAAAAAGGTCCAACATACAATGTCCCAAAAATGCATGCATTGAAGGAGATAACTGTATTTTAATATTAATGGTTTTCTGACAACCATACCAAATTCTTGGATTAGGTATTTGTTTATAGATGCTCTTGTAGTATTTAATGCAATTTTGGTTACTCAGGTCTTGTGTAAATGTAACAGTGATCAATTGTAAAAAGCCCAGCCCTCTGCAGAAAGCTACAGAGGTAGCTCATGCTGCTGTCTGCAAAGCAAAGGGCTAAAAGAGTTATTAAAAAACATTATTTTCATTCAGCTGAGCCATAGATGTCAAGGTTCCTTATAGACTTAGATGGCATCTACCTGACAGCCATTACAGTAAGTATTTTAATAATTGCCTCTATTTCTTAAATACTTCACTCGAACAACAGGCTATGGCTTTGGGATGCAATTTAGGAATGAATCTTACATGTCAAATTAATTTGCTTATGTAACAAAAGAAGGAACAAACTATCAAGTACTCATTAGTAGAATTAAAAACCTCCTAAATCTTCTCTTTATGGCAGGACAGAGAGGATGTGCTAGTGACCCTGCAGCAGCACTGGCTTTAGAGGCCCTGCCTTGCTGCATTTCAGCCCTTTGCCAAGGTTTTGCACCCCACATCCTTCCTCTATCCAAGTACTCCACAGTACACGATACCATGACAGGCTCTGCATTTTCACCATGCACCAACAGTGCCTTGCTCTGAAGTATTCTTCCCAAGTACATCAGATGAAAGCTTTTAAATCTTGCCTTATGTCTAATATGCCTGCTGTGCCTCTCAGGATAGATTCACCTTGCTACGGGCAGCACTTCCTTTAAAGCACAGCCATGTACTTTAAAGTACATGTACTTTTAAAGTACAGATGTGCTTTAAAACCAGATGTCCCTTCCTTAAATTCAGCAGCAGGCAGGACAAAAGGGGTACAGAAAAGGCTGCTGAGGCACAAGTGGAGCAAGGGACAGCACAGCAGGGGGACAGAGACTGCAGGGAAGTGGCACCAGTGAAAAGAATGCAGAAAAGGAAGGAGAGGGCATGGACAAGATAACAGAGGTTAGGAAAAGGATCCTCATCCACACACAGGCTAGGAAATAAAAAAAAAGTCTGTCTCTAAAAAACCCCAGAAGAAGCTGCCATTAAGGTAAACACAGACACACTAATGGAGGCCATTTTTCTTAAAAGCCTGTCAGGAAGACAATCAAATAAAAATACCATGTACACAATTTCACCAGTAGTGAGAAGGCCAGAAACCAACAATAAACAAAAATGAATTGCTGAATCAAAACCAAACTATATGGAAGCAACCCTGCTATCATAGAAGATAGCACAAAGGATTAATAAATGCCCCACAGCAGTGACTTCTTGTTTTAAATCCTACAGTACAAACTGCTGCATCTTATACTTCAGCCTGGGTAAAAGCTCCCTTATGTATTGAATTCCAAAGCTAAAACACATGATTTGGAAAAAAGATAACCCTATTACCTGGATTCCTGATGACCTGTTACCTCATTTTTTTAAAAAAATCATCTTTAAAAATCTAGTTTTTTGCTGGTTTTAAGTACTTCCAGCACTGGCAGCACTAATTGTCTTTACAAAGAACTTCTTCATATATCTACTTTACGTAATTATCCTCGTGTGGCCAGAAGAATAGAATGGAAACATGTCTGCATGCTGAGCACATTCATTGCTCTAAGCCCCAGAAACACAGGACTGGAACAAGCTTCCTGAATCATCAAATCCAGTCCTCTGCCAATGCACTCATGTAAATAATATGTTATACTGACTGAATTTCACACAACCAGAAAAGGTTTTCCAAGGTTATTCTTCCTGCCAGACTATTGTGAAAACTGTATCCATTAAAGTCCATTTTTTATTTCAGTGTCAAACAAAAATTTAACTATCTTTCTACACAAAGGAATTATAATATATCCTGCTTGCCATATTACCTCATCACACAAAAAAAGTACAATTTTCAGTATATTTTTCTTTATTGCCAAGAACCCCAACAGCATTCCCTTATTACCTGCAATTATTATTTGAAGTTATAATGATACACTGAGGATGATTTATGCTTTGAAAACATTACTCATTAAACAAATCTGATGCTTCTACTCAATTAAAACTCTTCTAGATGTTATGAATTACTGCTCCCAATTTTAAGTTTTAATTAAAAAAATATTTCTGAGTTACAGAAGCATTTAAATGGCATTTAAAACACTAATTTGTAATTTTGCGTTTTGGCTGCTGTATTTCAGAATACCACAATGATTTAAAAATGGTTCTTTGGATAAGAAACACTGAAATGTTCAGCCTGGAGCAACAGTGATTTGGCAGGCCACACTGTAAAACCCTGGAAAAAAATAGAAGACTGATGCTTATCTTAGGAATGCTGATGACATTTTAAAAGCTGTTCCAATGCTATCACTATAATAATGGAAGAAACAGTCCTCAAAAATGAACATTTGTCAGCCCTAATCTCTACTGCAATTGCACTTACATTCTCATAGCTTGGAATAGCTAGGCAATAACTTGTAGAAAATTAAATTATGACAATAGCTGAAGACTGTTTTTTCCTTAAAACACACATCAGCCATGGGTATTCAGCCACCATTTGCCCTGAAGAGATCCACGCAGTTTGAGCTGACAAACCACAACCTCTGCTGGAGGAATCTGAGGTTTTGAGTTTCTCCCTTCTCATAAGGAGAAAATAGAATGAGTACATTCTTTCAAATGCTTCCTTTCTGCATATGAGAATGGTTCTGCTTGTCTCCCCTAACTCTGTCCATTCCTACCATCATAACCTTTTTCACAGCATGTTGTGCAAGCGTATCAATTTATTTTCTTGTTTCAATTGCATTGAATATGTGTGTATTCACATTGTCATCCTCCAAGCCTCAGCAGCCTGCAGAGACAGGCATTAAGATGCAGAGGGAGGGCAGGGAAAGTATGGCACATACTCCAATGAGACAAGACAGCAAAGCCTTTACACTTTCCAAAAAGTACTCCGAGTTACATACATGACCTAGGACTAAAGCATTGTTAAGGTAAAGCTACACACCCCTACTTCCAGCATTGAAGAAGAAAAATCCAATCACATGTATCATAAAGTTGCCCAAAAAGCTTAACTAATAGTAGGTGGTTTAGAATGTTTCAACTCCTAATTCCTTAGTTAATATAGTTTAAAAAAATACATAGTAACAACGGGGAAACGGGGTTGAGTAGAACTCACTGGAAGCCACATACAATTACCCTATTTGCTAATCAGCAAGCACCTGAGTACTTTTATTTATGACATTTGTAAAAAAACAGGTTGTAAAATACAAAAAAAAAAAAAAACCCACACAAAAACCCCAAAACTCAACAAACCAAAAACATCAGCAAACCCCACAGAAACAAAAAAAACCCCTCAAACCAGAAAGAAACAACCACAAACACCAAACCCAAACCCCCAAACCCCCAACTATTTGGTTTTGAAAATTAGCATGAAGATCAGCTTTTAAAGCACAGCGAAGAGCAGCGTGTGCCTGATTACTAGCACAGAAATTGCTGTGGTGGTTTGCCTGCAGTAAGGGTAGAAGCAATAGATTTATTTTAAGGGTGTGAGGCACTGCAACAGGTTCCCAGAGAAGCTGTGGATGCCCCATCCCTGGGAGTGTTCAAGGCCAGTTTGAATGAGGCTCTGAGCACCTGGTGGAAGGTGATTGCACTGATGGCAGGGGGTTGGAACCAGATGGTCTTGAGGGACTCTTTGAATTTAGTCAACAGGAGACATGTTTCAGAAAAACACAGACACATACTAAGGGCATAAATACCACATAGTTTCAGCCCTGGGAACTCCTGACAAATCGTTATTTAAATCAATACAGGGTATTGGACAACAGAATTTTACTGTAATACAGAAGAGAATAAAGAAATTTATGGTGCACTTAAAAATCACATTTGGCTCAGAGATATTTTAGAATGCAAATAGTGGGAGAATAGAAAGTACCAACACTGAATATCACATATCCTTGTCCTGTTCTTTTACGTTTCCTAAGGTGTGAGTTTCAGTTAGGGGGAGAATACTTACCTAATTTTTACAATATTTTGATGTTATCGAAGTCTAGTCAGATATTTTTATCCAGCTAATTTTCTCTCAGTTATTCACAAATTAATAGTGGAATGAAGTGACCTAAAATTTTTCTAGGGTAAGGATATGCTAAATATTTTCAAAATGGGATCGCACCTTTCAGGAATAATCTTTGTACTTACGTGATGCTACTACACACCTAAGAAAAAAACTCTATAATAGGATGCCTAAGAACTTTATTTTATTTTAAAATAATTTTGAAGATTATATTTAGGGCAAGGCTTTTAAAACATACCTGTTTAAAACTAATTTTCATGTGACAGGCCTCTGTGAAGAACATTCAGCCAGTAGTAATGGCCAAAGCACTAAGCTGGCCTGACAGCTACACATGCTGCAATCAGTTTAAATATTGAAGCAGCACTCCCATTTCACTCCTGTGGGTAGTTCATTCAACTCAACATAGGACTTGGATTAACCTCTTTTACATTTCTTTCTACTCTAAGTAGAGTAAGTACTCTACTTAGTAAGTACTTACTCTACAGTGAGTACTATAAGAAGCAAAAAATATCTACAACCTTACTGCAAATCTCAGACATGTTTACTAGACATTTATGTCTACAAAATGTATTGAAATAACTATGTTCTGAATCAACATTTTCTCAACAGTTACAAAACACAAAATGGTTTGGACTGGAAGGGACCCAAGCCTCCTGCTGTGGGCAGCAACACCTTCCACTAGACCAGGCTGCTCAGACACTCACCCAGCCAGGCCTTAAATACTTCCACAAATAGGGCATCCACAACTTCTCTGGGCAACCTGTTACGGTGCTTCATCACCCTCACAGTAAAGAACTTCCTCCTAATATCTAATCAAAACCTCAGTTTAAATCCATTGCCCTGTGTCCTGTCACTGCCTATTCTTGCAAAAAGTCTCTTTCCATCTTTCTTGTAGGCTCCTCTCAGGAGGAAGGCCACAATTACATCATCCCAAAGCCTTCTCTTCTCCAGGCTGAACGACCCCAATTCTCTCATCCTTTCCTCACAGGAAAGGTGCTCCATCCCTCTGCTAAACTTGGTAGCCCCTCCTCTGGACTTGCTCCAACAGGTCCACACCCGAGCTGGAAGCAGCACTGCAGGTGGTGTCTCAGGAGAGCAGAGGGCAGAATCCCCTCCCTTGACCAGCTGTCCACGCTGCTTTTGGTGCAGTCTGGGACACGTTTGGCTTTCTGGACTGTGAGTGCATTGCTGGGTCATGTCCAGCCTCTCATCCACAGCACCCCCAAGGCCCTTTGGGCAGGGCTGCTCCTGCTCTGTCCATCCCCCAGCCTGTGTTGATACCAGGGGTCGCCCTGACTCAGGGCACCTTGCCCTTGGTCCTGTTAAACCACGTGAGATTCCCATGTGCCTACTTCTTAAGTTGTCCAGGTCCCTCTGGATGACATCTCATCCTTCCTTCAGGTGTGGCAAAGCACCTCTCAAGCTTGGTGTCATCTGCAAATCTGCCAAGGTTCACTCAATCCCACCACTGTCTGCACCATTAATGAAGATACTTAATAGCAACAGTCCCAATAAGGACCCCTAGAGACACCACTTGTCATCCACATCCATCAGGATGTTTAGCAGCATTCTACTTTCCATTCCAGTGAAGATTAACTTATCCAAAGATTACCCAGTAGGTCAGAAAATTATCATCTGCTGTTCTCTAGGACTGAAACTGTGCAAAAATTACAGGTCTGAAAAATGCACATTAAACTCCACAATTGCTAACATAGTCTCTGATAGAGAAAATGGTATTTTTCTTAGTCTAGAGAAAAGGTGAGACCTTTTCTGGGTAAAAACAGACTGTCACTAGACTAACTTGTATAGTTTGAAACAATAAAGAGCATTTTAAGAACACAGCTTTTCTTTGGACCTGAAATAGAAACAGCAGCCTTCTGAGAACCACAATATCCTGCATTTAGTAGCACATGGAAAGTAGCAGAGCCTGCAATACCACTGCATGTTATCTGTAAAGCTGGCAACTTCATCATCCCTCCCCAAGAACATGTCCTTACCTGAAGAAGAGTTTGAACATACAGTATTTTGCCTAATTTTTTCAAATAAATTAATTTCTCCCATAAAAGATACTAGAGCTACCTACTAGGTTTGGTCTGAACAGATCTCTCAGTTCTAGTAGTAAATTACACCCAAAATTTAAATCTCCCTGCTTCTGAACTACCTTTTTGAAAAAACTAGTGTCAAAAGGCAGTTCTTCTGTAACCCACCATGATCTCAGCACGAATCTGCTGTAAGGAAGCTTGACAGAAACTCTGCTTGGATTCCTGTTTGTGGTGCAGGGCACTGTGCTACTTACCCAGAGCCAAAGTCATCCTGCAGGTTAGTCACAAAACTCTGCTGCAAAAGCCAACTGTTCCTGGCTGAGTTTCTACCAAAATATGCTCATGGCCGTATCTACTACTTTTAAGAAGCAGGCAATGGTGACAAAAATAGACACACCACAAGTATTTTAAACACCACACGTATTTTAAATGCAATATGTGACCTTGGAAGGTACCTGTTACCCTCCCCCCAGTTTACAATTTTACACTACTCCAAGTATCTACTTTACAAAGAACTTCAGTAAGTGTATTTATTAAATTAGCTCTATCCAACAAAACCTCAGAATGCAAAAAACCTTACTATATGGATGTAAGCATAAGGGAAGTAAAGCGACTGTCAACTCCAAGGTACATCTTCATTCAAAGTAAGAGCCTTCTCAATAATCAGAGAAGGGGAAAAAGAAAAACCAAACCCAAAAGAAAACCCTAAACCAAAACTCCCAGGGATTTTCCATCTGAAGGGTTAAACAGCCTTTAAGTGAATTTCAAAGCAGATCCGACTAAGAACAGCTTTTAACAAGTGAAGTTGTAATTAGGCATAATGATAGCAGAACAAACAAAGTTAGAATAATGCATATAAATTCTAACAAAAGAAGCGGTCCACTTCCATAACATTTCATGCTCTTTGTATTCAGAGAGGGTTATTTCCTCTTCAAGATGCTGGAGCTGGGGTGGAAACTTTCCCCAGCACCTGTACTGGCACAGGAATTTCTTGCTAGGAAGCCAGCCACATGGACCACGCTGATTCAGACAGTGCCCAGGTTCTAGAAGCACCAGTTCTCAGTATTTCTGGAATGTTCAGGAGTTTCATTCCAAAAGGCTTATAAGAATTCAATCCCATGTGGTGTTATGCCAAGAGGCTGCAATGCAGAGTTACGATTTTGTTTCTTCTGAACTGCTCAGCTGCTACCAAATACAGTACAACCGACATGTTCTTCGAACTTTAATCAACACATTTCTCTAAAATATGGAAGCAAGTCACATAAATGAAAGTTCATGGGAAATCTTTGTCAAAACCAAGAAAGAAGATGGTGTGGAAAAAATTGGGCTTGACATTACCAATTCTGATCTGGCTTTAACTTGACATTTAAACTGTATGGGATTAGAATACTCCCAGCAAACATGGTATGTAACTAAATCGAGAGCCCAACACTGATTTTAGGCAGAGCATTGAAAAATCCTGCACAAAGATCAGTTACATGCCTCACAAACTTTGCTAATCCTTAAAGAAAGATTGGCTGGGTCTAAAGAAGAATCTAAAATTACACTGATGCATCCAGTAATAAAAAGAATGAAAAAAGATCTATACAACTCCCATTCAAAATTAAAAAACCAACAAAAGCAGCACCTGCTAGCTAAGAAAGCACTTTTTCATGTCTTACCAGTATGCTGTCAAAAGAACAGAATTATTGTATCTTTTGCATGATTTCCATTTTCTGATGAACACAAACCTTCTTCACTGGTTTTTTGGTTATTCACTTTCAACTAGTAGCAGATATTATAATGCTAGGGGAAAAAAGTCACTGCTTCAGATCCCCAACAGAAGACAACTATGCTAAGACATTTTATCTGTAATTCCCTTAACCTAATGTGCAAAAAAAAAAGAATCATTAAAAAGAGTTGTTTTTCACACAAATGAGTCCGAGAATCAAAATTCCATATTCAGTATTTTCTAAATACTTCCAACACTGAAGCTAAGAGCACAGAGTCAGGTATAAATCAACTTCTGTGGAAAATGATCCACAGACATCCAGCCTACAAAGGATTAAATCGGCCACAATAAAAGAAAATCCAACCAAACAACAACAGCAGGACAAAGACAACAGAGGCATTGACTACTCAGACAGAACAGAAATGCTCTGCCACTGTAACACTCTCTTCAGCAGAAGACACTAATTCATCACATATCCAATATTCAATGTAATTTTATTTTTTCTACTATTTCCAATCCTTCCTTTCATTCTTTTCCTCTTCAGCACCCTTCCCATAAGCTCCCTGCAATTCCAACCCTGTTTGTGTCACAGCACACAGGCAAATCTTTTTGTCTGCTCAGATTCTGCTTCCACAAACCCTTTCATTCATATCCACATGAGCATCTTTACTTGCAAATCCACTTCTTTTTATTGCTATCCCTTCACCTGAAACAGCTTTCATCTATTCCCCATCTGTCTCAGAAAGCTTTCACCATACCTATTCAGCTGAAAAACTTCTTTTTTCCCCACAAATCTCTTATTTGAAAAATAAGCTGAATAATAAAAGCTGAAAAACTTATTTTTTCTCTTATATAGATTTGCATCCATATTCTCTCTGTACTGGATTCCAAGTATGTTTTATACAAGAGAAGCTGAAGTATTTGAAAGGTGTTGCAAATACTAGTTGTCCATATACATAACATCACATTATGTGGAATGACAACCAGATTGGAGTTATGTAACACAGAGTTACCCAGAGGGTTAAAGAAAACTCTAGAAAAATATTACATCACTGGAGCTTTTTTACACTCATTATCCAGGATCCCGAAACAAAAGAGGTTTTTTTTTCTCCACCAAAAAATATTTTTACTTTTATCAACCTAAAGTTATTTTAAATGAGAAAAATCTCCCATGCCACTCAACCTCAGGGTTTACAGGAATAGCAGTCAGCTACCTGGCATGGTGTTTTTCAGCACCTTTAGGAGAGAAAAGCATCTGACGTATACTGAAATAATGTAACTTACCAATAAACGGAATTGAAGCCAAAGAGTCACCAGGTGGGCTGGAGCTTGATGCTTTCCTCTCCTCTATTCTTTTTATGTGGACTTCTCTCCGAGCATCGTTAGGTAACCAACAGGTAGTGTCCGAGGCTGCCTCTTGGTCATTTACAGCAAGAATGTAGGACTGATGCCTCAAAGGCTGGGGAGTTTGGTGGCCAGAGGGTGATTTGTCCCGCATGACCACTGTGTCTTTGTCATTTCCCTGAACATCCATTTGCAGACCTTCAGACTCACCAACATCTTCCCTTTCAAAACCATGAATCTTTTTTCTGATGGAACCATCTACATTGTCAGAGGTAGTTAAACACTCACTGGTTGGCTGAACAAGTTTGGCGGAAGCTGGAGCCAGAGAGGAGGGCGGGATGGTTTTACCAGTTTCTGTTTTGTGATCTGGGGCACCTTCGGCTCGGATCCTTGACTGTTGGTTTAACAAACTGCTTTGATGCAAGTGATTTACTGTTCTTTGGTCTTTGCTGGCAATAGCATCCAAGCCCTGGTTAAGAGGAATCGATGGTTTTGCTGCATAGGGAGCTGAGTTCTTCAGAGAGCTATTTTTAGAACTTCTGGCTGGCGTGAGAGACCTCTCTTGTGAAACACCTGCAGATTTTGAAACTGAAGGCTGTAACATTTTAATATCTGGAGAAACTTTCTGAAAGTGAGAACCAGGCAGAGAAGCTCTACTACCTGTTCTCCTGCTGTCTGAAATGTAAGTATTTGGAGCAACTGGAAAATTTTGACCTCGAAGGGACATATGAAATGCATGTTGTCTAGATCGGTCATAAATACCTCGCCGATCATCTTGTTCAGTAAACCCTGTCCATTTGTAAGTCTTTCTCCTATCTCCGTTTGCATCTGCGATCATATTCTCAGAATGAAAATTTTCTAGCACTTCACCCTGCTTGCTGAGATAATCCCACGACCGAGCCCTGTGATTTTTAGCATTGACTGAAGGCGAAGTTAGAGTATCTTGTGAAGCACTTCGTGGCCATTCTTTCATCAGCACGGGATCTTCCAGCCTTTCCTGGGATACGCTTCTCTGCCGGATGTGGACAGACTGCGGAACCCTGTCGTGAGAGGTGCTCCTGCGCCGTACCTGAGAAGCAGTGCGATTTGGCACCACCTGATTATACTCAGTTGTGTTCTGAGAAGCTGCCCTTAAGCTATCCAGCCGTTCCTGTATTGTTCGGGAGCCATACATGTGCATGCGTCTGTTATCAATGTACTCCTTGTAAGTTTTGTAGGTCTTCCAGTCTATATGCTGGTGGGAGGTTGGAGAACTGTAGTGATTCGTAGAGACTGAGGGTGAGTCTGTGGCTTGAGTAGAAGGTCTAGTGCTTGGGATGCCTTCTGGACATACTACATAATTTGAAGCTTTACTTACTGTTCCAGTTGTATCAACTGGTCTTGTTATTGGAGTCTGGGGAAGTACAATGGCAGTGGACACCAAGGATGGTGGTGATGTGGTCCGTGCTTTTAGACTGGTTTGATCGTTTAAGCCATATCTTACTTCCTCTGTCCTGTGTGATGGACCAGCATGGTTATTTCTGCAAGACGGCAAATCTACAGCCTTCTCAGAAGGCACAATAACAGTCCTTACAGTTTCATTGCAAACACACACGGCTGTATTTGATTTTGCAATGTCTGTTGGTGATGGAGGCACTTGTATTTCCATTCTGTAGGCCCTCTCTGGCTGTGTCAATGCCCGGACTGGTCTACTGACTTGCTGTTTCCCCAGCGAGAAGTCAGAAGGGAGCTTGTCTCCAGCTTGTGCCTTAACAGAGGCTGTGGATGTCAGGCGTGGATAACATATCGGTGGTGGTTCAGGTATGTTGTGGGCATTACCACTGTAGGCTTCATTACCTTTCAGGTAGGCATCTTGGGAATATGCCTGTGGAGAGAAGACAAGTGAGTCTCCAGTAGTGAGGGAGATGGAAAACTTTGCCATCTAGTATTTGCATGACCAAGCTTCAAGGGAGGGGAACACAGGTTCAAAATTCACACTCTCTCTAATTTTAGACAAAATGTTAGTTCAAAAGATAAAACGAGCATTCCATCCCTTAGTGAGCAGAAACAGAACAAGCAAAATCATGACACACATTCCCTCCCTTAACAATTAAAAACCTGATGACCAATTCTAGGAAATACTGCGAGTAGGGCACTCAGTCAGGTTTCTCAAAATCCATAAGCACACAACACAGTATTTTTCCTCCCTTTTAATTCTGCTTTCTAACACGGTACTTCACACATTTTCCTCATTTAAACCTCACATTGCTCATTGCTGGAAACTGGAATTTCACAACAATCAATAGGTTAAAATGCTGCATAATAAATTCAACTAGCACTAGAAAATTCTCTATACACTTAGGTTAT
The DNA here is from genome assembly GCF_021018805.1 of Prinia subflava. Classification (NCBI taxonomy): domain Eukaryota; kingdom Metazoa; phylum Chordata; class Aves; order Passeriformes; family Cisticolidae; genus Prinia; species Prinia subflava. The sequence continues at coordinate 136,793,253 of NC_086247.1, forward strand.
AAAACCATTCTGTCTACTTAATGCAGTACATAGGAGAAGTACAGACAAATAAATATACATACATACACACACTCTTCTAAGATGTCTTCTACATAAAAGCTACTGTTCCTAAACATATAATGAATAAACTGAAGCAGTAACATATTGTTGTGAACCAACACCCTGTAAGTCATCTTATATTTTACAAGAGACAGCAAGTACATGGTACACAAATTTTACTGCAAAAAATACTAATGATATTTAGCATTTTTAGCTTTGAGATATAAATAGTACGAAAATTCATATATATTCACCACTGTCCACGCACTATTAAAACCCAAACTGAAATCTCTAATTTCCTTAGAGCACTTTGCAACTTCACGCAAAACAACCTGACTCCTAAGAAAAAAATGGTTATATTACACTTAGTGCGTTTTTGCAGCATTTCTGAAAGCAGCATTTGTCATTGTGAAATTAACAGAACATTCAAAATAAATCAATGAGAAGCATACAGCATACTTAAACAATATTCCATTATTGAAAAAACTTCGGCATGACTTTGTTCAGTTTCAACATAATGAAATAAAGAGCCAATGCAGAGCCTGCCAATGTAACAGAAGATTAAAATAATTTCTCAGGGCTTTTACACACTTAGGAGTGCTATCATATCACAGCATTTCCTGTTCAAATCATAACATGCTCAATTCCAGTATATCAATGTGCACTGTCTTAACAGTAGACAGTAATAAAAGCCCAAGTGCAGCCATAAAATTAATACAGAGCAAAGTAGAGAGGAGGGCGAGGCATTTACAATGCTGCTGCAATGTTACACCGAGCATTAGTGAAGTGCAAAATATTAAAGCACAGAGAAAAAACAGACCAAATAACACAGGCACAAACCACAAATCAAGAGATCAGCATTATGAAGAAAATTCAGCTCATACTATCTAGCTCATTTCCAAACTTGCTATTTCATATTCTTGCTTCTCACAAATCTTTAAGAAAAACATGCCTTACAAAACCATCGGAGAAATGGCTACTGTACATTTCTTACCAGTGCTGTGACATCCTTTGTAAACTGCAGCTGGCAGAAAACAGGAAAACACAGTAAAAACTGCTTACAGATATAAAGACAGAATTATCTTGTCATATTGATGTTGACTATAGCAAGCTAAAAATACAGCTACACTGATTTCACTGGAAGGTACCAACAGACATAAAGGGCAGTAGAGCATAAAAAATAACTTCACCCTCCTTGTGAGCATGTCCATCTCAGGCTTTTATCTGCTCCTTACGTTTATCCTGTACAGAAAGCAAAATATGTTTGTGCCATTTTGCCTTGGTGCATCCCTACAGCTGCCTGCGGAGAGCTCTGGCTCTGTGCAATGAGATTTCCCTTCCACTACAGCAACATTACTGTCTCTCATTTCCCTGGGCTGCTACCATCCTTCCCTGCTTCCTGGTGACGAAACAACAGCTCTATTATGCATTTAAAACAGCACGCCCCTTCCTCACATATATCCGAACATGACCACGAGCTGTCAGCTGACTGCAGCTGCTTTCACGCCGTACATCTGAAATCAGAGGAATGATGCTGCAGAAACACTCTCCTCATGTGATTTGTAGGATTTTTTTTCCTCCACTCATAGTAAAAATCAGGACAGGCTTCCACTGACACATTTAATAGGGGGGAAGGACCCTATGAAGATAAACATTACTAAACCTTTAATAAATGGCTATTTAAGATCTTGAGGGGCTGAAGAATTAAATAAAAAAATTGGAAGATGTTCTGAAGACTCAAAAAACAGACTGAGCGAGATTCTTCCAGCATGCAAGAGAAACAAAAAACATCATATACTGCCCTCTAATCAGAAAATAATTATCAATTTATACAGCTGATAAAACAGCTGATAAAACAGCTGATATCCCACCTTCTCTGAGATGTACACACATTACACCAACAGAAAATATCCCATTTATGGTTTTGTAAAACATTCCCCTGACAAACAATGCTTCATTGACTGACAGCAGAAAAGCTGAATTCCAGAGCTGGTGTGATCTGATCGCAGCCAAAGACTACAGGTGAGTATAAAAGTAAGTTCTCAGCTCTTGACAAAATTTATCACAAGTATTAAAATATCACCTTTAGGGGACAGCATTCCCACAGGGTCCAAAATGAGATCAGCTAGGTTTTCTCCTCCCCAAAAAAAGTATGTTTCCATGACTGCAGGTATATCCAGACAGACTGCCAGGTCTGTGTAAGATAGTTACTGCAAAGTGCACTTCTCTCAAACTCATTTCACCCACTACCCAAGAAAGCACCAAAACAAAGCAGAACGTACTTCAAAGAAAGAGAAAGTTTAATGACAGGACTGTGTTATTTCCACAAAGAATATTTGTTATCTTTGTTTCATAACTTTGATTAAGCCTACGGAAAATAATTCAAATTACAAAGAAATAGATGGATCTGTCCTGAAAATGTCACGCTGAAGGATGCATTATCAGCCTTTTTATTAATGAAATATTTTAACTGCTTTAAGCACAAAGTGATGAGATTTTTAGAAGAGGTTTAGAGACTAAGAAATGTGAAATACACCAACATATTTATTAGTTCATAGTGTTTTGGTATTTTACATATTCTGCAACCAGATAAAACACAGCTTGACTTAGTGTTTCTCTCTTTAGTTTCTCTAACAATAAAACATGTGAAAAATGCTACCCTAATCTCTGAGTGATTTCAACAGGATACTTTAATAAAAATGTCATAAGGGTATGGCAGAATTTTAAGTGTTCATAGTCTTAAAACAAAAACCCAAATCAATCAAACAAAAAAAGGCTCTCAACTTAGAGAACAAAAATAAGTTTTAATATCCAGGTTAGTGATACTCCTGATTCAGACACCAACCAAGCCATTTCAGCTTCCAGAACTAGATACTCTATAGTTATTTGATGTCCCAACATGATCCAAAAATTAGTCTAGACGTTTTATGAGTTCTTTTTCACCTTCTCAAAAAACCAGCAGTTTCAAAAGACTACCAGACAAATGCAGCAATTTGGAGTGACATTAACTGCTCTGATGGATAACAGCTCTGCAACAATTACTAGAAGAAAATTGCTGCTCTTACAGTAAGAGCTCAGTGTGTTTCTAGTTACTGGGTACCATTTCTTCCCACCTTGCAATTTGGTTTTGTTTACATGAAGTTTGCAAACTCCTGAGGTAAAGGATTCATTTCTTACTGCAAATTTGTAAAACCATTAAGGGTTTAACTCCTAAGGTAATACATTCATGCCATACGATAGGCAAAATACATTTCAAGCAAATAAACCATTTTACAAAGTATTTGATTAACTACCTAAAATTCTGCTGAAGGGCTTTGGTCCCGCTTTACCTCCCCTTGATTTTAGGCTATTAGATGCTAGAACAGTGACAACCAATGCATAGGGACTTCTCTGGATAAGAATCCCAGTGAAACCTTGTACTTTCAAGAGCTCAAACCAACCATAACCTACAGCCATTAACCCAAATCCATGAAATCATGCAGCCCTGTGTTTCACTGAGGATGGGTGTGCTTCTCTGCAGGCTGAATAACAACACCAATTTCAACAGAACTATTCACTAAACTGGTGATAAGCATTTTGATGAATCAGAACCTAAGAACTCCTTGCAAGACTGAGCTTGAGGCATTCTTCATTCCTTCTCCAATGGGTTTGGCTTCAGATTTTATTTCTTCACTGCTAAATTGTTCTTTTCCCTGGTCTTTACTTAATCTCACAGTTATCATGAGCATGGAAACTGCACTCCTGAAAAGGTTTATAGCTCTCTTAAAAGGAAACACTTTCTAGTTACAGTTTGTTCTGGCAAGAACGTTAGTAATACAGCTCAAGTGCTTTCATTTTACCCCGAGACATCCAAACACTACAGTCAGATAATGTTATTTGGAGGCGAAGGAGAAAAAAAAAAAAAAAAAAAAAAAAAAAAAAAAAAAAAAAAAGCAAGCATACCCTTTCTGCCTAAAGGCAGTGCATTTTCAGTATACAAAATTTAATGCCTCATACCAAATAAATTTTATTTCCAAGTACAAGCTGTGTAAGAGACTTGCCTGTAAAAGACTTTCCTGTCTAAACTGTGGTTAGGAGGGTTGATGCATATGGTATTTTCTAACATGCAATGTTTGAAAACAAAATTTAAGTCTCTTCTTCTAGGTCACTGTCTTCACACCACACCCTGCCTTCCCCACTGTACTTACTGCCACAGCTTTAATATCTCTACACATCTCTGCACATCAGTAACTGTCAGCACAAAATCTGGAAGTAAAAAAGTGTTCCAAGTCTCTGGACTAAATACAGCTACCTAGAAAAGCATCTCTATTAAAAGACAAAGCAAATAAAAATATTTCACAGTTTGCCCATGTTGCACCATTAGGTCTGATGCAACTGGATGGTTGCAGGAAGAAAAACAAAATTAAATTGGCAGTCTTTAACACTGAAGCCAACTGTGGGCATACATGTAGTCCGAGACATGAGGTTATTTGGGCACATAAAAGTCTAGAATACATTTCCTCATTCAAGCTATTTTTCCTTTTGCTGTTGTTGGGGGGGGGGGGGGTCTTGCTCTTTTTTTTTTTTTTTTTTTTTTTTTTTTTTTTTTTTTTTTTTTTTTTAAATTATAGGTGCACGACTGGCAATTTCAGGGTACTATAAGGCCTTGAGAGCCACCAAATCCCACAAAAATTCTAAGTTCAGAAATTATAACGCAGCAAACTCTTTTCTGCTGTACAGATATTCCAATGTAGTGAAAACTTCCATATCACCTGGCTAGAAAGATGGAAAAACGAAAAAGAAAATCTGTGCTTCAGATGACTTTTACTCATTTTCCTGGTCATTACCATCTAGGATTTTTGGTTCCCTTACTATCTATGACAAGAGAAACATATCTGTTCAAATGTTGTCAACTTTCAGTTACTGATCTGCAGCTTCATTGATCTGTAATTCTGAGGAAATATTACCATTTAACTGAATCTATCAGAAACATAGTAGCAAACAATCCCCTTTTATTTCCACCTGTACCATTATTCATAGAACGCTCAATAACATCTTTCTGTAAATTAAACTGCAGAGATCTTTCTGGAATGTTGAGGCACATTTAAACAGTTTTGGACTAATAAAGTTTAATGGTGACAACAGCTAAGACCAGAAGCAACCTCTTACCTTTTGGGGCAGTTCCTGTAAGGAAATGGTTTTTTAGAAATTAAACTATTGAAGGGAGGCTAAAAGTTAGGTAAGATGAATTTTTGAATGAGTGTGTAGTGAGAAAAGTGCCAGAAAATGAATGGTGAAAAAAAGGATACCTTACCCATAGTATGCATGTTTATACACAGCATAATAATATACATCTACAAAATAATATCTACATTTATTTACCTGTAATAAGCACCATATATACTCATTAATATGCTACACTGCAAATAACCTTCCAAATAAACATCTTCAATGCAGATACCATTTTAAAGATACCATTTTTCAAAGAGTGGTATTTTCAAGTGGCTGGTACTTAGAAATTCAGTGCCTTGTAGGCTGTATTCTTTTTTCATACACAAGGAACAATTAGCAAATTCCAACATGAAACATTCCCAGAAAAAATGATCCAAAAATCCTGCATACAGAGGACACACTAACACAGATGTGTTAGACACAACAAAGACTACTGACAACACTTATAATAATATGCACCTGAAAATAGGCTTAGAAAATTCAATTTACTCTATGGAGAACATTTACATTCAGTATTTTCCATATAGCACAAAAAGCTTTTGAACAACTGGAAAGTTGTCAAAATTTAATCAGTATTTCAGTATTAAAATTGTTATCTAAAGGCTACAAAACAGCAACAATTTCATTGAATACACTTGAGAAAAATGAACTGTTTGTAGTTGACCTAAATGTGTCTTCCCATTTGCATGAAGTCCATGGTACTAAAACCTACAAGATGCCAAAATTCTGTCAAAAAAGGTTGAGAATGCTACAGAAATTACAGAAATAGATACATCAAATTTTAAATACCGAGGATAACATGACATAGAAATAATCCTCCTCTTCCTACTTTAAAAATGGTCATATACCTAGAAATGCTTCAAAATTATCTCTTTTGATAAATTTAAGTAAATTTATCACAAATTCGAGGAAGAGCATTAAAAAAACCAACACATACACAGCTGTCAAGAGTTCAAGATTTTGTTATGGATATAGATGTTTTAAATATCCTTTTCCCCATCTACAAAGTGACATTTTCAACATCACACCAGTGAACAAACACAACTGACACTGGTTTCACTAATGGTAGGATTTCACATGGAATTCCCTGCCAAGTAAGCACTGTTCACATGCCACAGAGGGCAATGGCCTGTGGATTGGACCACTTCATTGTTACTATTGATGAATAGATTTGAAGCTCTGTTTTCAGGAACTTCAATATACCAAGAGGTTCACAGACATATATGGATGTTTCTGAAGACTAAACTCGAAGTTTATAAATAGCAAACTAAGGATAGAAATAAGCAACTGCGTTTCCAGCCCTCAGTCATGAGCACATGGAGTAGGCTGCCAAGTACTATAAAATTTAGCACAATCAGCATTGTTCCTGAATATAATGAAACTATTCCATCCTCACTGCACTAGATATACCATGTATCAGCTCATACTACAATATCCAGTAGTGCTTGGAGTTTTGCTATTTTTACAGCATACCAGTATTCAACATCGGTTTACAATAAGTGACACTATTTGAAGACATTTCGTGACATATGTCACAGAAAACAACTAAGTTATTTAACATTCTATAATAGCTTGCATAACACAACTTCAGGTGTTTTTCCTCTATTATAATTCAGAGGAATTACATAAATTCTTCATTTTACTGAAGGTTACTGGGAACGTACTGTCTCAAAAGACTGCAAATTATTTTAGAAGCACCAAAATCTTTCCTCCTGTGTGGTGGGTTAAACCAGATACAATTACAGGCCACAATGGACAGAGCCTGTCATAAGATACAATTCATTTTAATCACCTGCTTCTTCAGGAGTCACAGCTCAGCCGTCAAAGTGTGACACTTGGGACACACATACTGAAGTGTTCCCTGACAGCACTGAATGAACAAACTGCTGCTACCAGAAGTCATTTCCAACAGGCCCAAGCACACGCAGTGCTCAGCCCTGTGGATACAGGAAACACCTGTGCCTCCGTGGCTTTCCTCTGGAAAATGCTATGTGGAGCTGGAAGCCCTCAAGAGCAGTTCACTTTATCCCAAACAAATGCATCTTAGCAAACATTACCATAAAATCCTTCTGTATCGTGACCCAAGCCAACAGTGAACAACTGAGGGAACTTACACAAGCTATAGAGTCAGTGTAAAGCATTTTTTGCAAAATGATGACTTCAGATGTCAAACCTAATTCTCTTTCTATCTTCAACAGAGCAACTTCACATACAAAGTTTACAACTCTTATCACATCTTAAAACTCAGAAGGAACTTTTGTATAATGACACTTGAAGATTTTTCATATATCCAGTCTTTCTCTACAACTTCCACAGGCAGTTATTTTTTCTCTTTTCTTCACCCCTCAGTCTCCTCAAGGAGAATGACCTTATTCTCTTTTTGTTAATATCCTTTCCTAACCCCTAATGACAACAACCATCTTTTTTTGCCCTCTGCCCCCATCTCACCTGTTGATATAACAAGTTATACACAACCAATTACTTCTCATCTCTACTTCACCTGAAGCTTGCACTTTTTGTGTTTCACCAGCAGAGAGATGATGTGCCTAAGACCTTTTCATCCAGACAAATACAAATATTTACCTTTAAAACTACAAATCCTGCCTTGTCTTACACTGTTACACTATTCTTACATATTAAGGATACAAGACTGCATTAGATGCCTATGGCATTCAGGTTATTTGAATGTTAGCATTATTCTTGCATTTAGATATATTCACAGTTCAAATTTAAAAAAAAAAAAAAAAAAAAGAAGAAAACCAGAAAAAAAAACCAACCACCAAAAAACACCCCAACAGCTTTTCTCTCCCACTTATTCATGCAATCAAAACTCACACCCTGCCCTCAACATTTTCTGTGTTGGAGTACTGAAATATGTCTTCATCAAACATTCCCAAAATACCACTTCTAATAATCTTGGTTTGTTGTCCTTGCTGGAGAGTTCCTGTACGAGCTTCTACCTTAACTTTAATGCAAAATAAAGGGTTTTGGTTTCTTTCTTTACCCATTAATTTGGTCTGTAATAATGGAAAACAGCTACTTTTCTTAATACAAAGTCATCTTACTACTGCTGTGTGGATTAGAAAATACACTTTTCCAGCTACTAAAACGAAAATCAACCCTGCTTGTCATCTTCTCCTCTCCTCTGCTTTCCATTAAAAATAAACTAGAGCATAAAAACATACTAGGTGTTCTTCTGATTCTTCACAATAAATACATTCTGCATTATTCAAGACTCCTTTGAACTTAGAGACACAAAATGGGAGATGAATTATCTTACTACACATGCAGGACCTCACTTAAAATCAAGAACAAATAGGCACTAGTGCAATAAAACATTTACAGCAGTCACAATTAAAAAATTTGGTAATAACCTTTGGCCCATTTATCACACTTTGTCCACTCACAATTACTGTGTTATTAACAAACTAGCTTCATATGCTAGTTTTTGAATTCAAATTCTTTAGAATTGGACAACCTAGTTAAAGGAAGCAATCCAATTAATAAATTCTAACGTAATGAAATTAATCCGAATTATAGTAAAAATATGAACAAGATGTATTTTTAACATGCTAGAAATATCATGTGAAGACAATACTCCCTATATTTGGACTCCCCTGAAATTTCAGGCATGGCAAGGAGGTAGGAAAATACCAGGAGTTACAAAGATTAACTCTAATTATTTGCGGATAGCATATTTCAAAGACTTTGTAACCAACAACAGAACATTTTTGTACGTAATATACAGTCTGAACAGAAGCTTCATAAACATACCAATTGAAGGATGTCCTCATCTTTTGGCATAACACTAAGTTCCAATACACTGTCACTGAAAGAAACAGAAAAAAAATGTCAAAGATGAACTTCCAGTGATTTTCAAGTCTTATTACAAAGATAATAATTTACTTCCATAGATGAAAACTGTTCAAAAACTCCAACACACAGCTATTATGACAAATACATGCCACAACAAAAGTAAACAATGATTTCCACTAGAATCCTAGTAGGTAAGAGCAGAAGAGAAGTCTGACTGAGTCAGTTTACTGAGTCAACACACTGGTTTGGGCAGTTTTATTTCCATTTTTTTCTTCAAGTCCAAAGGTACACTACTTGTTTAGAGCTTCTTCGACAAAACAATATGAAAAATCTGTGAATAAAAGCTAAAACTTTCCTCTTTCTTCAATTTAAAACTAAAGTCTCTTAGCCATCTTTAAAACTCCCGTGGTGATGTCATAATCACCACATCATGTGCAAAGAGGAGCAATACCCAGGCAAGTACTGACCTACACCTTTCCACTCCAATCATCTCCTGGCAGAATCAACTTCAACAGTCATTCAGATGACATCTGAAATACGGATAAAAAACCTTTGCTATCTGTAAGTGCTGCATTTATCAGTCTGAGCTGCTGAAACCAAAAGCAGCAGCAGCAGCTTAAAGATCCAGGAATCTGAATAGTTCAATCAGTGTGACTCAAATACAAGCAAAATCAGGACACCAAATGTACAATGTACCAGCTATCCAGTGGAATATTTTAAAACAGTGTAATCCACAGTTGGCATCTACCAGAAATAAGGTATTTTCACAAGCAAGAGAGAAGCATATGCCTCTAACACTGGATACGGAATAGATGAATTCATTGTCTCATCTGAGATAATGGAATCATCTGTTCACATTCATTACATGTGAAGTGGAACAGGTACAAAGAAGGGCTACAAAAAACTAATGTACAGTCTATTATAATGAGGCCAAAAAACCAACATGAAGTTGTTTTTTTACTAACTTATTTCTAAGTTACTGTGACCGTTACTTAGAAATCTCACATGTCAGAATTAAAAAAGGATATTTAAAAAACCTGACCTGTATCAGTGTAAGAAAAAAAGGCATCCAACCTAACTGGGTATCTCAGAAATCAGCTCATCTGTACTGGTTAGTACAATGCATTAGGTGAGGAAAGAGAAAACCAGCACAAAGACTGGCCCAGCTGCAGGGTACAACAATCTATTTCTGCAGAAAAGAAAGCCATCATCTCAAAATGTAATGTGTGATTTATTATGCCTGCTTATATGAAAAATGTTTCTATTTTGTGGTTCCTTTTCCATTTTCTAGCAACCACAGACATAAGGCTGAATTCCAAAACAGCAGAGTAAGGGTATTTGGTTTCACCATCTTTTTAAACCATTATTCATTTTGGAAAAGAGTGTTCTCCAAGCAGCATAAAACTTTAGACTTAAAACTGAAGACCAGCATTGATTTAAGTTTTTTGTTTTTAAGTCCACACACATCTAGGTAAGTCTTCAAAAGCCTCGTGAAGATTATTTTAAAATACTGAATTGCAAGAAACAAGAGTATTGACTTTATGTGCACCTACAATAGCATTTCCCATATTTACTGAACACATAAACAGCTTGAGGCATTTTTAACACAGGGATTAGATTTCAGTTCTACACATGGGTAGCATGTATGTATAAATCATATAAGGCAACTGCTTACTTGCAGGATGAAGACTTTGGATGTCAAAAATATGATAGCTGCTCCTCCTGAAGTACTTTTATATAAAGAAATATAATTGAACACAGAACAAACCACACTCAAGTATTTTACATGTTTGCCCTCCTCTCCCTTTTTAAGGAAGTGATTAAATCCATTGACACAATTAACATCTTTTTAGAAGACATTCAGAAGATTAAAGGGTTCCATTCAGAAACAATGTTTTACACATAATTCAAATAACTACTTAACTACGCTATTCCTGTTTGCCCCAAGAACCTTTTGGAGACAATTTGGATATTCTTACTTTCTATTTTGTGACATGCTCTCAGGATATTTTTAATTCTCATTTCAGAAAGGAAGGAAGACTTCTGGTTTATTGTACGATATAATGTAAATGTAAATTATGAACTAGAAAGTTTTAGTAAGAAGCACCACACAGAAAGTGATGGTCTACACTGGAGCTCCAGACACAGTACTCAGAACTCTCAAAGGTATTTATCATTCCAATTATTTTCATTACACATTCTGAGAGTTTAATTCAAATGTCTTGTTTCCAAGTCATCAAACTAAAGCACTAATCATAAAGTCTATCTTCTGATGCGTTTTTTGTATTAATGAAACAGATGCAGTAGCTAAACTTCATACATTTCGGAGTAATCCAAACACTTTCAAGAACAGTTTGAAAAGAGAAGCAGAATAGACAATCATTCAAATTCCCCAGTTTAAGAAAAAAAGGGGGGGAAGAGAGAAGTTGCAAATCAGAATCTGTTTCTTCCTTTATTTGGAATCATAAATAATTTACAGAGTTTGTTAGCAATCAACATATCTCCAAGTTGATTATATACGTAAACAGATAAGAATAAATTCTTAATGGACTAAACCAGCACCTGTTGGCAAAAAGTAGGAAACGTAGGGTTTAAAGTGTAGTCATTATTAATCTTACAGGATTGCAGTTTATTCTAGCAACTCTTCTGAGGTGTGCCTTCTATCTCCCAGGAGAAATAATCAGCGTAACTTTAGTTTTGCTATCTCCAAGCAGAGGAAAACAGAAAACATTCTAGACACAGCTGGAAACTTTTCTGGGAACAGTACAAAGCAGGCTGAATTATATCCCATCCTTACGTCCCACTGGAAGATACAGGTATCATTTCATCTAAAGCAGCTAAGTTCTGCTGTCTGTAGCATTATATAATGAAAACAAGCAGCTAAAATTGAACAACCTTTTAGAAAAATCATAAGCTGCTATAAAAATGGAGACACAGAAGTAATCTAAAAAAAAATCTGCCAGCCTGCACTAGATTTTACTGCAAACAGCTGAACAGTGAGCAGTGGGGAAGCCCTCTCTTTAGAGAGGAGAGGACAAAATGTCTTGTAACCTTAAAAACTGCTCTGAGGATGAGTAAAATGACAAAAGAATAAGCATTTATGCTCATCAATATGTGTGAACGAGTAATTAAAAACAATAGAAGTACAGCAATAAAAATAGTTTTCTAAACAAAAGTTTCCTAAACAAAACATACAATATATTAAGACTATGAAGGAAACTGTCTTTAGTCATAAAAAAATATTTCAGTTGACAACTCAGCCTTTCAAAAGGCCTTTCAGCAAGCTGCTTTCACAAGGCCTACTAAAAAGCCAAGGTGTGCTGGATGAAAGATGAGCTAAGACACAAAATACAGCAAAAAACTGTCACTGGGTGTTTTTAATGTGAAGAGTATAAGTACACTCAAGAGTGAATTTGTGCAAGGCCAACCTATCAAGAATCATTAAGTCAAGCAATGAAGATAAAACCTGCAGTTTAGCAACTTCCTGAACCAAGCATTTATAGAAAGTGGGCTGGTATTATCTGACCACTCAATCACTCTGAGTGATTTCACGTTCCAGTGTTTTCATGGACTTCAAAGACATCTTTACTGGATATTATCATAGAGGATAATGGCATACCAGACCAACAGTCTGACCCAGGTGGCAATGCTAATGCAAGAGCAGCATGCACCATAATGCAATTTTATTTGCCATGAAATGGCAGTGTAAGAGGTAAAAAATTTATCTTCAGACCAAACTGCTCTGAGCTGAAAAATCCTTTTTTCAAGCAAAGAATGAGAGACAACTGATTCTTCAGTCACATGAGAAGTACTGCCTGTAAGCTACAAGATACACCTGATGTGGAGTCTGAGCTCTCTTTATGGATCAGAATTAATATTTATCTGTTTATCCTAAGAGGTTCAGCTGTGGACTTCCTGATGGTTGTATATGCTGTGTAAAATGCTCAAGGATACACATGACCTTTTGTTACAATCCTCTGTGATGTACACATCTGGCTCGAGAAAACAAACTGTTCTCTCCTAACAAACAATAGCATCCCTTCATGCTCCCTGCCCTGATGGAAATCAGGGGGAACAGATGCAGCAGTGTCCCACACCCTGCCTGGCTGCACTGGATAATCCCTGATAAAGCCTTGTTCAGGTGTCCCCAGTTTATCCACAGCAGGCAGGGGTTCAGCTCTTCTGGACAGATCATCACCTACACGGGACCACCGACAGTAAAGAATCACTGACCACACAGGCCACTCAAAGATGTGTCTGGTCTCTCTCTTGGATTAAGAGAGTTAATTGATCTACACAGTTGGGCATACACTATATCTTGGGTATATACTATTGTAGGATAGTGCTGCTTGTAAAAATACAAAATAAAGAAACCACGCATGGCTAGTGTTACGTCCAGTGAAAGAAATAAAGAAGCCCATCTGTCCAGCTCTCATACAGACAGCATTAATGACACAGAACATGTTTCTGTCTACCTTGTCCATCACATCTCTGAATACAGTTTTGTGGTTTATTAAAAAAACAACACAACAGCAAACATCCAAAACAAAACCAGAGACACAAATCCCCCGAAATGTACACAGGTTGAACAAAATCTTAAAAAAGACAACACTGAAATAGGAAGATCAGAATCTGATTTTTCCTTCTTTGAACAGTAAGCATATCTAAGTTTTAACATGTGACGAGCCTCTAAAAATATGACACATGAGATGTAATTAAAACATTCTTTTATGCTGATCATAATACACCTTTTTGCAACATAACTCAGTATTATATTGGAAATTTGTTGCTATAGAACAGAAATTGACACCAAGAATACTGTAAAAATGGAGGCAGACATGAGACATGCAAGAATATCTAGACTCATGTACAGACATGATTTCACAAGTGCTTCTGAGAGCAGGAGCAGTAAATATTAGTATTTTCTCAAATCTGAGCAAGGTTCATAATTTGTTGCAAAACAGAGGAAAGCAAAGACTTACTATAGATACTCTGCAGGTGTGCACTAGCATAATTTTTTTTCCTTCATCAGACATGCTGATTTCCAGTTCTTAGATCTCATAAGCAAGGTGGATTTTATAATCTTCTTTTCCAATTGACATATATATGTATATCTAATCTGTCTATTTTCAGTTCAAACTTCCTCTATAACACTTGGCCCTTGTTATCAAATAACACCAAATACCAACAATAAAAGGACTGTGGTACAGTTCAGGACACTTATTCTCAAACTTTTCTCAGCAATCAGTAAATACATAAAAAAAGAAATAATAAAATTGAGTGTGTATTAATGAAAATTTAGTAATACAATGACTTTTCAAAACTCTCATAAGTGGTCATTTCATGCTCAGTGTACAAGAAGTGTGGCACATCATGATAATACTATTATCTTACCTATTCTGTATTAAAGCAATGACTTGAGAATATGTCTTCCCAATAACACTTTCTCCATTGACTTTTATAATTCTGTCACCTGTAGAGGGAAAAGTTATAACTGAAATTAATTTGTCTAGATGTTTTTTAAACAGTTTTTATTTTGTATTTCTATACCTCACAATAATCAAGAATACCCATATGGTAAATTCAAGGTTAGTCTTCCTCAAAAAATAAAAAAAGATTTCTCCAAATATTTTGTTACTCCTTCCTCATTAAGAGTTTCCTATATTCTCATAAGTTAGTGTTCAAATATATTGTGTAGAGCTCGTTTTAGCCTGTGATGAAAAACCCATCTGTTCTTGTGACCGAATGGTGTTTCAGACATCTCTGATCAGAAGAGCAGAAAGGTATCTTGAATTTCCTAATGAGGAGAAAATGGTCTGAAGGATTCCAGGTAGGGAGCTTCAAAAAGCTACTGGAGGAAGAAGAGCTGAAAGAAAGGACCTGTGCAAAGTGACACAAAGGGAATGGCTTTTTCAACACTGCTTTAGAAACTGAAAGCCCTTTTTGTGTTTCTGGCATGATCAAATCAAAGCAAGGAAAAAGCTGTTCACTCTGACTACTCAGCCTGTCTTGGGGACAATAATGCTTTAACTGCTTGTGCTCTGTGGAGGTTCCCCATACACACACCATGGATTAACAAACTACACAGATCTGACTTTTCAATTTTGTCTGCACACATAAATCATGCCAATAAATTGGTGTGATGTTTTCAACTTTATAAAAGTTTACCTATTCCCCTTCACCCACTGGTTACCACTTTTCTTCTTGCCTGAAAGAACTTGGAGTTTTGTCTCCTGCTTCCTAAGCAATGAAAGAAAGTTTGGTGGCAACAGTCTCTGAACTCTGTCCTGGCTAGGTCATAGTGCAAAACCAGAACACACCAGATCCTTCTCTGGGACTTAAACTGGTTTTTTTCCAGGTTGTTTTAGAACAGCCTGTAATGTGGGCTGCATTGCCACAGATCTTGACTCAGTATTCCCACTAAAAACTATAATTAGGATTATCATTAGAGTAGGTCATATAATTTTATCTATACTTGTGCAGATTTTATTTTTCACAGAAGCAGACTAGATTACACACAGTAGTGACACGAGTCTGCTTGAAATATTCATCCCATGGATCTGCCAAAAAGATCTGATGGGGACACGCTGCAGAACTGGTTACATAAATGACATGAGCACAGACACCTCTGCAAGTACAACTTTGTTCTGTTTCAAATACATAGGAAGGGGAAGTCAGTGCCTGTGGTGCAAAAAAGGATACAAAAATATGCAGTCTCTTACTAACAGCTCTCCTGGTATTTTGATCAAAGTAGAAATTAATCAGAATGCTCTTTCCACACACTTTTAGTTCTTTATTTTCTTGCATATAGATAAATGACAGCATACAGATCAAGACATGGGAAATATACATCTGTTTTGGCTGTTTGTATTTCAGTATTTCTTATACTTATGAGCTCCCATATATGTTATTTTTTAATGAAATGCCTTAGAGGTTAAATATGGGAGAAGTATTACCTTTCTAACTCCAACAAAGATGATTTCACAGGAGTATTCAAAAATACTTCAGAATGGACTGGCTTATATTTAAGATACCTTTCTCTATTGCTCAAATTTGCAAGAACATTTCAAATTTTCTGGTGAGAAGCAGCCAAGTAAGCTCCTAAAATGGAGCTCATTTATCATGGGTGATGAAACTTATGTTGACACTTTCAGTATTACAAAGGACCCTGCAGCAGTGAAATAAGAATTGACAAACATAACTTCCTAAACTCATACTGAATTTTCAACTATTTTCATTGGTGTGACCACGAGACAGAGCAAAGTTACATTAGGAAAAAAAATTACATTTGATTCTACAAAATAAGAAACGTATACAGTGTCTTCATGAGAGGTTAAGCAATCTACCTGGCTGATTATTCCCTTAGTGTTTTATAATACCAAAACAGAGATATAAAATTCATGAACAAGAAATACTGGCGTGACCTAATTAGATGTAACTGCTATAAGCAGTGTATTTAAGAAGAATATTCTAGTTAATAAAAATGTCTTCTCTCATTTATTTTCTGTTCTTTATTCTGGGCTCCTAAAAATCTCTTCTATAACTAAAAATAAAATATTCTCTACAGATTTCATCTCACTCAATTTGGCAGACACTGAACAGAGTAGAAGTTAACATGGTTCCTCTGTACAAATTCAACATATGCTGCATTTTATCAAGCCAAAAACATCTTTATATAATAGCAATCAAATTCTGTCGAAGTAGCCCTTCTCTAAATAACTATCTAAGGAGGAGTTAAAAAAAAACCCAACAAAACCCTTATGGTGTACAAGTAGGACCTAGAACTGTTTTTAAACTGATCAACCTAGAAATTTTGTATTTCTTTAGGAAGAACAGACAAAACTTATTCTATTCCAGTCAAATTGAGACACATAACTTCTAAAAAATATATCAACATCCCGTCATTGACACAAGCACAAGCTCCTCATAGAACAGAAGTTTTGTCAAATTTTTAAGAAACCTGCGTTCATAGTGGCATCCATCTATGTATGTAACTTTACCACCTGTAAAATTTTCGATTCTAATACAGCTTTTTTCTTTTTTTCAGCACTTAGGTATAAGGCATGACAATTCACAAAAAGCCTCCATGTTTTCTGCTCTCCAGTTTGATTAAATGAGCAATTGAACGGAATTCTTTAAGAAGAGAGACTTGGACTGCTCCTATTTGATTTAAAGGAGGTAGAGCAGAAAAATTGTATTTAATGTACAAAGATTTGAATGTTTTCAGGTTATCAATTTGTCCCAAACCAAAGAAATAGCTTACAGGTATTATTTTCCTTTTTTTGCCTCTTCTTCAAGTATTTTATTACTTTCTTTAAGACAGCAAATCAAAAGACTAAGACTTTAATGCCTTAATAAGCAAAACAGTCCTTCCAAGGCAAAAAACACTGGAGGACAACTTAGAAGTTTCTAAAGGAATGAACACAGTTTAAATGGAAGATAGAACTATGTAGTAGCAACTTAAATCATGTGTATTTTACATCATGTACATAAACATGCTATTGAACAGTACCTGTGCACAGCCCAGCTTCAAAAGCAGGTCCACCCTCCTTCACTTGTTTAACAAATATGGTATCCATTGGCTCCAGTCTATTTCTTTGTTTTCCTGAGAAAGAAAGGAGATCTCTTAATAGCATTTTATTACACTTCATTGCAACGCTTTCACTTTCAAAATATTTTGGGATGCAATCGTGCTGCATTCACAGAGATATTCAAAGAAACAGTAATGCAATGGAAATTGAAAAATAAATTTTTAAAATCTTCCCTTAGAAGGAAAAAAATGTAACATTGATTGACAGTTCTCATGGACCACAAAAGTGATTTTCCAACAGTGTTTTTCAGAAACTCTAAGATGAAGTCTAAAGTTTTCTTGAAGATTTACCAAGGTTCAAAAAGAAATTCAGAATTCAAATTATATGCACAGCATATGTCTGCACATGCTGTACATGTCTGTATATACATAACTTCAGGTCAATCTACAGTAGTTAGAAACCATGTACAGCTGTACTTTCTTGCTTTCTCAATACACAATTTCTATCCAGAAGCACAGGTACCTTTTGGTTTTAAATGCTGTCACCAAAGCTAAGTAATTATCTCTTAAGTAGCCATAGCTCCTGAAAATCAAGATAGGAGGGTGGGTATGTGTACAGTAAAACAAACAAAAACACAAACTAAAAACTCCACTGTTATACAGCAGGCTAAAATGCAGTGCTGCTGTCCTACATTTGCACACAGCTGGAGTAAGTCATTTTACAGAATCGACACAGAATTGACACTCATGGAATTATTATGCCAGTGAAGTTAAAGAACCAAAACCAAATCCCCCCCAAAAAAACCCCAAATATTCAACACACCCACAAAAAAAAAAACCCAGAAATAATGAAAAATAAATAAATAAATACATCCATAAAGGCCCTGCATGGTCCAGTGCTCACAGAACCTGAAATTCTACAGCTAAACACACACTCTTGGAGTGCCAGAGCTGGCTTTGATAAGCTCGGGCACTCCAACTCCTGGCTCCAGCTCCTATCCCTGTTGCACACTCCCAGAATAAGGAAATGCCACTTTATGATGAGCCAGCCCAGGGAACTGACATGGCACAAAAATAAGCTGGGTCTGTCCTCCAGTTTAGCAGGAAACCCCAGCACGGTGGAGAGAGAGGGGCTTAAACTTCAGGAAAAAGAAGGAACAGCACAAAAGGATAAAGGAATTACTTAAAACTGGCATTGCTCATAAAAGAAACTCCTTAAAGCTGGAGTTATTAGGTTCTAATCATTTCTGAAATGACTGATCTTTGACTTATCACTAATGGCCCTGCTTTTGGAAGCACTTTCTCCACAATTTTAAATGTTCACCTAAAATGTTGAATAAATCACAGTAGTATTTATTGAATATAAATAAGGTGTCCTCTTAACCTCTTTTTTACTTCAGTTTCTATGAGGGCAAAGTTCATTTGAAAAACTTTAATAAACCGCAAAAAACCAGGTCATCTTCTGACTCCAATTCACATTTTTCAGATTCTAGTTTTAGCGTAATGCCTTTATTGTGCAGATCCTCAGTGTCCTGCCATTTTACCACAAAACATTTCAACAAAATGGCTCACTCATATGGCTCTAAATGGCCTTCTCAAAATAGTTCCAGATTGGGAGCAAATAATCAAAAAGTTTATTTGATAGAATCAGATAAATACTATATATAAAGCAACTGAATTAAAAATCAAGAAACTCCAGCTGGCAGCTCAGTCCCCAGATACTTAAAATTTGATTAGCAGGATACAGCTACAAGACATACAAAATGCTCTTTGTGAGCCAAAGTTAATATCTGTCATTTTTAATCTGGAGATTTAAATAGACACTGAACATATGATGGATCTTGTCCTTTAAAAAGCCAGTAACATTTCAGCAAGTTTAGAGAAGCTCCAAGATTAATCTGCCCAGATGCCATGAACAAAAGGTTGCTTCAACCGCTTACAAGAATGATGTTAAAATATAACCTTTTATAGGACCACCAAACATCCCTCCCAGTGCTGCCACTGAAGACACATACTTTTCCAAAAGTGGCAATAAAAATAAAAATAACAGAGCTCCCATGGGACATTTAATTTATCACATCTCAGCTTCCTTTATAAAATACTCTTCAAAAAATGTTAGAGGCCTACAGCTAGTTTGCTTAACATCCAAGTGCTGCTTTATGCCTTGTCCGTACCTGAACACGCAAATCAAGAGGCCAGGAAGATAAAGTTACTCCCATTCAGTATGCAACACAGAACTCCTTTAACACACTTCCCACTTCTGAGTCAGAGGGGAACTTGCCACAATTTATGGAGACTAGAGGCTGTAGGCTTCCCTGACATCTGACTTCTGACCTGCCTGTCAGCTACACCGAGACATTATGGGCACTCACTTCACATTTCCACAGCTATTTTATCAATCAATTTAGAAAGCTAATTGCACATTAAACTTGGTTCTTCGTCCTACTTGCGGAAGGAGGCTATATTAAACAGTCATTCTTACTTCCTAAAAAAGGTCAATCACCACACTAAAAATCGATTTGAGGGCAAAAAAATCAGGATGAAAGGTTCAAAATGTTGATTACATTTGCAGTTTCATTTTACTATTCAGCACAATCCAAACACAAGTAGAAACAAGAAGAAATCTTAGAACTCTCAAGCTCTGGTAGATAAATACACGCTCTTCATTTCTCCTTGATCTTCTACATACTTGGATACAAACCAAATCTTTTTTAATCTGTAACATATAAATGAACTTCCTTGAATCTATAACCTCAAAACGTACATTTATACTTTGAATTTGAAACTCAAGCAAAGCTAAGCAGTATTTTTTGACAAGAGAAGCTAACAGTACTTTCTTCAGACCAGCTGAAGGGAATAAATCTTGAAGATGTGTACTCAATCATCATAGAAATAAACCTCAAGCAAAATGGATTATCTAATAACTCACCTCATGTCTCAAAATCTAACATTCACAACACTCTGATTTAATTATGCCTAAATCTCCATGTGGTCCTGTCTGCACCCAATTATCAGGCAAAAGCAAGATGCTGCCTAGAAATGACAGCTTCAGCCTCCCTCCTCCTAATTGCAACAATCTAGAACAGAGTATCACAGTCAAACGTTTTCCACTAAGTTCTCCAACTCCACACTTCATACCATCAGAATTCATGATTTTTGTTTCTAATACTGAAAAGACCAATTTTTTGGTGCATGCCAGCAATTCCTGACAAGGTAATACAACAAAGAACAGTAAAAGCACATCAGACCTCTAGTTTGTACGACATATAAGCCACACATGTGCTCTTCCAATGCTCATTGCTGCACACGATTTTGCCTCCTTCCTCCTTCTCCATACTTTTGTAAACAAAACAATATACTTTGTGATTGAGCATTATATTGCAGGCTACCAGCAAAAACAACAATTTCTGCCAAATCTTCAACTGCAAATGAAAAATGAGACATGCACACACAAAGAACAAAGTGTGAGCTGCCAGTAACATATTCACACATGCAAGGAAACAGCAAAGATGAAAAGCACAACTTCTGTAAAAAGAACTTCATTTGTACTTCATTCCCCCTTAAATGTAGCTATGAAGAGAGATGTAATCTTACATTAGGCCAATAAAAAAGAAAAAGGCAAATGAAGTTGGTAAGCACACAACTCAGCTGATCAGGAAATGAAAAGCCCATCAAGTTGTCCCTTCCTGTATTAGTTTGGTAAGCACACAAAAATTTCCAGCATGAGTAAATGGTCATCAGTCAGTATAAATTCAAAGGCAAGGTTTTGTCTTGGCAGTAGTGTAGTTTTGCTAACAGAACAACTAAAATACTCCTTGCAGGGCAATTACATTGCAAACTCCCTTCCATGATGTTATCCAAACAAAAATACAACTTGAGAGTAAGCAAACTGGTGTCTGAAATTTAATTCAGAGATTCAGCACCATCAGAAACAAGGAAATAAAAATAAATCCCCAAGTATATAGAAGGCTCAAGACAAAAATTCATTGGTTTAAACAAGGATAATAAGGAATCAGAGGAGTCTTAATAATAAGGTCCTTAGTCTAGACAACAAAGTTAGGAAAAAGTAGCCTGAAGAAGCACAAACACCTGTAAATCAAATGCAAGACAAATACAGAAAACCAATATATTGCAACAAGGTTTTTCCAAGCCAGTATGTTTTTCATAATTCTATGCAAATCTTCAAATTAGTCAGAGACTACATGCCACCTACAATAACCACGAAGATCACAGTAAAATTAGTGTCTTGTTTTAACTTTTGTTCAAATGACTGCAAAATTAAGACTTCATTCATAATACATATTGTAAAATCATTTACGATCTAACCTTTATTCTACCTGGATCTATGAGCTGAGACTTCAAGTCAGTAATGCTTTCACAGTCTGAGAGCAGAAAGCAAGTCTCCCATTGCAAGTCGCAAGGAAGCTTTCCTGGCAAATGTTTAAGAGGCCACAAGTGGCAGAGGGGAATGTGTTGCACTAGCAACCAACACATTTACAAAATAGTAAAATTCAAACATCCTCTCCCCGATAAAAGGGAATATTAAAAAAAGATATTACTACTTTTAAACAGAACAGTAGAATTAAGACTAGGCAACACTTAAAACTGACTTACATCTGGGGTGATATTCAGCAAAGATTCTCCTAACTTCCCCAAATTTGACATAGAAATTAATTTTATCTAGGTGCCAATTCTAGCTTAATCCCCTAAAAATCTAGTTTGAAATACAGCTGCTACAAGGAACATAACTAATATGGTATCAAATGAAGTAACCATGACTCAAGTTTTTAAACTATTCTCTGCAGACCAGACACTATTACTGTACTGGTCTTTGATTCACCTGAAAAACAAAATGACATGGCAGAAGTTATGCTATCAAATCTACCAACATACTACAACATAGCAACAAGCACTTCATTTCTCTGCAGTCATACACCTTTTGACATAAAACACCAATTAAAATATCTGAGTCACAAAGACTATGAAAAGGACAACCTTTACCTTCTGAATAGGAAAGGAAAAAAGAAAAAACAAATCTCATGCCAAAGTGCTATTGCTGACAGAGCTCTTCCCTTCTTTTGACCTGCAGAATACAAATGGACAAGTATTGGGACACAATATAGTACATACTTTCTTACAAAGTCTCTCCAACTAGTCACTGCTTAAAAACTTGCCATTTCTCCTCTTCCTCAACAGGAGAAAAAAAAAAAATCTTCTGCTCAGGACAGCTGAACTGTGCTTAGAAATCCTCATAAAACAGGGATTCAATGAAGTCTACAGAGGCTTGTAAAGTAACCTTTTGTAGAACATTTTTACTCCCAGCACTGTGCTCAGCAGATGGGTGACTTTCACTTCTACATTTACAAAACCAGCCTCATGAAACACCTCAGATTAATCAATTAAGACAGGCTCTTATGCACATCTTTCTCTGACTCAAGGAGGAGGACCAGTCCTCTTGAGCATGAAGATCTACAAGTATGCTTTTGGATAGCCAAGGCATTTGAGCTCCACTGGTTCAACAATGCTGAGTGGCACTGATTCTTGGGATGCCTTTCAGGCAAAGGGAGGGGAACAGATACAGCAAGGCAAATGCTTCAAATTGATTACTCAATCAAAAACCTGTTAATCATTCCCAAACTACTCAAAAAAGATAGTTGAAAGTTCAGCAGAACTTACATTTATTAACGGAGATTTCATTTAATTAAATATAAATCACAAACCTGTCAGGATTACATCTAACTGAAGGAGTCCAACTACAGATCATTCTGCATATTATAATCTGCAAACTGCATTTCATACATTGTAAGCATTTCTCCACTAGCAATCCACTCTGGAAAAGGAGGCCAAAGGTCCCAGCCCAGCCCCACCAGAGCTTATTTCACCCACTGTGACGCTCAAAGCAACTCAGCTGAAAAACACTGGCTGAAATACAGTGCCAAGGATGAGCCTCTGAAAGAACAGAAGTAAATCAGTGCTGTTGAGTCATTTAGCAGAGAAACACTCGACATTCAACTCTCTAACACAGGAAAAATACATTTTTATTTCTTAAAGCGCCTCTGGCATTTTGATTAGGCAACTCCAAAATGGTATTTCTTCTTTTGCTTACTTTTCTGTTAAATCATTGGACTAATACAACCTCAACCCTATCTACATGCCAAGGCAGGGGGAAAATGAGAAATTAAGTTGGCAATGTTATGGAAAATATATAACACAGTTTTAGCTAAGTTACAAACTCTCCAAAACTGTGTTTTATCATTGTGTTATTTGCCATTACTATGACTTTATTCAATTCTCTCAAATGAAACATTTTCAAGTTTAATCTATGATTAGTCTAGAGGATTTACTGTAGTCCTTAGATAAGCATAGAGCAATACAATTTTTATAGTATTGCAAATATAATCTATAGTAGTGAATTTATGGACTCTCCCTTAAATCATTGGAAATTACATGTTTTTATTCAAAGTCAAAGATGATTTGAACTCAACAGAAACCATTGAGAAACATTATCCATGTGACAAGCTGGAAGATTAATCCACTAGACATTCTGGATGTACTATAAGTGAACAAGGAATCATCCGGCTCTGGTCTCAGTGGAAAACTAAGTGAGTCACCCTCTCTTAGCATTCTCAACATTTAGGTGTTAAAAATTAACTTGGATCAAAAATATCCAAAAAAGCACATTTACTGTCCCACTATCCTGAAGCATTACTGTTACACACCTCTTGCCTTTTACTGCTAATTCTACTCTAATATACCTCACACCTGATCACCCCAGCCATCTATGACCTTTCCAAATATTTGCTTTCACATTCACCCTCTTGTTCTTATCTACCTTGTTCCCATCATCACAGGCACAATACATCTATTTCATAACAGACCGAGCCAATAGACCATGATGTTAAAAAACCATGGGATTAAATTAAATCCTGGAAGAACACAAGCTACATTACAGAAATCAACAGTCTGTTAAAAGAAATGAAATACTAAAAAATTCAGGCCTTATGTAAGCAGCAGAAGTGCAGGAAAAAAGCTCTTCCTGCATTTTTTCCACTCTCTCCTCAAAGGTTCTACCCTGTCAAAGCAAATTTGTACTGAGCTGAAGAAGGCCAGGTAATAAATTGCATGTATTTAGCCTCGACAACTGCAGAGTAGAAACTTTTGTACATACTTAGGCACATTAAAAACATAAAAAGCCTGGTATAAAGTTTAATAATTATTCTAGACTTCTCAGTGAAAACATGTCCTAAGTCTCATTAACAAGTGCACACTGGGTCTCTACAGAAATAATTCTCTATTAATAATTATCTAATACTAATTCTCTAATAATGCTTTACACTGAATAATATACCTAAATTGACTTTCATTTTTATGGGAAAAGGATCTCTTACTTGCTATAGGTATTTCTACATAGAAATAGAGATGAACGTACAAAAAGCAAGAACGTCATACTAAAAAAAAAGATACTGGATTATAATGATACTAGATTCCCAGGTACTGGATTAGACACAAAATAGCTTAGTTCTATTGAAAGATAAAATTTCTTCCAGTATATTTATTTTTGCTTATTACTGTTCACTTTATTCATGATCACCAAGCCAAATGTTTTTAAAGGAAAACATGTTTTAGTACAGCATACAAGAAACTACCCTCATATCTACAAAGCCTGTATTCTGGCATTTGCAGTTTTAAGTAATGTCTGAAAGACAATAAGATATAGATTCATACTAAATGCACAATCAAATGGCATGAAGTTTTCCTCCAGCTCCACTCATCATGTTTGGACAGTGAAAGTTTTTAATAAGAATGCTAGATTTTTAATAGGTATAGATAATTTTTAATCTCCAAATATTTCTAATCTGCTCTCCTGAAACACTTCTATCTGTGAGATACCACTTAAATAAATAACTGAGTATTGAAACAGGGCAACTCCAGAAAAAATAGGAAGAATGGCAAACTGAAGGCAAGCCATCCTCAAAACACACAAAATAAATACTCCAAGTTATTAACTCCAAGAAATAGGTAATACAGGCTGGTCAGTATAACAGATTCTTTGGAAATCAGTAGAAGCTGACAAAAGTTGCCAATCAGTGACCAAAGAATACACTATGGAAAATCTGCATCTTCTGATAAAATGCACCTGGTTAGAGAAGCATGTCAATGACTTAGCTTAAGATCAACAAGCTGGAGCAGAGACAGTAGTAAAAGAACCAAAAAACTTAAAATAATGACTACAAAATGTTTAGGGTCAATCTGTTGTGGTGCCCTTCCAGCAGATAACAGGGTGCTAAAGTCTCCCACACGAAGCAGCAGGTGGATATGTGAAGCCTCCACCACTCGTCTGTAGAAAGCCTTGGCTACTTCTTCCATGAGAGGGCAGCAGCAGACACCCACCAAAACACTGCCCACAAATCCTGACCACAGGCTCTAAGCCAGCTCCCCATCCATCCCAAATCAGAGCTCCATGCTTTCCTGCTGTTCTCACAACTAGGCCACAAAGGAAACTCGACCCCCATCATCTCCCAACCTGTTCTTCCCAAAGTGCCTCTGCTGATCCACTGCAGCACCCTGGCCTCTCCTGGGAGATATCCCACCACCCCTCTGTGTGTGTGTCCAGGGGCTCCTGCCAGCTCCTGAAAAAGGCATGGGAGCTCCCAGAAGTTGTCCTGTAGGCTCTCTCCTGTTCAGGAGCATGCAAGTCGAGGTAGTCCCCTTCTGTCCCTGCTGTTGACCATGAGGTATCTCCTGGTCACAGCATCCTAACTCCTTTGCCTGACAACCCAATCTTGCTTTTGGGCCAACATCTCCCTCTGGTGTCATTCCTAGTCAAGAAGTCTCCTAGACAATTTGCATTACCTTCCATTATAAACACTTTAAAATTTTACTACTCACTAAAAGGAAGATTAATGCAAGCCAGGAGCTTGATCTAACAATATACTAGAATTCTATACCAGAACCTAAAATATATAAAAATATTTCTTTCACTGTTAGAATACATCAAACAGGGTATGTGCTTTTATCTTCTGCACTTCAGACTTAATTAGGTGCTCTGATACTTTGGAAAAATATTCAAATGCTCTCAATGAAAGGTAATAGCAACAGAGATGCTTTTATCCACACTCACCTAATCAAATACATAAATGCTGAATTCGATACAAACCCCTCATTTTTAACAGGTAAACTTAAGCTATGACAAGATCAAAGCATAAAGGGCAGATAATTATAAATTTGCACTGAAAACTGATACGAAAAAGACACTTCTGCACTGGCACACATTGCTTCACAAAAACGAAATACCTGGATCTTCTTAAATTAGTCTTTCAGAGAGGAAAGAACAAGTGAATCAGGTGAATTATCATGCACAAACTTCAAAAGAAAAGTGTTTCTTAACAGGCTGTTTTCAGTTCATTTCGGCTTCACAGAGGCCGCTTTTCCCCGTCTGGCTGCAATGCCGGGAGCCGCCACCAGGTGTCTCCGGCTCCGCGTTCGGCCGCGGAGCGTCCGGCGATGCCCGGGACAACAGGGCACGAACTGCGGCCCTGCCTGCTGCTGAACAAACATCGCTTTGCGAACAGGCAAAATAAGACCTGCATTTTCCTCATCTTCTCCTCACAGGCTGCCTACTCCTCTTATTTGGGAACAGAACAACCTGCAGCAACGTAAATAAAGACACTTTCATCCCCTCTATGCCTCCAAAGGTCATGTCAAATGCTGGAGAGAAGTGTTCAACACACTTGGTCCCATCTTGCTGTTTTTAAAGGTTTAATATACAAAATTGGCAGGTTAAGTTTTACTGACATCTACATCCTCTGCCTCACGGTTGTTTCTTCTCTTTCTAGGGAGACAAATCCAACCTTCTCTCCTTCATGAGAATGCTGTTAACTTTCAGGGCATTTGTGCCCCCTGGTCTGTACATCAAGGCACACAACATACTATGATGCTACAAATAAGCCATAGCTGAGCTAATGATTCATGGGTTTACAAGCTACAGAAAAATTTCCAGAAAGTCATCTTGTTTCCACCTTCACAGGTCTCATGGTGAACCAAGTATTTGTTCACTGCTGCTTCTCTACTGAAAAACAGGTAAGAGTTTACATGAACAGACCTGCATCACATCCCTGTGAGAACAAGAACACCACAGAACTTTTTTCTCTAGACCGGAAGCGGTGTCTTCCATACTGGTCTGGCACAGAAGATCAACTCCCTTCCCTTTTAAAAGTAATCTGCCTTTTCTCTTTGTATGTCAAAACAGATGAAGGATGCTTCAAGTCCAGGGAGTGATAAGAGGTATGAAGAGATCAGCTTTTCACTGTTTAACATGCAGGTGATGATAGCTGAGTAAAACTAGGAGGATGAAATAGATGTGTCCATCTGCTTCCAAGAGAAAATCAAGAAGGTTCAAATAAATTCGTATTTCCCAGAATGCCTCTAATATATCCCAGCTACACAAAGTAAATGGAAACAGAGGTCAGATATATTGTCTTCCAGCTAAAGCAGGTACTCAAAGGTACACCGGAGCAGGTCTCCTGCCGTGCTGCAATGAGAACCAGCCCAGCAGCAGCGCTCAGCCCCACTGCCCCTGGCAGGCAGGCAGAGCACCAGGGGAGCCTGCACAGGACACCCACAGTGCTCACAGCCCACTGCCCCCTGCACCTCTCCAGCAGGACAGACTGGGGAAACAACGTGGGACTGGGCTCCCAACCCAAAAACAGCTTCCTTAAATCAACATGTTTGTCACTCTTGTAAGGGAACAGTGAGGTACCGGCAAAAGGAAGCATGGATGAGAAAATAGCTAAATACCAAAGAGAAATTTCAGTTAACTGGGATGGAGACTTAACATAAATTTATAAAAGGTTAAGTTCATGTGTAAATTAAGAAAGAAAGCAGACAAAGGCAATGTGAGAGGAAGAAAGCTTTTAAAATGGAGGGGAACTGCGTGGCATAACCTAGAATTAAGTGACTGATCAATGAGCTTGATGCTCACACTGAAGTCATTTTACATTTCAAGCTCTTAGGTAGCAATTCAAGTCTATTACACAGCTGAAGCATTCAATATACTGGATCTATAAGAGAGTAAAAACAAAGACATACCTTGTCTATTCCCATTCTCTTCATCCTAAAGAGGAAGAAAGAGTGCATATTAAAAACTCAATAAATGGAAAAAAATGCATAGGCATCTCTAAGGTTCAAAGACTTGAAGTGAACTGGTAAGGTTAACTCTATATTTTGATACTTCCTACATTCTCCACAACTACTCAATTTAAACTACTCAATTAAGGCTTTTATTCTGAGTATGTAGAGTAATAGTTATTTTAAGCATAACCCTATGAAACGTTCCCACGGAAACAACATAAACAGGATTATGTTAAAGCAAATGTACCAAACCCCATGAAACACTACCATGGAGCCTCATACTGCACTGTGTGTCATTGCAAGCACTTTTCACCCTGAAAGGCAGGCAACAAAGGTTACATTTTAATCATCTCATCACTCAAAGCTACATATGCAAGAGATACAAGTTGTTTTGTAAGCCACGTGTGAATATGCTTCCTGAAATTTGAACCAAGTTCGTTTTGCTTTCAGTACTACTACTACTAGGGGAAAATATGTACCTCAAACACTATTTAGTAACAACGTGGAAGAGTCTCCTTCTGCTCACTGGCCCCAAAAAATCACATAACTGGAAAGTAATGGGAGGAAATGGCATGCTTAAACTAATATATATATGTATATATATATATGTATAACTTATGTTACTTTCTTGTGATTATTTTGGTATGAAGATCATGTTTATCCTTGTCTACGAAGTTCTACCATTTAA
Organism: Prinia subflava; assembly: GCF_021018805.1. NCBI lineage: Eukaryota > Metazoa > Chordata > Aves > Passeriformes > Cisticolidae > Prinia > Prinia subflava. The sequence goes on from NC_086247.1 coordinate 136,822,667, forward strand.
GAAGCAGAATTATCTAACTATGGAGATACCAGCTTACTTTCTAAACTGTAACCTTCATAGAGTAATAAATACTTAAACAAATACAAATTCTGAGACTAATACATAGTATTTGAAGAATATTTCTTACATAGTATTTGAAAAATATTTCTAACTATTCACCGCAGCTAATTAGAACAGCTTTATCCTGAACGAAAGGAGCAAGGAAATAACCACAGAAGTAACTTTCACCTGGATATTTCCTCCTACTATTAGATGGATTAACTCAAAATTTTCAGGTATTTTGTATTTAAAGGAAAATCACTTTTTCAAAATTAAATAAGCTCAAAGCAACTACACACTGACCAGAGCAATCCATTCAAGAGAGAAAGACTCAAAGAAATAAAGGAAATAAGACCTAAATATGAACACTGTAAAATAGTGAGGAAGATACAAATCTGTCCTAGCAGCAATAAATTTCTTACAAGGCATACAGAAGTTCTGCTGGATCTTTGAACGATATTACAGAAAGATAACTATAAGGAACAAAGAAATAAAGAATAAAGTAACTTCCACAAACCCAAAATACTGAGTTAACAAAAATCTAGCATATATATTCTCCTTTTAAAAAGCTATGATAATTGTCATTGCTGCCCAAACAGTGTATCTTTACACTAGACAGTCCTGTCTGCTCTATACTTTGGTAAAAATGGCACACTAGAAGGGAAGTACCATGACTACTAGCTCTTGAAGCCCTGTAAGTCAGTTGGTTTTGAACTACAATCAGCAGCTCAGAATTAGACACGGGTAACTTCTGCATGTTTTGAGTTGTGGCCTATCTGTCAAGTGAAAAAACATCTTTAGAACTTGAAATATTAGAACTCATAGTCTGAAAAATCTGGGTTACATGTATGGGAGGTTACTTGGTTTGATGATATATAACAAACATTTTTGAAGAGAAAATGTAGCTAAGGTGGAAATGCCATAATTTATGAAATACTGCCGTGGGTTTTGTCAGTTTTGTCACTGATCATGCAAAGTTCTGTTACCAAAGACAGCTGCAAAACATCAGTTTTTCATGGTATCAAGCCAATGAGATCAGGCTTTGAAAAATGGAATGCATGTTTTATAACACAAGTGTTTGGAAACCAGCTTTCCCTCCTACGGTCACCCCTTACGTGGCAAGATGTCAGTATATGAAATATACTTCTTCTCCATACCTGAAGAGAAGATTTTATCACTTGCTTCTCGGACAAATGAACTTGGGAGAACAAATATCACACGCAAAAATAGTGTGTATTTAACAAATTCTAATAGGTACTTGATGTTAAAGGCATTATGCAACATTTGCTTTTTGAAATGCCAGTTTAAGAAATCTTCCACACATTCCTTATTCACTTTCTTAGGGGAAAGGAGGCACGGGAAGCAAGCACAATGCATAAATGGGGTATTCCTAAACGTGCAGCTATTCCCAGTTTGGTGTGTGTCCCCACAGCACAGTCAAGTACTTCTGCCCAAAAGAAATGTGTCAAACCACATCCTCAGTTTCCAAGGTCACCTTTCACACAGGGCTGTCTCTCCCAAAGACTGACCAGACAACAGTTTTCTCCATAACCTATCACAGTGTTTATAAGTTAGTTAATTAAGGCAAATTACAATGAGAAAGGGATCCTTGATTTGTACTTCAATAGCTGTTCTATGCAGAAACCATGAAAAGATAGTAGAACTTAGGAAAATACCCTGAATTTGACCTAGACCTGCCCTACTACATACAGATGGAATGCTAAATAATAATATATATTATCTATATATTTTTATTATAAATATTTAAATATATAAATAATTTAAATACAACATACTAGCATTCCATTTTAAAATATGCAGAGATACTTCCCTGAATTGATCATAACCAATCATTTTCACATGGGGAAAGGATGTCAAAAAAAAAAATCACCTGAAGTACTGAAGTACTACTAGGAGTTCATGTATCAAGACAAGTGTGTTTAGGGACTCAGAGCAGTCAGACAGGTCTTGGAGGTAGATCTGCCTACATCTCTTTCCTCAGAGCGAGTTCTTCAGGACAATAAACAAAAGAGCTTTCCAACTGAACAAAGGTTTTATTAGACTAACAACTAGAAGGCCGAACTTCTCAGAATTTAAAAGCTCAACACCTCGAACATACCTAGGCAGTGAACAGGTTATTATACATTTTATAAAGTACTGCCCATTCCTCTCCACTCAATACATCCTCTGGTGTGCAGCTCTTCACTTCCAAGAAAATTCACCTCAGTGACTCTCCAAGCTGCAGCATCCTCCAGCATACAGAAAGTTTATCTTCCAGTTCTCACGGAATATGCAGCTGTGGTGTGATCCTTATCACTCCTTAGGAATATTATGCTCTATGTCCTAGAGATGCCACTGTTCCCCCTTGTGAAGAATCATGTCATCATCTTCCCAGAGGATTCCACCTGACCCATTAACAGCTTTTTCAAACATGCAGAAGACAAGCAACAGGAGCAGAACTTTGAATTAAGACATTTTCACCAGTATTTCTGAATTGGAACCTATAGTAGGTATTTAAAAAATCAAAACATATATCTACAAAGAATGTGGAAAGATTGCTCAAAGGAAAGCACTTTTAGGTATTTAGATATTTTAGATATTGGATGTTTAGATATTTACTAGTTTATGTTGATTTGTAGTAAAATTTAAGAGATCATAGGGCAAGCTTACCTTGGGGGAGGCAGGGAGGAATTAAAAGCCAATAAAATTAAAGGAGCTAGAATGCTTTTTATCCTATGGAAAACAATAGAGACTTCTGCACTGATCTAGAGGGAAAGCACCAGCATCACACATTGACACTTGTGATAAAAAAGGGCTGCAGCTCTGAGAAACAGGTCAAGGGCTGAGTGACTGCAGCTGTTATGTCAAGGGCATCTTCAACATCCAGCTGTGATCTCTGTTTTACAAAGCAGTGACTGCATCCTCAGGTGTGAAGGAGAGACAAGGCAGAAAAAAACAGTCAGAAAAACAAATCATATTCATGGTTATTATACTCCCTCCGAGGAGTGCAAAATGAAACATCTATGATTTCTGAGGCACTTCTAATTTGGATCAATGAGGAAAGAGAGAGGAATGCTATTTGAGCTTACAATCAATGAGAAAGACTGTAATTAGCTGGTAACCTTATCTGGTCAAAGATCCTATTGAACAGCTGAGAAATGAGATTTGTCTCATATTAGGATGAGGCTGACAATAGGTAAATTTCATTCCTTCATACCATAACTTAGGTACATATATTTCTACAAAAGCCACCTTATGAAGACCATTAAGTAGTAATTTGGAAGATCTGTTCTTTTTTTTTTTTTTTTGCTTTACTTCATGGACATCCAAAGGAAGAAAAGAGAACATAACCATTCAGGTTAATTAATATAACCATTCAGGATAACGACTCTGTCCAAATGAACCTTACCATCTTTATATGTAACTGAATTCATGAATAAAGGTGTTACAGTATCCAATCATCTCCTTATTTCCTTTTCAAAATTAGACAGAAACAGGAATGAATTAACCAGATTCTAACATGTCAATGAAGAAACAGAAAAAAATTCAGAAGGCATGAAGATCGCTCTTGCAGAAAAAGGAGGAGTTAAAAAAGCTTCAAGACAAAGTGGTGAGATTTACAGGGGTTGGGTTCACTACTGGTTGGGTCTCTCAGAAACCATGAGATATGAATGAGAGAGGAAGGACTGACATTTCTTTTTTATAATGCTCTTCAATTGTGCCTGTCTCCTTTTGCATGTGAAAAACATATTGACTCCCTCAGAGACATCTAGTGATGGCTTTTTTCCAGAACATATCCAGTCACTTCTTAATTAAGGAACCTAATCCTATTCATGCTGTTTATTTTCACCCTCAGCACAAATAGGGGCTCTTGTTTAGAGATGCTACCAAGTGCATGTCATTTACTCTGCTCAAACCTAAGGCTTCCCCACACTCCTTCCTCTGTTTCACACTGAATTCAAACAGACACTGCTATTACCTGCCCTCAATGACCAGTAATACTGCTAACAGTTTCACTTCCATGTAACCTCAGTCACACCTTGTCAAGGAAAAAATTTGGACACTCAAGTGAAGGCTGAATAGCTGCAGTAAACTGGAAAAATGTGCCAACTTTCTTCTGCAAAGCTTTTTCTACTTCAAAAGAAATCTTATAGCCACCAAGGGCAGGCAAAGACAGACAACTTTACTGAAAGACACCTGCAGAGATACATGACTCAATTAACTTCATGCTCTTTCCAGAAAGCTTCAACATCTATTCCCCAGCTTGGTAAGAATTTCTGCTTCTGCCTAACTGGAAAAGTAAAAGCAAAACTGAAGGGCAGCATGGCTCATGAAAACTATTACACTTGATGCCTTTAAAATGAGCAACTATCATTTGAACTCACTAGGAAACACACTCTCACAATTTTCAAATTCCTCTCATTATTAAATGGACTTTTTCTCAACATCCCGTACTACAGCAAATTTCAAAAGCTTCAGTCACAAAAGAGAACATGCACATGCTTTGAGCAAGCTAGACCAATTAGCTACTTAACATTCAGACAGTCTTGTTTTAAATAAAAAACTAGAATACTTTAAGAAAGGTTTCTTTTCATGTAGTCCTATATATATCATGTATATATTCATCTCTTGACTAACAGAGCACTGCAGATCCTCTTTTCAGCAGAAAGAATATAACAGAGAAACACTATCTTTCTAATGTACACTGAGTTTAGCATACTCAGTCTGAAACTGAGGCAAACATTCTTCTCCATCTCTAAATGTGATGGTGTGACAAATTTCAGGTGGGGAGGGGACAACAAACGCGAAACCCAAACATCATACCCTTTAAATCTGCACTTAGGAGAGGTACAGACTAATGAATGACACTGGCTTTGGATAAAAGAAGAATGTGTACAGAGAAATACTTTCCAGTTCTGCAATGACCACTGTTCTCACCCATGATACAAGTATTTTTAACTGACTGACATACTCGGTCAATGCCATTTTACTGGGACAGATCAGCAAACAGCAATTAAACAATGCCATGAGCCCACTCACCTTACAAGGGATCTTCCATCTGTGTAAGATAGATCTATAAACACTTATTTTCAAGTAAGCTGGATTTTTGACTCTAAAGGGTACAAGGCTTTATATGAAGTGCTACATTATTAATTCCACTTACTTTAAAAGAGAACTGAACTGCAGATTCCGGAGGGTAAACTATGAAGTGTCTTAAGGTGAAGCCAAAACCCTGAGATGTCCTCCTTAGCACGACAGTTTTAGGACCAGGCCAAGAGAAAGTTTCTTCCTCCTCCGATGGTGATATAGCTTCACTCTGCTCTTTTCCATCTTTATTTTTTGATGTCTAAAATAGAAAAAGATATGCAGAGAACTTTTAATTTGGATCACTGAAAAATAAAAAGAACACAAGAGAAAGAATTCCTAGACATTTCTGTATACTTGAAGATAGAATTTCTTCCCCCCAATCAAAGTAACTTAATGACCACTAGTATTTTCAAAAGTGTACACTAAAGCAGCACCCCTTACACCATTGCACCTCTGGTCATACTGCACACAGAATAACATAATTAACTTAAATTTTAAATGAGGTTAGATATTAAAATAGACATTCAATAATGAAAGACTTGAAGGAACCACAAGAAATGCATACAGCTTGCATGTTTTATCTGCCTTCTATCTAGAGATAAATATGTGACTTCTGGGACCCCATTTCTGGCTGTACATATCTCACATACACAAATACAGAACAAAGTTGTCCTTCCCACACAATTCAGGGATGATTTTCTTGACTAGTACCTCTTCACTTAATACAAGTAAAACAGAACGTGCAATTGGTTAGACTTCTCCAGTAAGACATTTTCCTCTAGTCATACCTATGACTTCACCTTTGCTTTTTCCACCCTCAGCTATCTTTTCTGAACATTTCCGTATGCAAACTGTAAACACAAAAGTTAAAAAGTCTCTTTTCCTTTTACTCCAAGGAACTGTAATCCTTCCTCTCTTCCAGAAACAAGAAGTCTTGGCTAGTTTTTTTTTCTTATGGGTAATTTTATATACCTATGACTCAAGCAATATATTAGAATATTTACTTTCTCAGCCTTGTATAAAATCTTCCATTTCAACTTTCAAAGTAAGTGCCACACCAGCATTCAAAGGCAGGAGACACAAAGAAAGCATTCGAAATCCTATGACCCTCCTCTAAAGATTCTAGTTCAACGATGCGTGAAACAAATTTAGATACCAGAGCCTATAGCCTATTCAAAGGGTATTCAAACAGAAATAATAGTCTTCTTGTCCTCCAGTAGCTCTGCTGCTGTGGCTCAGCAACTGGCTGATCCGTGTCAGAGTTTACTGCTTGGTTTTCTCCCTGTCTTACTCCAAAATAATCTCATTTGCTTCAGTCTTAGAGCTAGAATCTCAAACTGCAGTGCTAGTTGGCAAGGTGGGCTCAGCCAGCTCCCACCAACATCTACAGAGAGGACAGAGGGTTTCCACTCTAACCACGAGAGCAACACATACTACTACAAAGAAAATATTGCCGCTCCTTGGTGAGAGTTAATCCACCAGAACAACATTTTGCTTTCAGGTATGTAAAACACGACACATTTGCCCACAGATGCTACAGTTTGTCCTCAGAAACCCACATCTTGCTTATGTCCGACATGGAGAACCAGCAAATACCAGCAAGTGCTCCAAAGACCAGCCTCCCTACCTCCAACCACCCTGTTTTCAGCAAGAAAAAAACCATACAAATGGACACTGCAGCCAAGCCAAGCAATGGAGCTGCTTCAGGAACAAGAAAATACAGAGAATCCATCCTGACAGCCTGCTCTTCCAAACAGCCTGGAAGAATTAACAGCAGATTTTGAAAAGAACAGTTATAAATATCAAGGACTCTATCTCAGCCTAGTCTGCCCTCATCTATCATCTTCACTCATGTTTTAAAGTGTTAGTGTGAAACCAAGAAGACTCCACAATTAGATGACTAATGAACAAAAAATTAGTGAGCGCTGCGGAACTGCCAAGATGAGAGGCTTGAGTTTAAAGTTCAAACAATGCAAAGATTAGGGCAAAATTTGCATAATCCTTTAGCCTAAGGATGGAGTTTGTTATTGAGGTGCTTCTAACCACTCTGTTCAGCTTCTGAACACCAGCATTTTATCAGTTTTGCACAAATAAATGTCGCTTTTCAGGCTTTCAATCTCAGGACACAAGCAGAAACTGGAGCCAGTAAGAACATTTTGATCCTAGTAAACTGGCAAAAGAAATAGCTCCTAGTAAAAAAAAAATCACTGGCCTCTAAAAAATGACAGTGATTTCCTCCATCAAGTGACTCACAGCAACCCATCTATTTAATATTCCCTTGAAATCTTTTGTTTCTCCTCTAAGGTTTTTATACACAATGCATGATGCAAAGTTTCAAATAATCCAACAACCACAGATACTGAAAAATTTTCATAAGCAAATACCCAGTTAGAAATAGGTAAACAGCAAGCTTAAATGTAGCACTGCAAAAAAATCTCAGTCTTCAATATACTTCCATCTTTTTTCTAACAAAAACCTCCTTATTTAGCCAAAAGGTAGTTTTAGTAACAACTGGTGACTATAATTTACATACAGAAGTACAAAAACCTCTGTTCAAAATACAGCCATACAGAGGACTTCACTAGCTTTTAGAAACAGGAGTTTCAGCATTTCGATGCATCAAGAGGACCTCTAACTTCCTTGGAATTTCATGTAAACTTTTAACATTCACAAGTTACTGAACTAAAAGTTACTCACAAACCCACAGTCAAATAATTATTTCTTGAAAGAGCACACCAAAAGGGAAAGGTGAACTTCATGCCAACCTTGGCTTGCAAGGTCTGCCAACAGGGTAACAGAAAAAGCCAGTATCGGTAATAAATGTGAGACATTCAGTAACAGCAACTTTCAGCCACCACTATGAACAAGCAAGAATCAGATTTATAAAGAGAGTCAACATCTGTTGAGTAACCCTGTGACACTTCCAACCACAGCACACACACCAGACTATCCCTTGCCAGAAAAACTTTAAAAGGGAACAATAAAAGTTCTCAAAACCATAAACAAAACAAGGATGCAAGACACCAAGCAAGAAACAGATGATGTTTAGCACAGGCAAGTACACACTACTGAAGGCAAACCTCCTACACAGTTTTCCTTGCAAATCAAATATCAAGTTACAAGTACGTAAGTATCTCATATCCATAATGGAATCTGTCTTTTGGGTAGAGTCATTTGCATTACAAGAGATGAAAAATTAATGCATCATTTTCATGTAAGGTCTAATAAACCAAAGATTATTGTGCCATAGTCCTCACTGAAGATCTGTATGTTTATTTCTCTATACTCAATCCTCAAAATCGAAGTCAGAATGCATACAATCAAGTTCAAGAACTAAAGAATCACAGGCTACTAAAAACGATTCAAGTGCCATTTCCCTGGGGAATTTTTCATACAAGGTTTCTGCACAAAGTATCTCAAAGCATCATTTCCTGTTCTATGCAATTGCAAGGACACACAACAGATGCTTTAGTGCACTGTAAAATGCATACTTTGTTTTTAATATTGTATTTAACCCTTCTTTCTGAGCAATGAAAACATCCATGAAAAATCAGATGGCGCTATAAAAAAAACTACATGAATCACTGGCAGCGTAACATGGAGTAAGAAATTATGTAAAATCAATAAGTAGCATTGTTTGTAAATAATATTATTTCCAATTAAAAGTAAGTCTCAAAGCAATAGTTTCCTATTATATCAGTCTAAAATAACAACTAAAAAAGATAACATGTCCAGCCTGCATACTCCCTAAAGCCCCTCTAATTTTTAACCTTCTCATCCATTTACAGACCTGTACTGTACAAGCTAAAAATCCTCACATGACAGTTGTAGGCAACTGAAGCTATAAATAAAGAACAGTCGTCTTGAATATCTAAACAGATACACAGGTATGGTCTAAGTTCTGAACACTGTCTTCATCGGTAAAAAATTGTGAACACAACAAATGATTGTTATGTTGTACTATCTATTCTGGAAAAATCATTCAAACCCTTTTAAAGTTGGTATGAGCAATCAATTTCTATCTTTGTGTTCAGTACCCAAATTCAAAATTATTTCTAAAGAAAAGGGGCATGGGACTGGCATCCAGATTTGCTATCTTTTTAAACTGTTTCAGTTTATGTGGTTTTTACCATACAGTATGCTTCACAAATAAATTATGTATATAAAAGTCTCATTGTAGATGTCAGGGTTTCCCATGCTACATCTTTCAGAGCCTACATCTGTATTTAAAAACAAAGCTAAAACAAACAAACAAAACCAATTCCCAAACCAACCAACCAACCAACCTCTCCCACCACCAGGCCGTGCAGGAGACTCACCTATCAGCACCTCAGTCCCAACATGGAGACTGCCTGTGCTAAGCAGCACCTGCTTCAGCTGCACTTAGCAAATGTTCAACTCTTAGCTGAAATTTTAGTCTACCAAGAACAGTGATACCTGATATAGCAGTTCAGCTAGATAGATATGTGCTGAACAGAAAATGAGCTGATGTTACCCAATTTTACAGATTCAACAGCCATCACACGATTTTTAGGGCTTTTCAGTAACTACTGACATTAGCCAGAGGAAAAAAAACATACTTAATAATCCGTAAGAGACACTGACAGGATATTCCAAATGCTCTAATAATAGCTGGACTCACTTGAAAACAGGAATATTTCTCTCACTTAGCTAACTGCTCTGTTAAATATCTGCTATTGCAGAGTGAAAGATTTTTCTAGAACAGTCTGGCCTCGTTTTAATGTGACAATGAAATACACTCTTTAAAAAGCTAACAAAAAAAATTACAAGGTCTTTTCTGGCTAAGACTACAGAAGGTGTAGGAAAAAACCTGCCTATAAGGCAGCCATATAAAAGATTATACAACCTTTTCTGAGATACAGTATCTCCATCTCATTTGCAGCATAGGAAAGCATATCCAGCACACAAAGACAGACAGAATTTCATTTAAGTAGCACCTGAGAAGCAGGATCACTCACACAAGGTGTAAATTGAGTCTTTTTCTTTCAGTTCTCAAACTAAAAAACAAAAAGTTCAAAGGAAATGAATTTCACATTTATAAAGCTAAATACCATGATCATGTACTGAAACAGTGTGAAGACATAGTGAGGGAATTTCTAAAGTGTCTTTATATCAAACTGGAATGCACAAACAGCATCTTATACAGAAGTTATTCCCAGCTGAAGAAAAGTAATTATTGATACAAAAGGTGACACTTTAAGTAATTCCATCTTCCAGGTATTCAGAACATAGCCTTCTTCTCAAATCACTTATAGCCTCAGGAAATATAATTATTTCTTACTGAAAAAAATCATTGCAAAGAGACTAGCAGGAAAACTGGAACACAGAAAACCCCAAGCCCAAATCAGTTTAGGCCTCTGTGTCCAATATCCACTTGTCCAAACTTCTGACTGACTTTTATGTTTACTAAAATTTGTAATCTTGCCCTCACTGCACAAGATGTTGACAGAGACAGAAATTCAGGCAGGAAATATAACCTGTCAGTTTATTTACTGACAGTGCCCTTCCCTCAAAGAAGTGTTTCATCATTTTATGGCCTTGAAAGGTGGCTATAGAGTGTAATCAACCATATTCTCCAAACCCACATAGATGGTCAGAAATCAGTCTGCCAAATTGGTGAGGAAATCTATAAAAATCCTCAATGTAAGATTGTGGATGGTAATTGACACCATAAAAAAAGGCATCTAGAATTTGCAGAAAGCAAGAGAGGCAAAAAAAGAAGAAAAAAACCTGAGAAAAACACCAATTGAATATTTAACAGTTGTACATGCTAGACTTGTTAAAAAAATTCTCAGCTGAATTCCAAAGATGCATGCAGCACTGCATGCATAATACCAAAGTTGTCTCATCTTTACTAACATCAAAATTAGTGTGCACAGTTAATTAACAAATATCCCAAATGTTTCAGTATTTTTAGTGTCAAACTGGAGCATTCACTTTTGCATGCTACTCCAGTGACACCCATCACACTAAACAAGCAACAAGGTTTAAAAAAATTAATAATGTTTAATTTATGTATAGATTTAAACCTGATGGCAGATTAATAATAATAATTAACTGTTCCTACTTACATGGTCTGTCTACTTCAATCCAAAAGTACATCCTTTTTCTTGTCTACCTTTTAGAAATACAAACTTGGGCATGGCTGAATGTAATCAATGCCTCTCAAAGTGAACTTTGCCAAGTAGAAATAAATCACTGTGAGTTAAAAAAAGTTTCCCTCTATCTAATAAGCTGAACTCTCAACATACAATTAAAATGCAGTACAGATTCACAGCACAATACACTCGACCTAACAGTATCAACCATATATTTATGTGATTGCTGACATTTACTATGTGCTGATACACAGCAGTGAATTAGTCCACTCCACTGAGAAAGCTTTCATTTACAGAGTGACACTGTAAGAGTGCTCCCCAAACAAAAAAAAATCAGACAGTTTGAGACAGTGATCTACTGAAGCACAGAACTGTTTCCTACCCCAGAACATGTCTAAGGATTCCTCTGCACAGTGGACCACAGGGATCTCTGACTGGTAGCAAGACCCTCAGAGCTCGAGACAGAAGGTATCTGTCTCCATCCTGCCACTTCAGTGCTATGTATTTCAGAAAGCTGCAGGAAGGACTTGGTTGCTCAGTGCTTGTAACTGCTGACTCTGTTTTCAGTAGTTACCAAGAGGAGGCTGCTTTGTCATGAAGCACCTGAAACTGGAAATGCAGATGTAAAACCCTCAAAGCTCTAAAGATCAAACAGCTACAGAACCACACTCACCACAAGACGATGTGGAGATAAATACAGCCTGAGTCCACACACATAAAACCATCAGTAGATAGCACTAATAGAGACAGATAAAGCTAGTCAGGGCCCTCACTCTGGGGTCACTGCTGTCTGGTTTTGGATCTGGGGGCACAGATCCTCTTTCATGCTACTGTTCTTTGTGAAGTAGGGGGGGTGGGGGGGGGAGAGAGAGGGAAGGAAAACCACAAGAGTTTCCAGAGGAAGACTTCATCTCCCAAACTCAGAGAAAGCATCAGCACTCAGAATCACCAGGGTCCCCCCTTCATCTCTTATCAGGCAAGTGTAATGCATTCATGAAGAACAGGATATTTGCTGAGACACCCCAACACTAACACTCCCCTTGTATTACAGCTGAATGGGATGCGCTAACTGGAAAGGGTAATAGAGGCAAACAAACTGAAGAATTCAACTACCACTAGAACAAGATGCAAATCCTTTATGACTGCAAGTGGAGACTTTTACTACAATTAATGGTTCAGTATTAAACAGAAAAACAGGAACAGATTATCAGTGGTCACAGTAAGACTAAGGGGAAGACGGGCAATGCAATTCCTCCTGTTTGCTGCTCACCTGGGTTGGAGGTGGGACTCAAGCAGCCACCAGCAACAGCAAGGTAGTCTCCCTCTGTCCAAGAGCAGCTCTCCCTCTCTAAGCCCCCTCATGGGTCTTGCAGAGACCCACAATGAGACAATTCAGAGCAAAGGAAGGCAATAAAGATGTGAGCATCAGTTGATGATGGAGTGACCACAGGTCTAGGTGTGTCCCTCACAGGAGCTCACCTCTTATCACACCATTATGGCACTAAGCCTGGGTCCTTTTTGGTGGGCTAACCAAACTGAATTCAAGCATGTGTTAGGACATAATCCTGGAAGCAAACCTACCTGTCTTTTAGGACTGTGAATCTCATCCAGATGGAATAGAAACTGATATCGTTCAATAACAAAGGCAGCAGCCACCTGCCTGCAGCAGAGGTTAGTGAGGACACCAAACTTTGAAGTGCATCTCAGGACCAAATAATTCAATAAAATACATAAATCATATCCTCTAACCAAAACCAGGTAAGGACAAAGGCAACTAAGATGGCAATACCTGACTACTCCCAGTGTATGAAGTAAGTGGGAAATCTGCGACCTTTCAAAACCAAAGCATCTGTGCCAGCATGGCAGATGGCTGGGAGGCACAGGGAAGGAAACAAAATTCTGTCAAGCACCATGCAGGCTGCAGAGCTGGCTTGGGCTCGGAAGCAGGACAGAGGGATACATGTTTCTGTGTACTTTCTGTTTACTTCTGTACTACTAGCATCATAGTAAACAGTCATTCAAAGGAGAAACTGTATTTTCAAGATAAAGGATTTCAGTTCTCATAAAGGTCCAGGCATACACAGAAAACAGACAGTAAAAACCTCCATGTGTGCATGTTATTACACAGCTCAAACTTGCCTTACTGCACTCTACTGTTAATGAAAGGCAGTTCTGTAAAGCAGTTGATGCTCGTGTCAGTCTCATCACTACTCCACAAGCCCTAAAAAGCAAAGCTGAAGGCTATCTACAGCAAGGATGATCTCAAAAATGTCCCCTCCAAGTGTCTGGTCAAGTGAAAAATTTTCAGTTTACTTTGCTCTGGATTAAAAACAGTAACACCCCCAGTGGTTCTCCAAACTGAGTCTAGCTAGACATACTTGCTTGAAGGAAAGCAGCTTTCAGCTTCCCAGGCCACGTGAGATTGAGAAAGAGTTGTTCTACTTCAAAGTATGGAAAATTCCAACTTACTAAGTCTGCCTAGACTTTAAGTAACTTTCTTCTTCTTCTACACTGCACAAGCTCAGGCTTTCTCATACTACAGTTCTGATTGCTGGACCTTTTGCACAATTCTCTTCACTTCACCAAAATCAAGATGATGTCTGGTATGACTAGTGCTCCACCACTTTTTAAACAGAATTTCTCCACACATAGCCCCTAACCCCTGAATTATCCACACACAAATATAAACTAGCTTCTCAGATCTCCCTTCAAACTCTAGATACTCCCAAGTTAAACATATTTCAATTCATTAATCTACCATATGTCTATTTTAGTTTTACACACATATATACGGACAAAAAAGTATACTGTGTTGTGTGTGTACATATATATATATATTTGTAGTAGCTTGTACACATCCAAAAAGTGTACCAATTGACTGGGATTCTTCCCAAAGATAATAGATTCAGATAATTTATACTGCCACATAGTAACAGCCCATTTCAAGCAACAGCACTGAGACACAGAGTAAAAAGTAAATAATGAAAAATTTCACAGGAGAGAGATGCATACTATTTTCACAATGTGTTTTGTTTGTATCTTGATTTTTGTTATTCATAACAACAAACATGGACTTCATAATATTAAATTTAGTCAGAAAAACATTAACAACAAAGAGAAATTGAGAGCTTCCTTGTTTTCCTATAGACCCATTAGCAAAAGCCTCCCCTCTTAACAGCTACATCCTTAAACTGGAAAGAAAGGAAACATCTGCAGGGCTGGTAGCTAGTACAACAGCAAAATATCATGTGATCTTAATTTAGCTAAATTGAAAATCTTCCTTCTCTGCTTGTTCTGTCATTGCTTGTTTAGAATAGGGAATTTCTGTCCTCACCTTACAGTGTAATCTGGAAATATCAAAGACAGAAGACAAAGAAAACATGCTTCTGCACCTTAGCATTGAAGAAATGTTTGAGGTTACTCCATGCAATATAAAAGAATCTTCTCAGCAGTCTGACAGAAGTGGTAAGAGCACCTTGCACAGTCACCAGCTGTGAAGAGCTGCCTTATGCTGCCTCTTTCAAACTGTAGGAACTTTTTCAGATCCAAGGCTATGAGCTGCCCCATGACCCACTCTGTTTCCTACGAACAGGGAGAGGACAATAAGAAATACCACCTCTGTTCTCAGCTAAGTACACTACAGCAAAAATAGGAATAGAGTTTCAATGAAGTTTGTACCCTTTTTGCTTTCCAGAATAACTCAGGCTTTACAAAACACCAAAGATACCAGATGGTTTCCACTACACTTCCACCATAGTATAACCACAAATGTATTTGCATGTGAAATAGCTTTGCAGAAACCTTCAAGAAAATCAAAACCATTGCACAATGTAAAATGACCAAAATCACCTGCACAGACCCCATTTCAATAACCTGATGCTCCACACTTGAAACTATTACCAGCCCTGAAACTACCTACAGATTTCCTTCTCTTCATAGTGGTTTTCTCCACTGTAGCCAGAGACTATGTCTTGGATCAAAAAATCATTAACTCTACAAGGACATACTTAAAGTTGACCAAACCACCCAAGAGAACTTTTCCTCAGCTTCTTTGTCCCTGGCAAACTTCTGTGTTGACTAAGCTACTCCAGGGTGCAGCTACAATACTGAGTAAGGGTTTTACTGCTTGTGGGCTGAGCAGTGGGACAGCGTGTCCGTGTACCTGCTCTGTACTGAATGTAGGCATGAGGCTGACCTTCTCTTACTGAAACTACTGAACTTCTCAACATAAACAGAATATGCTCATTTGTGTTCTAAAAACAAGAAAATGAGGTCATTTAGAGACTAGACACATCACTTCATCTGCATAAGCGCATCATTGTACCTGCTGGTAGTTCAAGCTGTTAAGGCTTAAGCTCATTCAACACTGCACTACAGCAGCTCTACTTGGGATTTTATTTCATGTATATCAGAACAGTCTCTTGACATGCCCAAAGCCAAACAGAAGGCTTTAGAAGATATCAGGGATTTGATCCTTCAATGTCAAACCTAAACAGTAACCTTAAAAACATGGTTATTGCATGTGGGTTGTTATTCCAGAATTTGACTCCGTTAGCAGAAGAATTACCTAGTCATATGGGGGGAGTTTTAAGAATAACTGTGTGGATCAAGGCTAGAAAACATCACAGGAATTTTAACACAGAGAACATGGCTCAAAATACCACAAAAAAGACCAGTGTGTCAAGATTCTTTACCTCGCCACATACACAGCTTCCCTCCCCAAAAATAACATCTAATAAATCTACATACAGCTAATACTCCGTGTTAAAGCTTTCTAATAGAGTGACTTATCAATAAACTCCTGCAAACTCACCACTTAAAAACATTCCTGGTCCTGTGTTTCAAGACGTTTAACTTCAACATTCTTAATAATGTGCACAATCAACACACTCTTAGTTTCATAAGCCCTAAACTTGGAAGTGAAAAGGCTTGCCCATTGTAAAGTGAAATAAAATAAATTAGCATACACAGATGCAAAGCCACATATCTAAACATCCAAATTAAATTATGACCAACCTCTAAATTTGTAATCAATTGTGCATATATAACAGAGGAAAAAAAGCTGTCTTTTCAGAGAGTAACTTCTTTGACAAAGATACAATGCACAGGAAAACACTTAAAAAGGAGTCTGAGGTTATTAACCTGAAAAAATACATTAAATCTTTATGCCCAGAGATGTCACTAAGAGGATAAAGAGGAGAAAGTTGTCCACAGGATTTTCAGTTTAACTGCAAATCCAAAAGCTTCTGAACATTGACTTATGACATGATCATATGTGACCTGCACACATTTTCTCATCGTTTACATTGTGTATGTCAGTAAGAACAGTGGATATAGGTAACTAAATCTAGGGTTTTTTTCTCTGTCTGGAGGTTGGAGTGGGGAGAGAGAAGGAATCTATCTATTTTAACACAGATCTATTTGCTTATTTAAGACCTACTTTGCATACCTATTATTGTGGCTTGAATTGCTTACTGTTGCTAAGTTATTTCCCTGTACTTCTGGACATTACAAAATGTTTCTCCAGCAATGTGAATTTCCACAATGAGTTAAGTCACCAGCTGTTTCATGAAATGATTTTATACTTTTTGCTTAAACTGAAAACAGCAAACCCTACACTGCTACTGGACAGATTTTTATCATATTGCTTCCTCCCTCTCTGAGGCAGCAGATGAACAGAAGAGCACAGTAAGATAAACAAATATCACATTTCAAAACCATTATCAGCTGCAAATATCTCAGAAGAAATGCAGATACCTTTGTTATTTCATCCTCCATGTGACACACTTGGAAGATGGAAAAGCATTTTTAATGTTAATTGAGATTCTCTGGAGGAAGGGAAACAGCTGCAGTGCAGCAGCTGCTGCAGTACTGCTGCGTTCTGGGACTCGAACGAAGGTGAGAAAGGCGAGAGCCGGGCTTGCACTGCAACATCGCATTCTCACACACTGCCTGCAATAATCAACTCCAGCTAAAAGAACAGAAATCAGACACCCTGGCTGCTAGGTCACCACGTAACAAACCTTCATGTACATCAAAACAGTCTACGATGAGAAGGTTTCTCCAAGACCAACAACTGCAACGATGAGGCCCACCCTGTGCAATGAAATTTGACCAACTGGATGTTTACTGAACTTGTAAAATACTTACCCCTGGCTGAAAAACCCAAGATTTAAGTATTTCCATGGCTGAAAGAACATTATCATTATTTTTAGAGGCTAGAGTGCAGCACTAAGATTTTTAAAAAAAAAAAAAAAAAAAAAAAAAGGTCTGATGCAGTTTATCAAAGAAACAATGAGAGGACATGAGAAGATCTGATCTGCTCTCCTCAAACTAGCAGAAGTCTGCTCAGAGCACAGTGCTGACATGCTCTGTGCTGGTAAGAAGACAATCTATACTCAATTTGTAGTCTACTGTTTCCTAACACATGAAAGAAAGGCATTTGTGATAAAAGGAGGGAAAAAATCCAAAACCACTGTATCACCTACTTTATATTACCAACCAGTACTTCTTCAGGCTATCTGAAGCAGTCGTATTTATTTTTTTAGGCATTCTTGCTCTACTGCATCTCATCATGGCCACAAGGTCAACTGACATACCAGGCATCTCCAGAGTCTGTTCACGTGCTGGAGGCCCACATGAGCCTAGTTCATATGTTACTGAGGAAAAATATTACCCAGCTCTTCCATCCAATCATTGAGGAACTCCTCTTGGACCACAGCTAGCATGCTAAGTTATGATTCCAAGACTACAACTCCATAAACACCAGACTATCATATGGAAAAAAGAAATTGCCTTAACATTTTAAGGCACTCTAGCCCTCTCTTTTTCCTTCTTTAAGAAAAGAATACTAACAATTCTTTGTTTACTAAGACCGGACTACATTAAAAATAGGATTAATTATCTGTCAGGGCAGTCTGGATAAAGTACAAACATAAATTTGCATATAAAGCTGTATTTACTGAGGTCCCCCATAGGATACAAACCTTCTACCCACTACTCTGCTTCACTAATTCTACATTTCCAGTATGCTGAAGTTCTGAATTGCCAGTAAGACTATCACACTTGAATCTACCCCCATCTCCCAAAACACAGCTGTCACAGAAGCTATGCAAGAAGCAAGACACTTTGGTACTTTGCAATAACTCATTTTAAGAAATATTTTTAACACAGGTAATGCAGTTCTCCCATGAACAAAAAGTACAGGATGAAAAACTGCAACCAATCAAGTTTGTCACTGAAGGCTTCTGAGTAATTATTTATGGGTCACCATGCGATAGCCATTAATCCCGTCCAATGTTTGGACTAAAAGCTGTAATTCGCTGATGATCTGAACTTCACTGATCTACATCACAGAATGATTTCACTTTAAGGGTTTTTGTTTTAGTATGAAATATTGCATATCCTTTGAAAACATTCTAATACACAGCTTGCTGTATCAGAGTGCAAAGGGCAACTGTGCCCAGCCATAGTAACTTTTATGTCACACTATGAAAACACTTTTTCTAAAATTTAAACTACCACGATAGAAGAAAATATCCCTGCTATTTCATACTTGCTCACTTCCTGTTTTAAAAAATAAGCTTTGAGAAATATATGCTGCAGAGCCAAGGGAGTGGGTGGTGAACAGTAAAAACAGAAGAAATTCTTAGAATAACTGCAACCTAATTTGAGATGTTATTAGTGACACAAACTTCAGAGGTCACCCATCTGCTTTCTCACCAGCAGCCTGCTTGGGCACTGGGAGGTGGGAAAGGTGGAGAGCAGC
The DNA here is from genome assembly GCF_021018805.1 of Prinia subflava. NCBI lineage: Eukaryota > Metazoa > Chordata > Aves > Passeriformes > Cisticolidae > Prinia > Prinia subflava. The sequence goes on from NC_086247.1 coordinate 136,841,681, forward strand.
ACTGCTGTGTGGAGCACAGTGCACCTCTCCCCAGGCCTGACAGCTTCCACGTCTATGGCATTTCAGTGCAGCAGGAACAGAGCAGCTGCACTGAAATGTCCCACAAACAAACTTGCAGCTTCATTTCAAAGAAAAGTATCAGCAGCAGTTCATTAAACTGTATAGTCTACAGAGACTGGACCTCAGTTAAACTAAACAAAACAACCCCAAACACACAACAATTGCATAGTCTATATAAAATCCAGCAAGATCCAACAGTTCTGCAACATTACTGCCTCAAGCATGCAATTAATTCAGGGTATACTGATCTAAAGCTTGTTTCTTCTTTCCATATTGGTAAGAAAGAGTTTTAAGATTATGTGAATCTTGTTTTGCATTGGGGTGAGAGGTTTTTCATGGTTTTTGTTTGGTTAGTTCATTGGGGTTTTTTGTTTGGATTTGGTTGGAGGGGTTTTTTTTCGGAGGTGGAAGTGTTTGGGGTTTGGTTTTGGGGTGGGGGGCAGTGATTTGGTTTTTAAAAAACTTTCCACTTCAATATGCTCCAAAAACAATTCTCTTTTCCCTTCCCTCTGGTTATATCAAATGCACTTCAAAACTCTGCAGGATCCACATCCTAGGCCTTTTCTTATTTCTTCTTGAAATAAGAAGAATGCTGTGAAGCATAGGAAGCAATTGTCATATTGCATTTGACTGGACAGGTGAATTCTTACGCATACGTAAGCAAACTAGATCAAACGGTTGGGCATCTGTAAAAATTAAACATTTAAGAGAATGCATCATGTTTCTTCTGTTTTTCAAAAGTTCAACAGAAGATACTTTTTACCTGTCACATTAACTAGACTACTTGAAAAACCCAGGCACCATCAATCAGGTTTTGCATCATTACCAAAAGAACTAAAACAATACCCACAAACAAACAAAAACCAAAACCAAACCACACCACCATCACCTAGCCATGTATTTTCCTGATTAAGAAGCTTCAGTACAGATGTGACATATTAGGGGTTGTAGGCATTTTTAAATGGCAGATTATTTCAAAGGACCTCCATGTACAGCAGAAGAAAATTCTGAATCTCCTGTTTCTCGTAACTGTACTGAAGCTGCAATTTTATAAGAAGTGCTTAGCTTCCCCTTACAGCAACTAAAAATTAAATAAATTTTCTTTAGTGACTGGCTGAATGTTATACGAGAAATACAGCCAATATCTTGAGTAACTTTAAAGTAGTACAACAACTGCATATAATATTTAAAAACCTTTAGTAAGTGGATTCTATTTAAAAACATTTTCATTCGGAATCCAAGCAATTTTGTCTGTCAGGTTTTGTTCTCTCTGGTTCTACAACAAGGTAGTGAATTAGAATTATATCTGTCCATATTAAGAACTGAATAGCATACTGTGATTTATTTAATTCTGTATATTTAAAAAAAAAAAAAGGTAACAACCTCCCCCTCAGACTTTTTAAAATCCTATTCATGATCAAGGATTTTGAAATAGCTAAGATGCTCAGTCTTTTTTAAAGCAGGAAAACAATTTAGCTTTATATTTATTAACAACTTTGTTAGTCTTGGCATATCTCCCCCTTCCTGTATGTGATATTTACCTTTTTGTGCAATTCATTAAACAAAACCCCTCAAAGCATAAGACTCTAAAGAGAACAAACCGAAGTACTCAAAAGTGTTAAAAATAGCAATTATATAGTCAAACCATGCTTTGTATACTTACTAACTCTAGAAAACTCCTTAGTAAATAGCAGCATTTCTGATAGTTCATCCTCAGTATGGGGGTGGGGAGAAGAGATCAACCGGAGCCTTTTTGTTCTCCCCTTACACTAAATTATATAATCATCTTGTATGTAAGGATAAGCAAAAAACAAACCTGATCACTCCATGCACAGTACAGGTTACATATGAAACTCCAGTTGTGATTGATCATGCAGTCCAAAATCCTGAACTGGGCCATTGCTGTAGTGCAGAGTGCTGCTGTGCTCTGACTCAGCTTTCGTCCGGGCGATCCTCGAGGATATGAGAGCTATGCAGCAACGACATTCAGGAACAAGGACTTTCCTTCCTGTTCAGTCTCCCTTCCCACCCCGACTATGTGTCAAGCCAGAAAGATAAATCGACAGAACTGCGTAACATTCTTCAAAATTACACTTCCGAAGCTGACAAATTATGCATTCTTGGGAATATGTGGGAAATAAGAACATCCTAAGAAACCACACTAAAGCAAACAGAAAGGCACTCTCAAACTGTGCTTGCTCCTTTCCTTCATTTCTGCTGCTGCTGAAATCACTCTTAAATATAAACAATTTAGTGTCATAATTCATACCATATGAATCTTAAAACTTCCTTAGGCACAGTTGTGACAATGGCTCCCCATATTGTACATGAGATTCAAAAACTTAGGATGCCACGTTTTAAACAGCACAATACAAGCAATTTATCAAAGGCAGGAGAATGTTCCAGCGTTCATAAAAACTATATAGGTTTATCTACTTTGTACTCTTAAACAGCAGACTTCTGTTTAAAACTGTAAAAGTACTGTTAGCATTGCAAAGAAATTCTGGCAGCCTTCTGTAATGAAAGATGACATTCCTATAGGTCAGGGCTGCACCACCAGAGAGATCCTGAGAAACTGAAGAAATACTGGAATACCTTCCCTCCTTCATGTATTCCTTTTTCACAATCTGCAAACAACAATCCTATTTTAGCATGAACCTCACTTACTTGACTGCTTACCTAATATTCCCATTCCAAAGTGAAGTTCAGAAATAGAGGAAATGTGTTTCTGCATAAACATACACATTTTACCTGGTGACTACATGAACTATTAGACTAGTCACAGAACCAACTTAGAATAACCTGCAGTTTAAATGATACAGTTATCTAAGATCATCTGCAAGATACAAGAGACAAAATTGTCTTGGGAAAAGATGGAGGAAAGGCTACGAGAACAAGTGGCCAATTCACCCTTTGGTTCAGTAATGGCCAAATGACTGAAAAGGACTTCAAATGTCAAAGAAAATGTGTGCTATAAAAGCCTCTGAAATAAAACAAACTCGTACATGAGAGTCAAACAAATGGTGTGGCCAAAGAGCAGCTCTAACTTTGAGACAGTTATACAAATAAGGCCTCATTTGTTCTAACCAAACCAAATAAAAAAAAACTTGTTCCAATTTCTCATCCGAAGAACCCTGGAAATTAATACCAGAGTCCAAGCCAACCTCTTCCCTTCTTGCCAATGTGAAGAGTCTGAAAACTTCCAAGACCTTGTTGCATACAAAAAAAATCTATTCTGGTTCATTTGAAGATATATATGGCAGGGGATTCTCTATTATCTTTACAACACCTAATTGTGCAAAAGGGAGAACAGCAGTACCAGTGCAACACGGCACAAAATCAATGTGTTCTCAGGTGAAAAAAAGAACAGAACAATAACATCTCAAGTTAGATGGTCTGTAACGAGGCAGGCAGGGCCGACATGACATGTGGCTAGAAGAAATGTCCTGCTTAGCAACTATTACTAGGTGGAACAGATACACTTCCTCACAAGAGACACCATGAACTGTCCAAGCTTGAGAAATCTTGGAGAGGATGTCTGGGAAGGTTTTATGGAGCAGGGGGTTACTGCCAAGATGCCAGAGCAGACTGAGACAGAGAAGTCCCCAGGACAGCAATGCTGGAGCGAGGAAGGACCCGGCACCCTGCAGGACTGGCAGCAGGGATGCTGGCAGAGTGTGTGGGGCAGCCTGCACATGGCTGGAAACACAGCCAGCTGCACATTTGTTGGACTGTGGAAAAATGCTGTCACCAACTAAATAAGGCAGAGGGAAGAGGGAAAGCAGATTTGAAAAATTAAGAGAAGACTGCTGTTGTATTCTAAAATCAGCATCAACCAAGTTCCTCTTAAACAGTATTTTAATACAATTTTGCAGTAATTGGTTTTACTATCAATTATCTACTTTTAGATTTATCAAATATCACTCCATATTTGTTTCCAATAAAGTACTCAACCTCCTAAAAGTATTCAACATATTATATTAGGCATCTCCAACCGTATAGTTATCAAAAAAACAGCAGTTACAATGCAGAATCAAATTTGTGTAATTCTTTCCATAAAGTCAGCAGCCATTATTTACCCATTACTTTCCATTCAATTTCAAATCTGTTTCAAGGAAATCATAAACCCATTTTTTATTTCCTACAACCTGGACAGTGCTTATACACCACTGCAGTGTGTATAAAGTGCAAAAGTATTTAAATACTGCAGATAAAAACCTAAATAGCAATGCAGAGCAGTAGGAGAACATTTTCAGAAACAGTGAATCCTGGCCTGTCAGCTGCTGGCAAAGGTTAGTACCGAAATGCTTGTAAATTCCAGCAGGCACAAGAATGAGCTGAGGACAAAGTTGTTTCAAGGTCGAGTCTTTACTGAGGTGCCTCAGGTAAAAGGACTTCACAAACTGCAGCAAGAGCACCTTCAACAGTAAATTGTAGTTATTGTTTAAAATGGACTGTCTCGAAGTTTTTCTCCAAGTCAGTCTTTATACTTGTAAATTTGAACCTGCTGTTACTGAAAACTGTTTCTGATCAGCATCAGCCAGCCTGACAATTGCCCTCACTTACAAGAGATACATCTCCTTCCTGGCATGATGTTAAATCAAATTCCACTAGTTCATTATTCCCCTGTTCTAACCCTTTTTTCTTTACTGTTAACATGTCTTTGGGAGACCATTTTTACTCCTCCTAAGCATAGTTACTATGTATGAAACTTCCTCAAAACAGGCATAAAAGCAAGAGAGGGCTTCCCCTTTTGCCTTCAACATTCAATTTACCAATGCCTCCCTTCAAAAAGTTTAATGCAGAAGCAAAACTGAAATAATTTGTGTAAACATTAAACTTTTTAGAAATTTTGCTCAAAATATAAAAGCAAAGCTTACACACTGAATTTTCAGTTTGGAGGTCAACAGAGCATTTAAAGACGCACCCTTGGCATAACTAGAGAATGACACATGACATTCACCAACATTAGCAGGCACCAAAGGAGCCACTGTCCAGAGACAATGTGAGCCCAGCACACAATTGCCCAGAGAGCTCCTTAACATACACTGAGCTTTGACTGAAAAATAGATGATGATGATATCCAGGTTTCAAAGTTCTACACTCAAACTTTCCACCTCTTTAAATAATAAAGAGACCACTTAGAATTCCGAGAACACAATGAAATTGAACTTCAATTATGCAATTTATTAATTTAAAAAATCAAGAGCCTATCCAATGTCCTCTCACATCTGTTGCTAAGTCCAGTGTTCTCTCCTGCTGTTAAAAACCAGTTTTAAGATCTCAATATTTTGAGGTAACTAAACTAAAAACAGCTGAGAAACAACTTCCTCAACTGTTTCAGAACTCTCCATCTTTGTATGCAGATTCTGGAAGGTTAAAAAGGAACAGTAGAAAAGAGGCTCAATTGTGTAGAACTGTGCCCCTCGGGTATCCATGGACTTTTCTCTAAAAAGTGCAGTGAGCTTTCTGAAACAGAAACAGCTCATACTCACAGAAAAGAAGGGCTTTCATTTCCCTAAATCTCCGGATACTTTTTCTACACGAGTAAATACACAAACCATACACAAGGGTCAGCACATCAGCAGCACACAGTGAAGCGTGAACCAGAAAGATGATGTTCAGAACTTGCAACAATTCTTTGAAAGGGTAAATCCTTTACCAATGAAGTGTAGACTGATGATGATGGTGAAGCTCCGCTGGAAATCTGGGGGGTTTTTAGCAAATTAAAGTGAGACATGCACAAGAACAAAAAATTAAAAACATGTCTGAAGAAAAGGTGTTTCCATTGCTCAGGTCACAAAAACTGACAAGGAAAAAAGTTCCTACAAACCAAGTCAACAGCAGGAAGAGGCTGAAATATGTTTCCATTCTGAGTTCTTTCCTATCATTGAAATTGTTACAAAAACCTATGAACATTAAAAAAAGGAAGAAACAGTAAATACAAAACCCATCCCTCTCCACAGCATTTCCTTCCCTCTGTAACTACTCCTTTTTAAGATGTAACACAGTTCATAGAACTAGAAACACAACAGAACCTTAGGGGCAAAAATGCAGGGTACAACAGGTGACAGTACCATTTCAGGCTGTTTAACACCCGCATACTAATCTGCAACAATTCTACTTGTATTTTAGTCGAAAACCCGAGAAACTAAGGGAGTACACAAGACACATCACTTTTTCCTTCAGAAACTAAGGGCAAAAGAAACTAACTGAGATTAGCATAACTGTCATTTTTCTACTGCATAAATGCAACTTGTATTTTATCAATGTATAAGCTCATTAGATTAATTCAACAATGGATTTTATGATGCATTTTGTAAACACATAATTCCATCACCTTGCAAACAAATTCACAGTAACTAATCATATAAAGAGAGTTGTTGTAGTAATTGTTTTAAAAACTTGTGCAGTGAGGTACTCATCACTTTGGCTGCCTAATTCTTCAAAAATTCTCCTGCATCTCTCAAGCCAACCTCATCATGTTTGCTCCTGAGAAGTAGGATTGATAGCAGGATTGATCTGTCAAGCATCAGTTCGAGTCACAACACAGGAAAGTCCTTTTTTCTTGAGCAATCAGTTCAGTTCATCAGTTAAGTTCAAGTAGTGCCCATTTCCTTGGATTTTAGCCATAGTTATTTTCAGTAGACTAGTTCTTTGTTTCCTTTCTTTAACTCCAGCATTTCCTTTTCTTTATCTGACATATTCCGCCACAGATCTCTCTGTTTCAGTGAAAAATCAACATCCAAACAAAACCTGACTTTTTACTAGCTTTAGCTATAGGAAAGTATCATTTTGCATGTCACCCCATAAAAATTAATATACTGGATATAAAATGAGATCTAATTCCTCAAACTGCATTCTAGTAAAGCAGCTGGCAATCCTTAGAAACTGGAAGCGAGCTTCTAACACTGTTCTATTTAGGAAATGCACGGCCAAGCTTAGTGGGGACTGAGTAAGAAATAAAAGCCATATGTACTCTCATGCAAAGTATACTTCTGTCACATTATTAAGCACTTGGTAACATTTACGGTGTTAACAAGATCAAACTCCTGAGAACATGTAAGTTTACTGAAGCTACCATCACTGCTACCTACAAGCTCAACGTCTCCCAAGTGCTTTCCACCTGCACACTCCTAGATGGCAAATGTGGAAACTTCTGTGGAAACTCCTATTTGTCTCATCCAGTGTCCACACAACTATACCAGTATTGTTTCAGTGTCCACTTGCTCTCACTATCTTTAGTTTTTATGTCAGCAAAGGATGAAAACAGCAAAATCTAGCAAAAATTTTACAAAAGTCTATTTGTTGAATGCATTTTAAATCACATTAGAACTATTCAGCTGGTTATTTTACATCATGTTCAGTCTAAGACAAAATGTAACAGGACTTAATGTGGAATTTCTCCACCTGGTAATTTTTCATGTCCAAGCAAAACATGGGAAAAAGAATACTGCAATGTTTATTCCTACCATAATGCACCACCCATCACTACTTATTTTTCCCCATGAAAACAATAACTGTAAGATACATTACTAACTGTTTCTAGGTTATGTCTGAATCTCTAGAAGACAGTATACACACCAGCAATGATGCAGCCATGATCAGGTTAGAAAGCAGGCAGGTCTTCTTTCCTTTTTTACCCCCAGGAATGATGGTAAAAGCATATAAATTAAATCACATCAAAGGTAATGGCTTTGGTATCAACAGCATACACATTTTCTTTTCCAGAAGGCTTTTCACTTACAGTATTAGTGATCCTGTCTGAACACACACGGGTTCACAACTGGCTTGAGCACCACCACATGAAGAATTCTAACAGGGACTTCCTGTTGTCTTCTCATTTTTCACTACACTGCAGTGCCACACGATGAGCTCAGCTATTTTCTGATCCCAGCACAGAGCCAGAACTAAGTTACTTGCCTGCTTAAGACTGGGCTTCAGAATCCTAAAACTTCCACTGTAATAAAACAGATTCCCTACATACATTAATGCCTATAGAAACACATAGGAAAATACAGTGTTAGCTCTGGTGATCACAGAAAATCCTTTCAATTTATTGGGACACTTATTTAGACAGCAAACCTATTATAATACAGTTAAGTCTTCTCAATAATCTAGCAATCTCTAAATACAAGGCTAGGAGAAAGCTGATCAGCAATTCTGACCACACTGAAGCATCTTTGCTTACAACCCAACACCCTCTCATTGAGACCAGGAGGTGTTCAGAAGGCTGAATGTTTGTGTCCAGAGAACTGCCCTCCTGAAAGACAATCCCAGAAAGCAACACCCATGTCACTCCACACACAGTGCCAGCCTGATCAGAACACAGACATATTCCTGCTTTCTGTGCATTCAGACTGTAAGAAGAGAATCTGAATTAAAAATTATTACTGTTGGTAAACACAAGAACTATCGAAATATTACGACCTTTTTGATAAAATCCTCCTAGTTCTGTTAGAATAGTAGGTTCTCGGTACTTGACTACATGGTCTACTTCAAAGCACAGCTCTGATATATAGAATAATAACAGAACTGTCTTTCAACACCAAGTACAAAATTTGAAGTTAACACAGCCTCACCGAACTGGCAATCAGAAGAGCTGAGCTCTTCCTGAAGCCAGATAAAATAAGTAAATAAAATCTTCATTAAAGTATAATTACTAGAGCACGTGTGAAGCCATTTGAGTTTATCAGTTGGCAAAATAACCACATTTGCTTCCCCTGCCTTCCTTTTCCCTCAGCTGGGAGGCAGTCCACCAGCGGAACAAGAAAGGGACTGTACCAAGCTCTCAGTCAGAAAGGTAAGCTTCAACTTCAGAAAGCAGAAGTCTAATCTCAACTACAATAAAATTTTTCTAACATTTCTTTCACTTAACTAGTTCATTGACTGAACTGAAAACCAAAAAACAAACCCAGAAAATCAGTTCTGGCATGCTGGAAAACATATTACGTAATATTATTGATCTTATTTTTCATAGAATATCTTTATTTTGCTATTCTTAACATACAGGGGTTTGTCCATGAATAACAAAAATGTGTTTTTATTAAATGATAACTTACCCTTACAGACTGGCAATCTCTGTAATTTTAAACTTTACCATCTGCACTATCAGAATCAAAAAGCTTCAAACTCAGCACTAGTTCTTCAAGGTGTTAGACTTCAGAATGACACTATGAGTTTCTTTTAGAACTGCTCTCCCAAAATTCAAGAAATGATCAGTCACTGTACATATGTCCTAAAAACGCTAGGAAAAAAGCTTGTGAGTGAAGATTATATTCTTTAATGCCTCCCTGTAGGTTTCCCACAGCAGCAAGAACCCTAAGCTCCTAGAGCAAACTTGTTTAAGGCTGCTGCACTCCAGCTGGCAAGGCCCATGATGCTGAACATCCTCCTTGGCCACTTCATCTCCAAGAGATCTCAAAGTACCTTTCTCAGGAGCCTTTCCAAAAGCCTTTCTCCTATTGCCACCTGTGGTCTCAAATGTAAAACTTGAGTAGAACTCCCACATTGTTGGTGTTATGCAAATGCTACGGAAGAAGGAGCGAGGTAGAAACATTATTTACACTGAATTACTCAGTGCAGTCTGAACTCCTTTGTCAGCACATTCTTTCCTGCAGATGGAAGGGGCAGGGGACACAGACTCCTAAGATATTGGATTACTAATAAACAATGTTCTTCACACCTGCATATTTACTTTCCTTTTGTAGGAAGATAAAGTGGAAATATATCAGCTAACATATGCTACAAATAAAGCTACTCCGGGTTAGGTTTTCAAATCTGTCAGGCAATTTGTTGTATTGATTACAGGCAACACAATGCAGTAATAGAAATCCTGTCACACTCAAGCTACAGAACCCTAGCAGGGAAACAAGTATCACCACTTGTCACTCCCAAGAGAAGAAGAGTTAAATCAAAACAGCTTATTAACTAGTACAGTTTGGTGACTTATGCCTAGCTTCCTCTTTTGACTGTCCCCAAATTGTTAACTTGCATAGTGCCAGAGGCTTGTCTGGAACTTTGAAGCTTTCGCTCCTTTTAATGAAGCTTAGGTACCTCAAACAAACAACAAAATCAAACACCCCTGTTACCTGTACAACAAGTTTACAAATAAAATTTTAATTTAGACCTTTCAACCATCATTCCATGTGCTGCATTTTTCAGAGGCTTAAACTCTGCTCTTTTTTAAAAAAACTCAAATAATCATCTCTATAGTATCTAGTAATCTCTCTAGGCAATTTATGTAACTGGAAGAGATTCAAAAAATCAGATTTTCCTTCATTTTTTCCATATTTTTTTCCTATTAGGAATAAACCCAGTTTTGCATGAACAGTGTTATCAGATCAGTCATGTGACACAATCTGTAACTTTCATGACTTCCATTCTTTTTTTTTTTTATAAAATATGTGCACTTGATCAAAGCTCTTCCCCACCACTGTGCAAATTTTCATCTCTTCTCTAAATTCTTAATTCATCCAAAGGTAGATTTACTTGAAAGAAAAAATGATTTAAAAGAAGGTAGCAAATGCTCCAGGGAGCTTTGGAATTCTACGAGGGCTTAAGGTTTATTTCAGAAACAAACTAAACATATCAGGTTGCTACATGAGTAGTAGAGCTGACTTCGGTCTCATACATCTTGTAACTCCTCCTCATCTTCTTTGATCCTGTCAGATCCCCTGTAAGGGAAAGAATGGAGCTTTTGGCAGTCACACATGTGCTGACTGGCCACCACAGCTCCTCCATGCCACCTTCAGTGCAAGGCACAACAGGGGCTTGTCTTCCATCTACCTGCTGAGTGGCTCTGAATTTCCATGCGCTTCATTATCTCTGAGACCTTCTTCCTGCCCTGAAATGTGACTAAAATTGGCCAGGGACCTCAAAAGCAACTGCAGAGCAACCAGCAGATGGGCAGACTGATGAAGAAAATAAATCAGATTCAAGAATTTTTACTTCTTCACTCCATTACCTCACTTGCTTCTGACACTTTTGCCTGAAGGAAATGAGCCTTGCATTTTCACCTGTACTGCTTTCTGCTACTTCAGCATGCAATTATACTACAGAAATGCATATATTGTCATCTTTTCATCAAAAATAAAAGAAGAAACTTGCAGAACCCTAAGCTAGTGCTTTTAATACATTTCAATCTTATAATGCTTATATACATTCTTTAGGAAAAAAATATCATAACTGAAAATTATGAAAGCAGCCATATCCTTGGCAAAAAATTATATGAGTATAGGTGGAACAATAAACTTTTTATCTGATCAACATAGATTTTCCAACATATTAAACTGTACTTTCCTTATTTTCTGTATGTCTGTAGAGCAACAGATGACTTTTTTTCTAGGGAGCAAGAGTTCAAATTCACAAAATACAGGCTGAGCAAAAGTAGTGTTGCACTTCTCTTCATGGGGTACAGCTCCAGATCTAAGCATCTAGCTAGGATATTCAAAACTGTCAAATACAGAGCAGGCAGATGCTAAAAGCAGCATTACATTGAAGAAAGGAGTACATCCAAAATCCCATTTATTTTTATAGTTCAGACAACAGAATGTATTTTCAGATGCAATGTAGAAGTTCTATGTAAAATTACTGTACTACATCTCTAAATGGTCAAAGGTGCCAGGTGTCTGAATCTGTCTGTATGTAACAGGCAAATTACCTGTGGCATGAAAGAGACTTGACACAATACTTAGTAATTATTTTATACAATGGAATTTAAAACCTTTTTATTTCTTAACCACAGGATAAAAGGAACTTTTATGATGAAAACACACAGTATGCAAAACACTACTGTAGCACTGGCAAAGACCTGCTTTTCATCAACCAGAAGCCCTGCCCCATTACATTTACAGAGGAAGTCAATAGCTTCACCCTCTGGTCTCAACATTTCAATTACACTGTGAACCCAGGGTAATTTTTAGTGCTCACCACTAAAGGGAAATACACTGATTGCAAAAAACCACAGAATTCAACACATACAGCTCTGCGGGGAGGGTATCTAAGTAGATCTTAGTAATGATGTGTCGCTTAGAATTATGGTCCTAAACCTCACTATGCTGGTGGCACAATTCATCATTCCGAAACTTAGAAAAAAAGGCAGGGTATCCTCTGAATGGTTAAGACAAAGAGAATGTTTGCTTCAAATGCAGGAAGGATCTTAAAAAACAGAAGTCTGCTCATATTAGCACATTATCATTCATCAGCACAAAAAAACCCAACTCATAATAAGTAAGTTCCATTTTCCAAATGATCTCTCAAGCCCACACGGCATTTCTAGAAGTGATGGGCTTGGCCAGCATAACAGCTTACTGCTTTCCCCTTCAGTAAATCACTCCAGCCAGAGACTACTGAGAATGCCACCAGAAGTGCATCCAAGCCTCAGAGGAGATTGTAGAAAAAACTTCCTATAAACTAGAAGAAACTAGTTTCTGAGAAATATCATCTTTTCTCAATTCATAACAGAAAACTAATAAATAAAACGCCTCACCTGAAGCTAATTCTAGAAGCAAGGCTATACTCTGATTTAGTCAGTAGGGAGTGGAGATATATTCCCTTGATTTCTAACCCAGTAAAATAATTTTGTTTTCCTTTCAGCTGTCTATATAAGAAAAATCTGTGCAAAATCTCTTTTTTTAAGCTTACAAATATTTTGGGGTGTTTACCATTAATGAAAGGGTATAAGCAGAGCCACACCAAATTTCTGGCCAATAGAGTTCCACCCCACACAAGTCGAGAGCTACTCACAAGCCCATCTCCAACCTTGCACACAAATAGTCACGTAACTAATGTTATTTAGAAATCAGTAATAACATCCATTGATCTCATTAATAAATAAAGGCCAAGCAAGGCAGCTGTGATACAATGGCCTAAATCATAACTCCACCATTTCCTTCAGATTTATCACTCTTAGAAGCACACTGATCTCAGAACCATCTTTTCTACTCCTTATTCCCAAGATCTTGACAGAAAGAACTATTTACACTAAGAAGTTAAAGCACAATGAAAAAAATACAAATGGTTTCCAAGAACAGCGTTTAAAACACAATCTCTGGAATTCCCTAACACAAGGATAAAGTAAGAAAGAAAACTCTAGAAAGCGAATTTGTACCTTCATTTTTCCTGAGAGCTGAACCTCAAAAAAGCTGTTAATGCAGGACACATACACAAAACACTCCAAAGAAAGTCAACCTGATTCCCATTTGCTTTACCGCAATTTCATCCTCCCAAGTTTGGCAATAAAGAGGAACTGTAAATTTGACCTAATCATCATCCTAGTAAAAACCCATGCGGGATGATGAAAAACCACATTCTCCATAGTCATCTCACTGATGTTCTTGAGGCAGGCTTTTAAAACCAAGATCCATGGTTTTGTTTTTTACTTATCCCTAAAAAACCTCTATCTCTAAAACAGACTAGTCCAAAATAATGCAATTTCACTGAGATTTACTTTATACTGAAAATATAATCTTCATGAGGTATTATACAGGTGGGACTCAGGGAAAAAAATGCCCTGCACCAGTGTTTTGTGTTGAATCTAATTCCACTGTTTTTCAAGATGTCTACAGGCACAGGAAGGTGTCCTTTTCTTCACATAACTATATTAAGAAAAATCTCACTTTTATTAGAAAGGACATCTCAGTAAGCTTTTACAATGTAGCAGGCCAGAAGGTTTTTTCCAGAAAAAGTGACAAACACACAGCCCTAATCCTGACACTGGAAACTGCTGATTAAAAGGCTGCTGAGGTCTTCAGAACAGTAAGTCCCAGAAGTCTCCAAAGAGGAAGGTTCCAGGGCCTCTCACAAACTGTCCCAATGATCAACCACCCTGAACAGTAATTTTTTCTCCTTGTGTTGACCTGGAGCTTCCCTCACCACAACCATTTTGTCATCCCTTCCCTTCTAAGAGGCTGAAGGCCCCATCCAGCTGCCCCCAGAGCCTTCCCTGCTTCAGGCTGAGCAAAGCTGCCGTCAGCAGTCTCCTGTCCAGGCAGGCACTCCAGGCCCTCTCTCCAGTTTGTCACAGCCTGCAGCGAGGGCCAAACACTGGCCATGGTCTTCTGGGAGGAACACAACGGCAAACAGATTGGGAATGCCACCAAAACGTCCAGAGATTATGGAGTACAAATGTTTACAAACAACGTGAGCAGTACGGCCAACCAGATATGCTACACAAGCACTGCAACAACAATCACGCCACCAGCAGCACTACTCATACTGATATTAATTTGTTCCCCTCACTGAAGTGTTTTGAACAATGACCTCCAGAGCTGCAAAATCAGCACGTAATTCCCTGGCCTTTCTTAACTCTTCTTCTCATTAAAGGAGAAAGTCTTGCGACACACTAAATAATGGAAAGAAACCCCAGCAATAGAGGAAGTAGCAGTTCAGTAGGAAGAGGACAGGATGAGAGAGGGCATAAAGTGGTCCTCACTTTTAAGATGCATGGCAGGTGTGACTGACAACATACAAAGGCACACAAGGACTTAACTGAACATGAATTATCTGTCATACACTAAAAACTTACCTCTATATTGAGTACTAAGCACAAAGTACATCAATGAGGAACAGATTCCCTGTCTAAAAAAGCTGGACAGAATAAAGAGTCAAGGATGTTTTTTTTCTTTTTTTTTTTTTTTTTAACTGGACAGTTCAGGGCTGCAGTGCAGAACTAATTAAAAAGGTAAAAAATTTACCTCAGTCACTCTGAAGACTCCTAGTAAATACGGAATAAATGTACTAGCACTTAAAATCTCAAAGAAACTTTAATAACTAAAGACTGATACAAACAACCTGAGACAAAAATTCAGGTGCACAAACACTGTATAAAGCCCCCCAAACCAGTGTATTCCAAAAGACTGAACTGTTCACCCACCAACACATTTTCTGTAGGTAAAAGAACACACCACACAAAATGTTATCAGTAAGTTCAAGATAGAACTTGAGAACCTCTCAAGATTATGAGAGCTACAATCAAAGTCTGAAATTAACGTGCCACTGAAACTTAATGAAATCACCATTTCAAGAAAAACATATCTTAACAAGCAAGTCCTGAATCAATCATAACATACCAGGTATCAGACTTCTGCCAGTACTCAAGGGAGTTCTAATATTACAACCAAAAAACCCTAGGAAAAAAATTATAGAAAAGTACAACACCTTCTTTGAAAAAAATTAAAGAAAAACAAGCATAGTTGAATGTGTGGAATAGAGGGAAAAGCAACACACTAGCAGAAACTAAGAAACAAGCAGGAGATTTATCAGTGGAAAACCATAGGTTGACTATTGACTATATAACAGATAAAGTCACATGAATTAAATTCAGAGTTGCTTATACTTCAGCAGAAAGTCTGCCTTGTGTCACCACAACCTTTCAGCCAGCAGCAGGTTTGGATCCTTAATAAAAATTTCACCTAACATCATATTAAGCTCATAGTGTATCTTAGGAATGTATTTTACCAGCCTCGTCCCAAGTGTGAGCACACGCAGTGTGACCCATCAATCACAAACTACTCCACATGTGCCAAGCTCCTCATTACACAAGTGACAGCCCTGTGCAAAAATATTTGGGTCTCTTCCGGAAGCTTTTGCTTTCATTTTTTACTATGTCTGTAAAAGGACAGTGTATTTCCTAACCCTGCCCTTTCAAGTGAGAAAATTATTTTTTTTAAAAAATCACCATTCAGCAACTTCAGGTCAAATGGCAGAAGTTCCATGAGCTGGGTGTGTTTGCAGGTAATATCATGTGTCAAATGACAACAGGAGACCTGCACTCCACTAAGATGCAGCAAGACATGAAGACAGCAAAACTTACCAAAATACTTTAAACCAGATTTCAAAAATTACACTAACATCAACAATAACTAAAAATTACTTAACTGCAGGAATGCAAGCTCTTGTTTCAGATTTATTTAACAGTCTTTCTCCAAACCACTGCTTTTCTTATCAAATTTATATCCTGGCTTTCAGATTGTGTCATATGACAAAACAGATTAATCCTCTAATGAAACTGCCTCTTCTCTGCATTTAATTCCCCTGTACAAGTTCCTGGCCAACAGCCTGTAAGGGCTTTACCTTGAAAAAGACCAGTTCAGAAGGTATTCACAAAAACATATGCAATGAAATATATATTATTTTTAGTAATTTTACTAACATCACAGCAGAACAAGCAAGAACACAAGCAATCCAATAGGCTTCCAAAACGTGTTAGCAGTTTCTTTCTGACACAGGTGACTGAGATTCCAAAAAGGAACAGGCAATCTACTACACCTTTTTTTACAGAATAGGAAGAATTCTTTGGGAGCATGAAGTTCAGGGGCCACCTTGGCTACAGTGATTGTCAACAACAAGTCTGGGATCCTGAGAGCAGAGCCATATTACAGACTCACAGCCCTGGACTTGCACAGAACAGGACTGCTCAGTGATCAGCTTGGAGAGGGGGCTATCCTGGAGAGGAGTCCAGGAGAGCTGGTTGATTTTCATGGATCTCCTCCTACAAGGTCCTTACTAGTGTGCAAAGAATCAAGCAAAGGTGGCAGGAGGCCTGCATGGACAAACAAGATTCTGACTGAGCCCAAATGTAAAAGGGAGTGTACAAGGATCACAAGCATGAACAAGGTGATTCAAAAGAAACAAAGATCCTGTCTGAGCATGCAGTGATAGGGGTTAAGAACGCCAAAACTCACTTGGATTTCCATCTGGTACAGGACATGAAGGGCAGCAAGAAAGGCTTCCAAACATACAAAGGACAAGAAGATAGATTTATCAAGAGTAAAACATCCTTCATCAGCCTGATGGCCATTTGTAAAGAGTTGACTGTCTTGGTAGATGAGAGAAGAGCAGTAGGTATGTCTTCACCCTGACATCAAAAGGGGTTTTGGCACTGTCTCCTATTATGGACAAACTAATAAAGTATGGGCCAGATAAAAATGAACAACAAACTGGATGGAAACTGAAGGGATTATGAACAACAGGAAGAGGACCAGCTGGAGGCCAAGTATGAAATTAGAAGATGTACAGAAACAAACTGAAACAGAGGAAAACCCTCTATTTAGAGGATAGACATCACCAGCACAACCCTGTATTTTAATTACAATCATGATCAAATGCTGAAACACTTTGCCAGAAAAGCCGCTGAGTCTTCATGGTTGTGGTCAAAACCAGCCTTGACACCAGCCTGGGCAGGCTGCTCCAGTTTACTAAATTGAATATCTTCAGAAGTGCATTCCAACCTCAAGGATTCACTGATACTGTGAAAACTGGTTTTAAATCTGTGCCATGTTTTCAGTAGTGAGAAAGCATTTTAGAGCAGATACACAAATTGGAGCTGCAGGCAAATCAGGTTCAGACTATTTTTGGAGAAGTGCTGCATTCTAGCTCAAATCCCTACCACTGCCTACCTGTTCATGTCCAATACAGTCTGTAATACCCCCTGCAAACACGCACACAGGACTTGGAACCTAAGTATAAAAGTGTATCCATTCCTTCTCTGTCATTCTCATTTAATTTACTGAAACGATGCTATTCATGCAATTGCCATCATTTTCTAAAACCTCTGGCTTCAGCAACCACTTTTACAATTGTAACATATAATCACGTGTACATGGCAGGAAGGGGGAAACAGAAGAACAAATTCACCTCAATATTGCCCTCAGAGGGCCAGAAACTCTCAAGTCTTAGATCTAACACCAAAGAGAGACTGCTGCAGGCATAGTAGTGATTTCTAGGCCCCAGGTAAAATCCTGCGGTAGCTACAGCAAACAAAACCACACCAGGAAGACAAAATTCTCTTAAAACAGGCAAAATCTGTTAATGCTGTAAGGAGACACTAGATGAAGTATAAATTATACTTCAGTCCATGACTCGCTATGGAAAGATGCTCAAGAATTTCTTTCAGTTTTGCTCCTTTTTTTTAGATTAAATTTATATTTTTCAAATTCACAGCTTGTACTACTTTTACAACAAAGAGTCTTATATGCCTGGTTTTGGAGACATACCCACAACACTTTCAATTTGCAGACATTCAAAAAAGCAGGCCTCATTCTTCACAGATTTCCTTCAAACAGACAAACTTTCTCACCCTCTAAATTTGGCTAAGAATAAAGGAGTTGTATAAAAAGACAAACTTTTCTGTTCCTGAAACAAAGGTATCTACTTCCCCAGTATTTAGCTTCAATATGCAGTTATTTTTACATTCTTCATATTTTCATGTTGTGACTTCTATATAACAGCATGTCAGGTTTTCTACAGCATATATGATCTTGCATTACACAAAGAACTTTGTAGTTCTACAACGTATTTGTAGGCATTTTACTTTAACAATTGAAGAAAATATTAGTTGCTTGGGATATTTTTGCTCAAACCTAACACTAATCTTCCCAAAAGAAGGTTTGAAGAAAGTATACAATTCAAGTTATTTGTTTATGTTCTACCATATAACGCAAAAAGCAGTCAGCATTAAAGAATAGAATAGGCACAACTGATTTTCAAAAGAATTAAATATTTTTTTCAAAGGCTCATTTATTAGAACCACTGATCCCAAGCCTCCTGAAGTTCAGAATCATCACCAGCTGAAAGAACTTACATAGGCTATTTATGAAGTATGAATAAATGTAATTTCCAGCCCCATTTTACTATTTTGAATTAGACCAAATACTTTTTTTCACCTACTATTAGAAAACCTTTATAACATAAACAAGACATCTTCTGATGTGTATTTTTTTTAATAATTTTTGAAATCATCTAGCCTAAATCTGCACTTAAGAATAAAAAATAGTCTGGAATTCAATCATTTAAAAGAATAAATACAATGGAACTTCTCAGAACTCACTGCAACTCAAAGTACAAAACAGTATAATGGAAAAGTAAAGCCTCTACTGCCACTTTGTAACAGCCATTTGTAAATAGGATAACAGAGAAAAACAGCCTTGTGAAATAATGTGCAGGTAGGCCAGAAAGGCCTTATCAAGCAGTAAGAATAAATTGGAAGATCCTTCTCTAGTGAGTCATTCTAAAATGCAGCTAGCTGTATTTCTTTCCCAAATGAGAGGTGTCTTTGCAATAAAGAAATCAAGTTTCACAAAAACAACTGCACCATGGGATAAAGAGCACAGAGAAAGGACAACCACTGCTCCTCATGCCTTGAAAAGGCTAGCAACACTCAGTTGAGGACATATTCTGGTAATCCCAGCTTTCTCACTTACCAAAGCAGGGAAGACTAGAGGCACTTTCCAAGGAATGAAAGTTCAAGGTATTCTGGGTCCTAAGCAGGAAAGAGAAATCTGCCAGACCAGATTATCCAAACAGGGGAAGTCACAACAGTATTAACTGAATTTAAGGTCAAGTCACTCCCACAAATCCTGGTTTTAATCTCACACATAATGCCTTCCCCTGAACTCATTTGGTAGTATTATTGGTTTGAATTTCAAAAAAATACAATAATTAAAAAAAAACCCTCTCAAACCATCACCCACACAGCAACATACCACCAAAAAATGTATCAAATAACCACAAAAAAAAAAGGTAAAAACATCATTATTTACTTTTTTGGCACTATCCAAAATAAGATGATTGTGATGTTTGTGCCTCACCTCCCTCACAGCAGACACAGAACCTAACAGAAAAAAATTCTGTTCCCAAATTTCAGATTCCCACTGTGAACTGCAAAGCAGCTTATAGATGGCCATTACATCACTTACTGATATTGCATCATGCAAAATTTAAGCCACTGAATGCTGGCCATGAAATGTATAAAGGTTAACATGCTGAGGGAGTCACAAAGGGAGAATCTTTTTCCCAAACAAACTCACACTGGGATAGTCTGAAAAACAGGCATCACTGAATTCTTAACTGAATACAAGATTTTTTCCTAAGTTTATCCAAATCTCCGATTTAAACGAAACAAGGAAAAAATTATTCTCTACAAACTTACCAGTGAGGACTGTTTACCCTGAACACGCCTTGCTGAGTAACTGTCTAATATTACCACTGTCTTTACTCATTCACATTGAAGAATTTAGTTTCTCAGTCATGAATCACTGATTACAAGAGCAGAAACCATCTTAGCCACACATGCCTTTTAACATTTTAGATCTACCTTTAAAAATAGTTTCTGCAGGTGGAGGTTATTTGTCTACCCATCCACAAAAAACAAAAACCCCAACTCAACAAAACTATTTCTGTGGCCATCTCATTCTCCAGTTGTTTAGGTAGAAGTTTACCTTTTTTCCCTTACCTTCTCAATAACTGATTTTCAGGACTGATGAAGGGAAGAAGTTTTGTTTTGCCAGATGGAGCTGCTCCCTCCAGTCCTTTCCCTATCCATACATCCCCCAGTCCCACCCCTTTGGAACTATGCAGCCTGCTGAGTAGCCTCTGAAAGTGCTATTTCCTTCCCTTAAGCTGTAGAAATGGAGTGAAAGAGGAATAACTATTCCACAGCAAACAGAAGTCCCAGCAGCATCATCCAGCCACAAAAGGAGAAAGGAGTTTTCCACAGGATCTAAGTGGTTTACTGAGTTTGCTGCTGCAATAAGACCTGGAATCAAAAATTAAGTCCTGCAATGTAATGCAGTCCATTAAAAAGGTGGCACAGAAAACCATACTATAGGCAAGAAAAGCACTTGCCTGACTGCTAACAAGAGAAAAGAAATGAAAATATGACAGCACATGTAACTTGTGTGTACAACCTCCAACCTCCTTGAGCTCTCCTTCATCTGGGAGGGGGGATGGAGAAGAGGTGGAGTGAACACAAAAGCAGGCAATGGTGCATTTCATTTTATCTTATTAAAACTGGAGAACATTAGAGCCATATGATGCAACAACTTTAAAAAAAGCAAGTAAAACCGAAGACATTAGTTTGGTATCTTCAAGAAGCAAAAGTAGGGCTAGTCCTGAATATTTGAAAAACACCATTTCCTGTTGCTGATCACCAACAGCTGCCTTGGTTCATCAGACTTGGTACAGAACCTCCTGAAAGCAGAAGGAATCCTGATGAGCTATTATGGAATCAGCACTGCAACATGTAAGAACAAGTGTAGATCAGACTGAAGATTCAACTAGCCCAGCTCTAAAACTGACCAAATACAGATAGCTGTGAATAATTAGGTAAGGACATAGAAACGACCATCACTAGACTATCCTCCCAGCTTTAATTATTTAATTATTCAAATCCATAATTCATTCCACTACAAGAGTACTAAATAACTCTAAAAGTATTGCTCTGTCAAAAATATACCCGGGTTACTCATATGCTTTTAGCTTCCAAAATATTAAGGTGCAGAATAACAAGTTTAATTAACTTTTATGCAAAGGACCATCTCCTCTTGCTTGTTCTCACCCCACCATGCTCATCTGACACCTCCAAGTTCTTGGTGTAGATAGTAGAGCTTATCCATAGAAATTCAAGATGAAGATGGAGAAAGCTACAACATCTCAACACCATCTGTCTGTCTCTAGTCTCCTCTTTTGCAAACTGCCAAGTCCTAGCTTCCTTTTTTGGTTTTGATACAGAAACAACTCCATATATTATTCAATTATCATAGTTATATATTATTCAATTATCATAGTTATATATTATTCAATTATCATAGTTATATATTATTCAATTATCATAGTTAGCCCTTCCCCACAACTTTTCTGGCTCTACTATATTGTTTCTGAGATAGGGAAAAATGAAGAGAGGTGGGACCTAGACACACCAGCTCCAAGTGCACTACAAATTTATATACTGAGGCATAACAGAAAACATTGTCTGTTCAAAATTATGAGGAAATGGATGACAATTTGCTCTTTTGAACAATACCAAGCATTAAGGTGCTGTTTAATCCTTGGAGTTACCTACCAGAACATTTAATATTACACCCATGAGCTCCTGGTTAATCATTACCTCTCAGTATTTTATGTGTGACATAATACTTTGACATTTACGCACATTTTATATCAACTAGTGCTGAAGAAAGTCCTTCAGCATTTCTGCACAGACAATTCATCTTCACTAATCTGAACAACTATCAGCAGGCAAAAGACCTCTACAAAGAAAGGTAACAAAAGAGGCACTTTTACATCTCCATTGCCATTTAACTCACGAAAACAGCAGTTACCAGACCTGTTTAGATACACAGGCGAATCACAGCTTCAGTCACAGTGCAAATGGAGAGAAAATTATTCAAAACCATCTACAGTTCTGAACGCACAAAAAACAACACCTAAAGGGCATGGGCTATGAAATGCTACTTGTATTGGCCAGCTTCCATTATATAATGTTTCATAACACTTTCATACAGAAAAAGCCCTTTGTTGTGTAGACTCAGCTACAAGGACCATTTTGGTTCTGTGTGCAGTATTTTTAAAAAGCAGGAACACTACTTCTCATGTTTTAAAAAAATTAAAATGCTAACAAAAGAGATGCAAGCAATGAGCTTGTAAGATCACCTCCATGACATCAGGATCAGAATACCAGCTTGCCAAACAACTTACTGCTACTGATTTACACAACACCTGATTCAGATGCACAGATTGCAAGGAATACTGAAGAGTGAAACAAGTGAACATGAATGTTATTGTTAAATATACTTTCATATTATTGGTAATTTGGCAAGATGGGAAACTTTAATACATCAGAGCAGCACACATGGCATTCATTCTTCTTTCCTTAAGAAAAGAAAGATCATGTTTAAATCCCATCTCACAAGCAGCTCCGAAGCAACTTCTCCAACATATTTTAAGAAAATAACTAAAGCATCCAGACAATGTGAGACTGTATTTAGACAGATCCATACAAAAACAGTGTAAGTACAGATAATGGAGCAGAAGGCCTGTAAAACTGCCATGAAAATTGATTACTCCAGGCAAAGTTTACTTACTCACCTTTTACCATGGTGATTGAGGATAATAAAATTTTAAAATGCATGCAAGAAAGAACAAGTCAGATTTTACAGCCATTGATGAATAAGAAGTATTTGTGGCTATACATGGGAATACTTTTCACTGGAGTCACAGGTTCCCTATTAAAGCTGCATCAAAATTAGAGAGTTGAGAAGAAAAGCACAACAACAATAACAAAGCATGAAGTGCAATGGGACAGCTTGTTACATGAAAACTGCAGCATTTCTTCTGGAGATAACCCCAACCAGATCTTTATCTTACAAAAACCAGGTCAGAACCCACAGGTAAGAGTCATCTGCTTGGGGAGCACATACTAGACCTGCTGTTTCTTTTGCTGACCAAAAAGAATAACAAAATATTTCAGTTCTCAATTCTTGCATCAAAAGGAAATTCTGATAGCTTTGCATACTCCTGCAAATGCTGACTGTCCTCCAGCCCTCTTAAAAATTATGGAACTGACGACATATACATTTAAACGTGTCTAAACTACCACAGAATTCAATGGAGTAATTTTATTTAAATAACTGTCAAGCTTCTTCAGCAATCAAGCCCTTCCACATTCTATTACACCAGGACAGACCTTGAACAAGTTATAATATTGTATTTTCCTCAAAAATAACTGGAATTGTGTTATGGTTTTGAAATCCACATGACTTCAGTTCCATAAACCAGTTTTTGAACAACACCTCTCCCTGTGCAGCTTTCCAATATAAACTGCAACTTAAGTTGTAGACTGAGCTCAGCTTTAGTTTTCAAAATTGAGGAGTTCACCTGAATGCTGTGAACATATCACTGCGCAGACTCTTATCTATCTGCCACAAGCCAAGTGACCTGTAAGGGATTCTTGAGAATTTAGGATTCCCTTTTAGCTCATCCCATAGACAGAATAAATTGTATTCATCTCAAAGTTTAAATCACATTAGCATTTGAATTTAGTCTTTTCTGTCCTTGCACTTAGACTACGACAATAACGCAGATATATTCAACACTAACATCTAAGGAAATTTTAAAAGCTTTGATTTTTAAAAAACGTATTTTATTACATGATTGTTCACTCTCTTATGTCTCAAACTTGGCAACACAAAAAGCCCCGAATATTTAAATTAAAATATTTAATTAAATCAACTACAAGAGAACAAAATACACCCTTTAAAGGGTGTATACACCCTTTGAATGATTTGCAATGAAGTTTTAATAAGAAATAGTATTTCATCAAAGTGTACAAAGAGGATACATACATAAAAATAGGAGGGCACTGTCATTTCCATTAGGTAAAAAAAAAACCAAAACTCTCCCAAAAAAAAAACCACAAACCCCACAAAAAAAGCCAACAAAAAAAGCCAACAACAAAAAAGCAAAAAAACAAACAAACAAAATCCAAACAAATAAACAAAACAAACAAACAAAAAAAAAACTCACAGCAAACAAACAAAAACCACAATCCCCACACAAGTTCAGGTTTCTCTTTTCAACCTATCTGTACAAACTGCAACTGTTGCTCAAAACATTTAAAATTTCTCTCCTCAATACATTTTTCTATTTGATTTCTTGTCTCTGGCTTTTCAAACAGACAAATGTAAACCTCAAAATTTAAAATATGGACGATTATGTTATCCAGCCAACTCAGTGATGCCAGTGCAAGATTATTCCCTACAGCATATTTGCTAGTGCTTAATGCAGTCCATACTGTGTGTCCTAACACATTATGCAAATGACACACACACACGAAAGAAAATGTCTATCTCAGAGTGCCCCCCTCCACCAGTAGACAATCTGTAATTAGCCATGTCCTCTAAGGAGGCACCTCGTCCACTGTCATCAAAGCAGCAGCTGCTGGCAAATGCAAATAAAGAAAATTAGAACAAAAAATAAGCCTACCACCTACACTCCTAAAGGTGTATACTCATGGTTGCAAGCCAGAGTCAAAATCTAAACAGCTGTTTGTGTTTTCTTCAGAATGTCCACATAAAACCTCTCATGCCCAGCACCAAGTATTTACTAACATGATTTTTATCAGGCTTTCTCAAACAGGCTGTAGAGAGCTGCAGCAACAGATCCCAAGGCTTCACTAAAACACCTCTGATATCCAAGTTCTCAATGCAAAAATCTGTAACAGAAAACAAAGCAGCAACACTTTCTGCTGAACACAATTCCCTGGTATACAGAACAGGGCACACCAAATCAGAAAAATGCAGTAGTTCCAGCCCCGCAGCACAGAGATGCAGAGAACAAAGCATACTGCTGCACCTAACCTTTACTATCCAATGACCAAATCACTAAACTCTGGTATCACCTCCCCAGAACAGTTCTCTTCAAATCCAACAGCAGTCATCAAACAGTAAATTCAGAAAACTCTTTCCCTGTTACCAAAGTAAACAACAAAACAGGGAGAAGGCAGAGTTCTCATCTAACTAGAGCAAATGAAGAAAACATTTCACCACGGTTAAAACAAAACAAACAAACAACAAAAACACCACAGAGGAAGCCTTCCCGTTAAATAACCTTTATGTACTTAGGAACTGTATACATAGAACAAGCTTAATGCCACCTTGCAACTCTAAGAGCATGTACTTTCAGGTTTACAAGATCTGTCAGGCCTCTGATATGAGCACAATAAAAGCTTGTTTGATGTCCCTGCTCCCACCCATTATACTTCTACTGTGTGTGCCTACTACTGGGCAATGGGCAAAAAACACCATGGAGTGTCTTTGCAAAAATAATAAAAATTACATTACATAAGAAGGATTTGAACTGCAGAAAAGCCCTGCATTTACAATAAACTACATTTCATAATAGAAACAGGCAAAGTGTTAAACGATTTCTGTAGAAAGAAATCAATCTGACCAGACAGCATAACTCACACCCACTGTTATGCTTAGCATAACATATTTTTAGTATATATCCATTATCTATTGTGGCAGGCAGACAAACACTTCCTCTGTAACAAGGCCTTAAGTTCAAGGTTTTGACGAGATCGTAGGCCCTGACAGCTTCCACAATCATGGAATTGTATCTAACAGCCCACCAGACTGACTTCTGGACTAGTGTTAATTCAGACTGTTTCAACGCAGTTTAGAAGCCTCAGCATTTACACCAGGGCTAACTCTGCTGTTTTTAAAAACTGACTCCTATTAACCACAATTATGTTTTCACTTAACATAATTTCATACTTTATTGTATCTGCTTCCTATTCTATGCAATTTAGCACACAAACAACTGCAGGGAAGAATAGCACACAAGTTCTGAATGCTAGAAAACATCAACTTTTTCTTCCAGTTATTATCAGAGAAGAAAACCAAAACATCAGCTACAAAGCACCAATATATATTCCTAACAGCTTAGCCTAACACTGCTACTTAGACTTCCTTGGAAGGATTTTTTTTTCTTTTAGTAAGGCTTACAGGTTGAACATGTTTATATTGTAATCATCATTTACACAGCCACATATGTGTGTAGTCAGAGAATTAAAGAAAAAAAAAATCAGTTTTTTACTCTTTTCAGAGCCCATACTGTTCAGTTATGATTTGGTTATCCACCTACAGTAAGATTTTTTCAAGAGGGATAAGATCACAAATTATACTATGTGTGAGATGAAATAGCTCCTCTTCCCCAACTGTTCTCTCAATTGTTTTTGCATGTAAGTAAATACAAATGACATGAAATAATATGTCTGAAGCAGCAGACGTTATTTTTGCATGTTAATAAAAATCATCAAAAATAGGTTATACAGATAAAACAGTCAACTTAGTGTTTTGATGTTTGTCAAACCTGTTAAAGAAAAAAGTTCAGTTGTATAACGCATATACTGCATGCAGTAAGAGCAGTTATTTTTCATGCAGACACAGTTCAAGATACTCTCAGTCCATAGCATTTCTCTTGCAAAAGTTCTGTTTTTCAGACAAGTATACCAAAGTGGTACAACAAAGTTATATAACTAGGAAGCAAGAATTCACTTTAGAAAAACACATTAAATGCAGTTACATTAGAAGGCAGATACCTTCCTTTTTATGAAGGAACTACTTCCTGCTTCTTATTGTCACTTTCAAATACGTAACATTTCTTCATGAAAAAGGCCCATGTTTTGTCAAATTATCCTAGGCTTATGCTGACATAAATAAGAGCAGAAGTCAGCATTATCCTTGCATGGTTAAACAAGATTTGACTCAAGCTTTTTGAACAGCTGCAACCAAAACTCCTGGTAAGGCTGGTATTTATACTGAATTTATTAAACAGAAGCTTTGTGCAGAATTCTCTATCACCCTAAATAATGTACACTTTTAACAACCAGTATTGTGTACTATTTGACATATAAAATTTTACCAATGTATTTTTCTAATTCTGATCTTTACCATTATGATTAAACCTTCCAGCATCTGAGTATCAGGCACAGAAAAAGCACCAATACCCAACAATACAGAGTTCCAGAGCAGTTCTCATGTTTACAGGCACAATTACAGAAAGACTGGGATTCTGCTCCGATAGTGAAAAGATGTAACACCTGGGAGTCACCACTTGAAGTTTACCAATGTCATCCCAACCGGGCTGTTAAAACAGTAAACGATCTATTCATTATTGCTAGTGAGGAGGCAAATGATTTTCTATTTTTAGTGCCATCATTGCCCTTCTCTAGTTCCTGACCCAGCACATGCTTCTCTTCAGTTTACGCAGTTGCACGCTCTCTGATAAAGTGTAGGAGCAAGAATACTGTGGGGTTGTCTTCTTCTCTGAAATTGAATTGTTGTGATTACAAAGCAAGTACTGACTAACCTCTTTTTTTTTTTTTTTTCTACAGAAGTCTTTGGAAATGTCTTTTTACAGAAGTAAAAAGTTTCCTAACTTTTGACAAGTACAGAAGCTCTTGGGAATCACTAAATACAGTTCACTATTCCTAACAACTCACCTGCTAAGCAAAACAAAAATGTAACAAAATCAAAAAAAAAAAATCAGTCTTAATAAAATTGTTTAATAAAGTACTTTTAGTATTCATTTTAGTATCAATAAACTGAGGAAATAGTATTGTTAAGAATTAAAATTTGGCTTTTAAGGCCACACACACTGTGCTTAATATTTTCTTTGACCTGTATTTAATATTCAGAATGTACCTTGAATACAGATTAACAGTGAACTATACCACAGAGACACGGCATTTCTTTAAATGCAAAACAGTAGGAACAGAAAAAAGAAAAAAAAAAAGAAAAAAAAATGAAAGCACTTTTTGTTGTGCCTTTCTAGGTAAAGGATGGGAAATTAAATTCACACCAACGAAGACACCAGTTCCAGTCTCAAATCTGGAGGCCTGTAGGTGGGATGTTGTGACTGAGCCAGTACTGCCTGTACCTCAGCAGGGCTTAAACTCTCCAACAAAATATCGCTGCAACCTGACGGAACAGAGATAGGCAATGCTTATTAATCTAAAAGCCAGAAAGAACACGCTCTCACTTATCTGTTCTTATGAACATAAGCCCAGCAATTCTTCCATTTGTAAACGTGTGTCAGATTTCAAACAGAATGGCAAACAGCCCTGAGAGTCCCCGGCCCTCTCTGCCAGCTCCCCCAGGAGCCCAGAGTACGTGACCTGTCTCTTTGAACAGGCGCTCCATGTTCAGACCGAGCCTGCAAGCCTCAATGTGCAATCTTTGTTCACAACGATCATTTCAGTGAAGGGGCTCTAGAGTGAGAGAGACCACCAGGTGCAGTGTCAAAGGGAAAATAATAATAAAAAAAAGAAGTAAAAATAGAAAACATGACATGGCAAGGCATGACAAAACAGAACTTAGTATCAGAGTAGGCAGGCATCCAAAACAAAACACAATTATCGACCAACATATACGCACTGCTATCCAGAGAACTCAAATCGTGTGTCCTCTGTTCTCCTACCTGTGCATGCAAAGATCCACAGAAGCAGCACTTCTCAGACATTCCCTTTCTTAGTCTGACCACTGATCCTGAAGCTAGAGGACAAGTTTTTCAGTTCTTGCTCAAACCTTGATGACTACAGTTGCGCATTTCCAAAACCTTAAACTGATTGAAAGTCCCAATTTCTATTGCAACTCCCTTGACTGTGGTGAACAACAGCTACGCCTGGAGCCTTCCTCGTGACAACCTGCTCTGTGTATAGGTCCACACTTAAACATTAAACGTATTTTATTTAACGACTGCATTATAATGCAAACACCATATGGGATCCAGTGTCCCAAAACCATAAATCATTTCCCAAAATTGCTACCACCTTGCACATCAGTATAAGAATACTATAAACTACTGCAACTGCTGCCATTTTTTTTTAAAACCTGAAATCCCCTTTACAGTAATTGTTTTCAATTAAAGGTGTTTTCTGATCTTTTAAACAGGAAAGCCATCCTTACTGTTCAATACAAACATGAGATACTTCAATTAAAGGGGTTTATAGGACATGAAGCACTATACACAATAACTATTTCATCAACCAGACTGAGATGGCAGACGTCAAGCCACAAATCCTCCCTCTCTTGGCATTTACACCAATCTGTGAAAGTAAAGTTGTAAGAAAATAAACTGAACTTTAAGATAACCAGCAATATTACACAAAGGCAACTGAGAACGCACTGCAACCCTGATCAGACATTCACCAGGGCTGTCTAAATTCAAGCGATGATTACATCAGGCCTGCTATGATTAAGGCAATCACAGGTCCCAGCACATGTTTTCTACCAGTTACATTTTAACTCCAACATGTTAAGTACCTGACAAAACAACAGGCAGAGCAGTCCATTTTGCAATTCCACGCCTATTAGTAGTCTCCAATTAGACAGCTCTAACATGATGAGCTCCACTAGTGCCACGGGCCTTGTTAAGGCTTACCGCCACAGGGAGAGGTACATTATGACAAGGGCTAGTGCCACAGATCAGAAGTTTCAATGTGACAGAATTAAAAAGCAGATATTTTTACCCTTAGACATGCAGTTTTCTCTCTTCCCACACTATCTGAAGAGTATTGAAGAACAGGTTCTCCAAACATGGCCCTGTTTTTATCACAAAGTCCTAACATCTTCTGTGCTCTTAAGACTCTGATTTTATCCTCACCTAACCCACCTGGCTTTAAGAGACTGTGGGAACCTCTTAATTGAGGTGATAGCAGAAAGGAAAATCCTACAGTACCATATGCGACACTTTCAAACCAAAGCAAAAGGGTGAATTCGAGAGAGCAGTAAACTAAAACTCAGTGAATCAAGGAAAAAAAATCACACAAAATAATAATAAAAAAAAAACCCACCAAACCAAAAACCACCCACACTTTTAAATTAAAGTTCTGTATGCCTAAAAATCAATCGTATTTCAACTTCAGCAAACAAAGGGGGGAATATCTACATAAAGGATATATATTTCACAGCCCTATGCAGATTTAAATCAGCTTTTTTTAGCACAACATACTTAATTTAACTTCGAGAAATACAAGATCAAGTTTGTCCTTGTAAATAAAGTTTAAGACAAATCTTAAAACCAGTCTACTGAAGCTGTTATATGCATTTTGTTGAATCTAAAGTTAACAGTTGTTTCAGAGACATTACTATTAATAGGGAGCACAGGAGGATCAGACACGCTTTTGTGTTAAAAACTTTGTCTTGCAAGTCAAAACATGCAATGGTGCCACCATAGGGCATGCTATTAAGTTTCTGAACTGAAGACACAGAGGATCGTTCCAGCAACAAATGCTATGGATAGAAATATCCTTAATATAAGCGCCTGCGGGTAGACAGGAGAGTGGCAAGCGCTGGGTACAAGCAGACAGAGGCCAGACCCTTATTTCTGCTGAAGATCACCACGACTGAAACGTGACAGGGACCAAGCCGTACCCCAGAGCGCCCAGCGAAGCGCTCCTCCAGGACGGGCAGGTTGGGCGTGGGAGCGACACGCCACGCTCTGCCCGCGGGGCCGGGGGGGCGAGGGGCCCGCGGGGCGGCCCCGGGGACACCTCCGTCCCGAGGGCGAGGGCGGCGGCGGCTCCGCGGGGCGGGAAGCGGGGCCGCCGCCCGGCCCGTGAGACGGCGAAGGCGCCGCCGCCGCCTGGCCCGGGAGCGGTGCCCCGAGCGCGCGGCGAGCGCTCGGCCGGGCGGCTGCCTCCGCTCCGCTGCCGGGGAACCGCACCACTCCCAGCGCCCAACTCCCAGCAACTCCGGGGCGGGCGGGCAGGAAGAGTGGGAGGGAGGGAGAGCGGGCGGGAGCGGCCATTAAGCTCGCTCCAGCCAAGCCGTTCCCCGCGGCGGGAGGCGGCCGCCCGGCCCGGCCCGCGCCCCGCCCGCCTCCGCCGTTCCTACCTGGCCGCCGGCGCCGCCGCCCGGGGGGGGCTCGTTGTCTCCATCTCCGCCGGGTGGCCCCGCTGCCCACCGGGTCGCCATTATTTCATTCCCGGTTACAAAGGAGGCGCAAATCCTCTGGAGCCCACATCGGGAAAAGGAAGGGACGGGAGGAGGGAGCCAACGCCAGAGCCACTCGCGCACACCAGGCGAGGCTCGGCCAGCCCAGCCCCGCCGCCGGGGGACGGGGGTCGGCCCCTTCACGCGGTTGCCATAGGGAAGAGCACCGGAACGACCCTGGGCTTCAGCTACGCTCCCCGGCTTCTGCCTTCATGGCTGGAGGAGGAGAGAGAGCAGATGTGTCAGTCCACGGCGCGGGGACGCCGCCGCCTCCGCCGCCCGTCCCTTGTTAGGCTAATTGCACCCAACTCGTCATCTTCCTCTTCCTCCGGCTCCTCCTATCCAGAGCCCCAGCCGCGGGGAGGAGAGGGCAAGCGGGGAGAGGCGGGAGGTGTCCGCTCCTTCCTACTTCACTACACGCCGCCGGAGGGAGCGAGGACGGAGCAGCGCTGTCTGGGCAGCCCCGGCCGGCGGGGCCGCTCCCCGCCTCGGCCCAGGCGAACTTTGATCAACTGGTGGACGAGGAGGACGGCACCGGGGGCCGAGGGGCTGCTCGTTCTCCGGGCCAGGCGGAAGCCGCCGCCTGCTCACGATTCCCGCCCCGGCTGTGTCCAGCGGCGCGCCGGGGCGGGGGGCGGCAGCCGAAAGCGTACAAGCCCCGATGAAGAAGCGGCAACAAAAGACCCCTCCGGCAGCGGCGCGGCCGTGCCGGGCTTTTGTCTCTTACGCGGGTCTGCCCCGCTCGCAGGCCGCTCCCTCCCCCCGTTTACGTAGCCGGAGCCGTTCGCGATCAGACCACCGCCCCACGCCCCGCCCGCGCCCCTCCCTCGGGCCTCCCCCCGCACAGCGGTAGCTTCGCTTTGGGAGCGGCAGCAGGCGGCTGCTGCGGCCCCGCCGGCGGCAATTAGGGCGTCTCGGCGCTGGGGCCATCGAGCCGCACCAGCTGCGCCTCCCCGGGCTCCTCCCAGGGCTGCCCCGGCTACCTGGGCACCGGCCCGGGCTCGGGGGGAGCGGCGGGGCACTCCAGCCAGCCTCCCTAAGGCGCAGGGCTGTGTGCGGCTGTGCCGCCTCGCCTGTGCCGCTCACCGCTTCCCCGGGCCCTAGCACGGCCCCCCGTCTGCCCCGTCCCATTACAGCCCATCCCCGGGCAGGCCCCGGGGCCGTCCCAGCGCCGCAGCCGCCCTGACAAGCATGGGTGTGACCGCCGCCCCCAGCCCGCCGGGCCGGCAGCGCGACCCCGCGAGAGGCGGCGCCGCCTCCCGGCCCTCCGGCCGGCCCCTCGTACTGGCGGCCCGCGGGGCTCCGCCGTTCCCGGCGCTGGCGGGGGAGCACGTCCCCTTCGCCTGCCTCCCGACTGGCGGTTTCTCTTCCCTCCAAAAACCCACCCACCTTCTC
Source organism: Prinia subflava (assembly GCF_021018805.1). Classification (NCBI taxonomy): domain Eukaryota; kingdom Metazoa; phylum Chordata; class Aves; order Passeriformes; family Cisticolidae; genus Prinia; species Prinia subflava. The sequence goes on from NC_086247.1 coordinate 136,874,413, forward strand.
AGACGACACGGCGAGGGCAGGAACGGGCTCCCGGCTGCCGTCCAGGGCACCCGCCCTGCGGCCGGGGAGCGCAGAGCCCCGCCGGCCCCCGCCCGCCAGCACGGCCTGGGGCGGCGGCGTTTGCTGCCGCTTCCCTGGGCGTTTTCGGGGGTGATCACACAGAAGCGATTCTCAGACTTTCCGCTCTAACGCAGGATTTGGTGCTTCTGCCGCCAGCTCCACCTGCGCCTGGCGTCGGGAGGACCGCGACCGCCTCTCGGCCGGCTTTGGACGGTCCCGGCCGAGGTCCTGGGCCGCCCCTGGGCCAGTAGCGCCGGGGCGAGCTTGGTTTTGTTGTAGCCACGAAGGCGGTAAATGCAGGCATTTTTCTATACTTTATCATCATCGGAGTGTGTGATTTGAGATTTCGGTTTTTAGAATGGTGTTTTCCAGCGTGGAGGTTGGATAAGTAAGGTCTCTGTGGCTGGGAACAAAGAAAAACAAAGCGTTTGCAGGAATTGAGTGAAACGAAGGGTTATGTCTAGTTTGTGTTCTGAAAACAATAGTAATGTTTTGGGTTGTGGTTTTTTTACTATGCTACCCTTGACCATGAGATCACAATCTCTGAAAAGAGGGGCATGCCCTGGTTATCCATCAGCAACTTGCATTGTCAGCAGGGATGAATACTGGTATCCAGAGAAGCTCATTTCCAGTGGCTGGAGGAAAAGTCTCAAGGCCCATATGCTAATTATTGTCCACCAAGGTCACATCTGCTGAGTTTAAAAGGGTGTTACAACTCACAGCCTGTCACACTGATTCAGGTGCTTCCCTACAATACTGTACGTTGCTGTGGATTTCATTTGGCATATACATAGTTAAAAATGTGTGGTAGTTTCTGAATTTGAGTTCCTCATAAATTTCTGATGTAAAAGACTACTTTGTGGCTGAACCTGTGGTGTCTGGTCCAGAGATTACATACACGTATTTTGGACAAGCATACTGCTGTCCATCTGGCAATCTACGGAAGGTTCTGCCTGGCTCCCTAATCATTTCTCACTGTCCTACAACATTTAATTACAATATTGTTTGCACAATGGTTGTCAAGAAGTTGAAAAGACCAGAATTAAAATCACTTGAGATATTTGAAGAGTGGAGAAGGGGAACAGTTGGGGCACTTCTGTTGAGACTCTGTTATCAAACAGAGCCAAGAAGTGTAGCTATGTGCTTGGCTGCATATTGTTCTCTGCACTGGAGTCATCATACCAATCTGCAGAATACCATCAAGAATCCATGCTGTATAGAAAATAAGTTCATGTATTCATAATAATATTTTTTTCAATAGGAGACACAGTACTGACTCCAAATCTAAATTAGCATCATAACTAATACTCATATGGAATGTTGTCAGATTTATAAAATGCCTTGGAGAGATTGAGCTACGAGTGGTCTCTGAGTATAGTATCTAACAAGTCTCTGTATCTGCATAGCTACATCAATGCAGAGACAAATCTTTGTTCTACTTTTTTTACATTGCCAATCAATTTCTGTAGCTTTTGCTTTCAACCTTTAACAGTGAGATGAAAATATACAGAGGAAAATTTGATCCTAGAATCACACATTACTTCATTGCTAGGTTGAGGGACTAGATCTCATTATTGTCTGAGATGTTTACATTTGTGTAATTATCAAAAGAAAATTCAGGCTACACAAACCTTTGTTAAACTGTGTACTTAATTTTCTTCCTCATATTACAGTGTTTTATTTTTTTATTGGCAGATGTTTTTGTTCAAGACATTGGACTGTTTTTAGGCCTTTCCTGTATAAGACTATCTTGCTGTAATTTTTTGTTGTAAGTATGGTGCCATAATTACAATAAAAGCTTGAAGAAGGACACACACTTTCAGAAACATGCTCAGTATCTTGGATTCATAATACACAAGCAAACCTTTGAGTCCCTTAATCATTCTTGAAAGTGATTTAATAAAAGAGGTTGTAAAAGCAGAAATAGAGTAACTGAAAGCTATAATTTCACTTTCTCACCTTGCAGTCTGAAGGTGTTGACACATACTCACTTAGCAGGCAGCTGCAGCAGCTTAAAGTGTTAGCACCGTCCTACTGTTTATTATCACTCCTTGCTAAAGAGTATCATCCCCACAGGAGAGCTGCTGCAGACATCTTTGAGCACATCTCAGCCACTTCAGTGCAAAGTCTAGCAGCTCATTTAAATTGCAAACATAGACAGAGTTAAGCCTGTCCTGCAGTCTGGGGGCTAAGGTATATACTCAGTCATGCTGTTCTGCCCATTCTGCTTTGGCCTCTATCAATTATTTGGCTCAATCTTCTTAAACTATCATTTGCTGAATGAACATGTTGATGTGTTGAGAATATAGATATTCTAGAGGCTCATTTGTGGACATCCAAATTCACCTGGCCAGGTCGGCTGGAGGACTGAGTTTCATTACAGTGTATGTTCTAGGTAGCTGCCTCCTTCCCAGCTGGTGCCCAGCACCTGCCTCTGGCAGGGCACAGGGGCGTGCATCCTTTCTCTCACACACACTGGTGTGTAGAGCTGTAACCTGCACGCAGCTGAAGCAATTCCTTTGCCGAGCAGCTCTGTTGCCATCTCGAAGGCTCTCTCATTCCTCACCACCTGCAGCCCACCGTACACCACACCCGAGTGCCACAGGCACTGAGGAGACCCAGCCGTAGCCAGTCCCAAATGCCAGCCTTTGCTTTGGACAACAGCAGTGGAGAGAAAAGGAACTTCAGCGAGAGCAGGTTTTTTACAGGACTATTTAGATTAGATTAGTGTGGAGTACCGAGTAAAATAGATTAGATAGGCAGCAGTGGGAGATAGCAGTAAATCTTGGGTATTTTGTGCTGAGATAAAGACTTTCTCTCCTAAGGAGAAGTCTGAAAAGTAAAGTAGGAAAAGGTCCAAGTTTTTACATGGCCTAAGTTTAGGGATGAAAGGAAGAGTGAGTGGGCAGACATACACCTCAGGCAAGTAGATGTTCATACTATGTTTGCTCTCAGAAATTGTTACTTGCAGGAGGCACTGAGGTAATGATCATTCTGATAAGAGTTTCTGCTGTAGTCGCCAGTGGCTTTAATCTCACAACCAGGGCCTGCTTTGAGAGGTTCAGCTGAACCTGGATACCTTTGTTATGTTGTATTGGACGTAAGGAATACTACTGCCTCCCAGGAAGTGTTTGCAAGCACCACAGTGTGCCAGGCCACAGGCTTTTCATCACTGGCATCAGTCTAACAGCGTCCCTGCTCCCCAAGGATGCTGACAGGTGCCTGAGAATGATTCTGTAGATTATTCCCAGCATGGGGATCTGGGGAGTGGATTACATATACGTTTTTCATTCATTGGTATTTCCAAGATACTGCAGATGGTAGTGAGTCTCTCCTAGATACGTGAAAGCCATGAAATCATTACAATAGCTACACAGTAATGTGACCATTGTCTGCAACTGCATTTGCTTTACAGATTTCTGCATTGAAATTCCTGTGATTGAGTCATGATACAGGCATCTGTTTCCTGTCCAGCACTAGTACAGTATTCATCTTAGACATCAGTAGTGATGGCTGTTTTCTTGGTAACCATACCACAATATTCCCCTTTTGCTCTATAGATGTTCCTATCACCAACACTCTGGCAACAGAGATAAGTGTCATTGCTGCCATGCCTACATCTTGGCTCTCCTTTTACACCGAACCCTTACAAATGTATTTGCTTTATTTTATTTCAGTCTTCTGCTCACAGGAGATCACACCTTCCTCACTTGGCCCCAGATACTGATGCTTTTAAAGTGCTCAGAACACTGCCAAAGAGTTGCAGCAAGGCCCACCACTGGTCCATAGTAAGTGAGGATTTTGACATCCTGAAACTTCAGTCAGCATCTCCATCAGTCACAGGGTGTTAGGCAGTACCTCCGAGAACTAACACCATTTTAAGTGCATACAGTATTCTGCAAGAATACTCTCAGGGAAAAATCACTGCCTGGAGGTGCCAACAGAGAGTAACATTGCAGCTTGGGTGGAAATCTGGGCATCTAGTTCTTATCCTGGTGCACTGTAAGGAGAAAGAAGCCATTTGGCTTCTGGGATTTGTCCACTTTTGGGAACCAGCTGCCTGTGTTATGAAAACCAATGTCTCTGATGGTGTGCCTTCTACTCCTCAGTGTAGTCTGCTCAGATAACAAAGGTGCAGTGTAAAGAGAGATCTGTGTCTGTCAGGATGCCACTCCTCATGTGGAGAGAGCAACAATGTCCAAAGCACAAAGATAAGCCAAGAGTGGACAGCAAGATGACTTTCTCCTGGCCAGCATCCCTGAGCCATTCCCAGTCTTCCTGAGCTGGACTCAGAGGTGTTTGTGTCAGGCTACCAATGTGCACCAAGGCAGGCTGGCACAGCTTTTACAGCAGTCAGTCTCAGCTGTCCACACAATCATCCCTGCTACTCGGAGTCTGGAGTTGGATACCTTTCAGTGGGTTTGCAGCATTAGTATTGCTCAGACCACAAACTTGGTATTTTATAAAGATATACAAAGTTATTTAAGCCTGCAGGAATTTACTATCATCCAGCCAGGGACAAAAACAATTTTAAGTATAATTCAGTGAACCCAAGAGAATGGGTTGAAGTATAAAACTTGAGCAAGCGAGATTATGATTAGGAGGAGCCCAGCAGAACTCACTTAAGACTTTTAACTTGGGTTCCTAGCAATGAAAATCTACTGACACACTCTAAAACCATGAGCAAAGCAAAACATGTTTTTCGTGCTTTGCTGTTGGAAACTGTCACTGTGGAATAACAACAGTGACAAGGTTTTTAAAGATGCTGTGCCTGTTCTCAGAGGATTTCCTAATTTTTTAAAGGTCGAGGGAAAAAGAAATCACTCCAATCTTTTCTGCATTCACTTAAACTATCTACATTCTTTCATTTGTTTTAAATTAGAGGAGCCAGAATCTAACAGATAAAGTCATCGGCCTCAGTTCTGCTGAGGGTTTATTCACTTTAGGTCAAACAATGTTAACTTGTTTTAGAAAGCCAGCAGGGACTATTACATGTGCAGCATTTTCCCTCAGAAACCCTCCCCTCCCACACACGCACAGTTTAAAAGAGTTCAACACAATAAATATCCAAACTATTTAAAACCAGCCATGACAGCAAAGGTTTAAGTGCCTGAATGACAGAGAAAAGTGAAATGACAATTTGAGTTACCTTAGCTCCTCTAGTGAAGTAACAGCTCTGTTTGGTTCTGTGCTTCTGACTGGAAGGTAATAAAGCAGCTCTCTTTTGTAAAAATGTTTAGTTTAACTACTGAACTGACAATTTAGGTGGAAGTAGCTGGTGATGAATTGACAACAGCGTTGTTGTACTCTCCTTGCTTTATCACATAATCAGCAGTTTGATTTGCTGATTAGCAAAGCCTTGTTTTAGTAGCAGTGAGGTGCTAACAGCCATCTCCAAAATTCAGGCTACTCATCTTGTATTTTTTCTGACTATTGCTTCCCTCTAGATGGACAAAGCATGGCAGCTTTCTCCTGAGCTCTGCCATGTAACAGATCTGCCTCTAGAGCTGGGCTGGATCAAGACAACTTTCAAGCACTGAGGAAAAGCTCAGGAGTAAAAATTAGACATATCATATGAATGTGTTGATTTCATTCAAACGCTCCCTCCTTCCAAAAATGACATGCCCCACCCAAAGGCAATGTGTCAGTTGCTGCTCCCACATTTTACCTACCCTGTCCAAAGAGCTTATACTTCAGTTTGAGCTCATCAGAACCTCACTGCCAGATACCCGCAGAAAGCAGGTCCTTGGCTTCTACTGGCTTCTAAACCTGATTCCATGTGCTGCCACTTATGCCAACCGACCGCTGCTCAGCTCTGTTTTCACTGAAGAGACACAAGAGATGTTCTCTAGGACAGCAGGAGTCATCTAAAGGCCAGAAGTGTATAAACCTGTAAGCTGATTACTATTTATGGGGACTAGGCTCTGATAGTGATATTACATTGGGGCGGGGGTTTTTTTTGGTTGGTTGCTTGGGGGTTTGTTGGTTGTTTTTTTCCCCCACTGCTTTCCCACTGCCCATCTTTCTGCTGAAGCCTTTAAAAAGTGAGATGGAAAATGGGGAGACAGCATGATCTCCACAAAAAAGAAAAACTAAAAACAAACCAACCAAAACCCAAATGTGTGAGGCAGGCTGGATTGTATTTATGTCTATAGGTTATAAATTTCCCAGAAGAGACTGGATTAGGAATATCTTCGGTATTTTAACAGAACTAAACTTTTATTATGGCTTCCTGGAAGAAACACTATGAATTCCTGAGCAAGCTACATCCTGCATCCAGAGAAAGGACTGTATATGAATGCTGCTCTCAAGAAGAAGAAAGTACAGGATTCTTTCTCTTTCAGTGTTTTACAAACCCTTTAAACAAATGCTGCAGACGATACTGGCTGCTCGGAGTTAGAGATAATATCTGATGACTGGTTCTGCTCTAGCTTTAGGGACCAACACAGACAACCGTGGGAATTAGGGACACATAGGATTGGGTTCAGGTTCTAAGTGGTTCACCTGCCTTTACAGGAAAAAACACCAACATAGGAATGCTCAATAATTTTCTGTAAACAGGCTGTGTTGATTGCCCATGCAAACTGTAGTATGGAAAGAAGCAACATGCTTTTGAACTGACTGAGGAAAGCATTAAATATAACTTGTTTCTAGTGTGACTAAATTAATCATCAGCACCCTCCACCAGTTTGGCCCTGTTTGGCAATGGATTTAGAGCTTCAAATCTAGTCAAAAATCAATCTAGAAATCAGCAATAACATAATGCTGGGAGAAGTCAAAATTAATGAGCTAAAGAACAAAGCCACGTTTACAGAATATTTTCAGACCAGTCTTCTGCTGAGACACCCTCAGATGTTCATTTCAGGACTGCTTTCCCAGAAAAAAAGCAGCAGCCAAATATTTTAACTCATTAGATATGCTTGCACTCTTCGCTGCAGTATTGTGCTGTTTCATATGTGCCAGACTCCAACTGGCTCCATGTGGATGCAAAGTATGTCCATACAAAGGTCGTTTGCAGGATTAGACCAAAGAGTTGCAAGGGAGGCAAGGGAAAGCAGTCCAAGTTTGTTTAATTCTCAAGGCGGTCCTTAGGGCCTAAGCAAAATACAAAACAAACTCTGAGCAGTAATGCAAAGCATTTTTCCCTGATGTCTAGGGTCAGGGGCTAATATTTTTGGTATACTGTGTTCTTTCCTTTTGATCAGGTGGGGATGGACTATTAGCTTTCAGGTCGATGTGACTACCTGAGGTGAGGGCTACAAGTATTTTACAATTTTTGTAGAGGTAATTAGCCTGAGTAACTGGATCTGATTAATATAAAAAAGACATCTAAAGGGAAAACCCTCCTCCTTAATATACAGATTCCTTTTTGCTCTTCTCATCTCCTGTGGGACCAGCTGCAGGAGCAACAGGTTCTATTCCATTTGCAATGTTTCAGGCTGCTCTTCTGGAGACATGTTCTAAGTTTTAGAGAAATCTTGATGAAAGCCAGAGAAAAAGTGAAGATTTGCAGCAGTCGTCATTCGTCAAACTTCTCTATGCACTAAAACATTTTTTGTGTGCTGCTTGTAGCTTCTATGTTTATTTAATCTGATTTTCCCTATTTATTGTTTTATTTTATAAAACAACAGTTATTAAAACACTGGCATCTCAAGGATTTTCGTAAAAATTAGTTATATTGCCTTTTGAACTGTGTGATACTTCCACAGCACACAAGAGTTTAAGAAAAATAAACAGATTACTGCAACTTTCTGCATTTCAAAATAGAGGTAAATAACATCTGTGCAGAGCTCAAGTCCCTTCCAATAATTAGCTGCTTTAGCAAAGGGGGTGAACCACGTGGAAACACTGCAGCAGTCATCTTTTGGCTTTCCCTCCTGCAAGATGTGTTTTCTGACTGCAGCTCAGAGGATTATGCTCTCCTTGCTCATGAAAATGCTGTCCTTACAAGAACAAAGATGAGAGCTGAGAGCAGAGTGAGGCCCATTGCTTGGATGACTGGGAAAGAATGGTCCGTGTTAGTGCCGCCTGAGGACGGCTACCTCAAACAGCTCCCTGGTTTAGCTGCATCTGAAGCTAAATGGTTATTTCACAGGCTGCCGGACTAATGAAATAGTGCCCCACCCCCTTCCTTTTCATGCTGCTCTGCATTGAGAGAGGGTACAGGAACAGCTGACCCAGCTGGAGGGGATGCCAGCTGCAGGGAGACTGGCACTTGTGAGTGACGGGGTTGTGCTGCTCCGTGCTCCTGCTCCTTGCAGCACCCTCTGCAGAAGCACTGCTGGAGCACCTTGCTCCTGTCAAATGTGTCACTGCAGACTGGCAGGGTGCTTTAAACCATGTCAGGGTTCACCTGCCGCTCTTCAACAGATGGCGTCCACTTAGTAGTCAAATATTTTGGTTCTTCTCTGATAAATGCCAGGGCTTTGTAGTCTGGGGTCTAGTCTGCTGTAGTCTTTGCTCATTCTGCATTGGCTTCCTGCAAGCCTTTCTGGTTTCTGCTCATGAATTTTCCATTGATTATACATAAGATGCCTGCAGAATCTAAAAGTTCCTTAGAATATTGGCTGGAAAAGCTTTAATTAAATGGATCTCTTACTCTCTTCTCTTTTTTTAATGAAATGACTTCTTTTGGTTCCAATTCAGAGCAGGAGCACTGCTGAAATATTGAAAACATTAATGGATTATCAAAGCATATATGCTGGGTACTCTCCTTCAAAAATATGAATCTTATTCATCTTCAGTTTAGCTCACTGTGAAGACAGGAATGAGGGCTCTTGTTGCAGATACAGGTGTTCCTGCACAGCCACTACTGTTTATTCCAGGAGAAAGCAAATCCTTACAAATCTGGCTGCAGTAGGACTCCCTCTCTGGGCAAACAAGGAGCTTAATAACACAACCCCTTAATATCCTGAGGCAAGGGAAATTTTCTGCTTGCCTTGTGCTCTCCAAATGCACTAGACACTGAGGATAGTATTCATGACACCTGATTTTACCCATCTATAAATTATTCATTTGATCTGAGCTAATCAACTATGCTCCCTCAGTAGTCAATGAAAGACAAAGAAGCTGGCCAGGCACATTCATACCACGCATAAGATGGTTTGCATCAACCTCTCAGGGCTCCTTTTTCTCTCCAGTGACTTCTGGGAAAGCCCAGACTACTGCAAATGCAATGACATATTAGCCCACTTTCTTTTTGTCCACCCTCACATTGGGAGAATTACAGAGAAAGTAACAATTTATTCTTGTGTATAAACCACATCCCTTTGATGGCTAGCCAGGGACAGCTGTGCAATTCTGCTCTGTATAACTATACATATAAAAGTATTAATTATTTCTATATTAAGAAATAAATATGACATGAGGTAACAGCAAGACTTTCATCCGAGTGTGTAGGGGGATTTTTGTCTGGGTAACATAACATTGCTGTTAACCGAGTATATTAACTGAGACATTTCAATTATGTTAATTAGTTATTTTCTAATTCTTTAGCTTTATAGATAGTGATGCCATTTTGTGGGGTAAGAGCAAGTGTGACTGTGCTGCAGGATCTGTATTATTAGAGGTTTGTCTTTAGTAAGGAAGAATTTTTTACTCTGAGCAAGGCGCCAGGACCAGGCCTTGTATTTTGAAAGCTTCTGTAAAAGAAAATATTAATTTTCAGTTTAGTTTCATTCATCATGTTAAAAAATTTAGCAGTCTGGCTGTCATGAACTATACCAAGAATGGTTATGACCCTGGAAATAATATACCTAGTACATGCATTTTTTTAAATGTAGAAATTTGGTCCATTTAATTGTAATAAAAAAATTGAGCTGTGTGTTCCCTGCCACAGGAAATTATTAGAAGATCTGTTTCACAACTGAATTGTGTATAAGTCCAGAGCAAAAGAACATATTGAAGAAAAATAACATATATTATAACATATAATTGACCTCTCTTGAGGTGAAAAAACACCATAAACTATGTGCCAAATGCATTAAAACTAAACTGAAAGCACACATTCTCATGAGGGCTAGGGGCTTTAAGTTCATTGTATATCTGTATGTCAGCATCATAGAATGGCTTTCTGTACAGATATTCTTTAAACACCTCTGCAGGAAGGAGTGATTAAATCCTTATCTTGTTCACCTGGACAAGACAGTGATTGGAGATGTGTTTTTCTCATGGAACTGGGATTGATAGCAAAGACCACCCTATAGCAGGAGGCTCCTCAGTCGTGTGTGACTTGAACTGAGACCACTGCGGTTATTCTTCTGATGCTGCCAGCAAACAGCATGAAACAATAACTTTGTTATCCAAGCACTGCCACATTTATCACAGCCTGGATGTTAATTTAGAAAGCAAATACAGCTCAGGGCTTTAACTGTATGTCTGTCTTAAGTCTCAGTTTATGGGAAGGCCTGTCGAGGTCAAAGGTGCTGTTGACTACAATTATGAATTTGAAAAGAAGTTTTGGAAAGGAGATCAAAAGTAAGCTTAGTTTTGTGAGTGTTAGTACTGTAGAATCTATGACTCAGGCATCCATTGAACACATGCAAAAAGCATTTGGCAGCAAGATGGTCCTTCAGGAGAAACCGTAGTATTTCTGAAGGTGCCAGAATGCATAAGTGGCTGGGTATGGCCCCCGCGGATCGCCTGGTAGCAGCTCCTGAAAAGTGTTCCGAAGTGTTCTGTGCATCTCTCACTGGATATTCTCATTTATCCACTTGCCTTTGGAGTCAAGAAACAGCCTCCCACGAGTTCCTGAGTACCAAAATTACAGTTACCCACTCTCTCGTTATAAAACCCTCCTCTCCTGTGACAGCTGTTGGAGCGGAGCAGTGCCGGGGGCGGGTCCTGCAGCCCACCAGGTCCTGGAAAGTGTAGCAAGCCCACATCCCACTGGAAGAAGATCTGCACAGGATATTGATCTTTATTTCAACATAGACATATTTGCAATAATGAATATGCTATAGAATATACTGTGTGTTTCCCTTCTTTGTTGTAGGAAACCTTTTTTTCATCTATGAGGCTGATATCAAAATGTGTCTCTGTCACAGGACCTGTAAACCCCAGTTTGTTGTTTATTTTTTAGGACTCTTCATCTTGATTTCCAATATCATAACTATGTTAACAAAGTCAAACTAACTCAGAAGCTGTCTCACACACTACTGTGTTAGCCTGGGGCCAGATCAGGCCTCATTACTCCTTTCATGAAGCTACAGTGTTATGATCACTATTATAAAGACCTGAGGGCCTCTGGGATATTCGTCACATGTTAGATCTCCTCCCCTATGTTCCTTGTGAATTTCAGAGTTTTTAATAATTTTCCTTTTATGTGGAGAAATCTCTTCCAATGCAGGAGGCAATTTCTAGTCACCTAAATGGTTGTAGACACAACCCATAATTACAGAATTTATATTCAATGAGCTACGCTCACGATGTTTATTTTACCCACTATATAACTGGATGGAACTCCACAGCTCCCTACTTATTTCAGGTTAAAAGCATGCAAGTATTCAGCACTGAACCAGAATATCTTTTCCTGATTTACCTCCAAAGTGGTTCTGTTATGAAGATCTATTCCTAAACTAGCACATAGATGTCACTTAGAGACAGGTTGTAATGGGAAACATTGGCTTTTTGGCTAGATTAGTGCATTTAAATGGATCAATTATGTGATGCAGCTGTAGGGTGGAGGCTCTTTAAAAGCTGCACTTCTCAGTGCCAAATATAATGAAATACGGATGACTTCCAGCTAACTGATTGTTGATCTTTATACGAGGGGAAATTTTGCAACATGAGTATTTGATACTGAGAAGCTGCGCTGTGGAAAATCAAAAAAGATACATGGTGACTACAAAGATAAGACAGATAGAGGGAGATGCAAAAGTTGACAAAATTGGTAAAATTAAGAAATTAGCTGGAGATAATCAAAGATGAGTAAAATAGAAATTATAAAACTCCATCAAAAAAGATGAAAATAATGGAAAATATAACATAGCGTGAGTAACAAGGAAGTGATCGATAAAGACTGGATGCAAACAGAATAATCCTTATATGACAAGTAAATTCTTCTGGAAAAAACTGTAAAGCTATACAAAATGAGACCTAAGAAGGTTAGCCTGGTTCTGAACTGATCACTTACCAACACAGATTTTTTTTTCTTTTGCTATGTTGTACTCACAGCTCTGGATTTGGATTGTATTTTATTACCTAAATGTACAATCTCAGGTAACACAGGGAGACTCATGAAGTAGTTCAGATCAATCTTCTTGTTTCCCAAGTAATTCCCTTTTCCCCTCCATAGATCTACCACAGCCACTGTCAGTATTTTTAACTTGTTTCTGACTCCAAGATGGGAAACTCTCAGGCATCTTGTACTAATCCAACAATAGTTGAAAAAAAAATAAGTCTTTTGCCAACTGAGAAACACAGCAGCTCACATGAGTCTGCTCAGCTGAAAAAGAAATAACACACACAAAAGCCCCAGACCTATTGTCCTCTTCAGCAAACCAGAGAAAATGAAGACAGTTCTGGAGATAACAGAACTCAATTTCTTTTTTTATCAGATCCTTAAACTTGAAGTTATGTTTTTAATTTCAAAAGAAATCCTCAAAACGTGACCCAGTTTGTGTTCAGGTTTCCTCAGCATTTCAACACCCCAAAAATGCCTTGCAGTAGAGTTCAGTGAGTTGGAAGAGCAGCTGAGTGTGGACCAAGAGCAGTGCTGTGTGTCCTGATGCTGCAGAGAGGACAGCCCCTGGTGTTACGTAACAAAGGTGCAAAAGTGTAAATGGCCAAGAAGCTCACTTGTATCTTCTCTGACCTTGCCTCATCACCTTTGTTGCTTTTCTAAGCATGTGCAAAACTGTATTATAGCTGCCTTTTTTCAAGAAGTTGGTGTGGCTGGACCCCAAGGGTTTGCTAAAGGCACAACCATAAAATGAACCATTTTTTGGCCTGCTGTTTTTGAGAACTGGAAACTTGAACTGTTTATGAGAAACAATATCCTTTTGGCTCCTGTTGGGGCCAAGGCCTTACTGCATTAATTACACGTGGAGCTGGACCATCTCTCACATGCAGCAAAAAGTGATCCATGGCAACAGAAACTGTTTCTAGCCAGTAGCTCTGAAGAAATTAGAAGGCTGGCCATGGCAGTCCTTGTTCCAGCAGGGCTGTGTAAAGCTTTTTGCATTGTAAATTGCTTCAGCTCTGCCATCTAGGGGAGCTCAGCCCAGCAGGGTATGTGCTATAGGAAATAACAAGGAATCCATCGAAAACAAAGGATTTTGGCAGAAAATCCAGGGACATCCCCAACCAGGCCTGTGATTTGGGGAGGAGGAGGGCCTGCACAGGAGTCCTCTGGTCACCCTGCCAGGCTTTAGCTGTGATGTGGCCATAGCAGAGAAAACTGATCAGAGTCACATTAACATTTCAACCTGGCCATAATGAGTAGAACACGTGCAGCTGCAGGTTTGTCAGTCCCACGTGAGCAAACCCTAAACAAGGCTTGTATTTAATTTCAGGGGAAGGGAAACTGAGACTAAAAACGTCTTTCAAAACTGTCTAGTTCATCCCCTTCCAATTCCAATTGGGTTGTTCCCAGCCTTCTGTGTTTTAGTGATTTATCTGTTCTAATTTTAAATGACTCAAGAGATGGAGTTTCCACCTCTTCCCGTGGGAAATTAGTCTATGGTCTGATAGACACAGCCAGGATATTTTCCTGATGTTCAACCTTCAGTGGTTTTTCTTTGTTCAGTTTAATCTCATTACTCCCAGTTATTCCCTGTTGGTCAGTGCCAAGCACTCAGCCCTTCTCTTTTGTGTTTACACCTTCACAGTTGGATACAGTTGTCTTTAGAAAAATCTGGTAGGCTTGATTATATATGTCCACCTTCTCAAATGAAGAGAAAAAACAAACAAAAAAAAGAGTAAAGGCTAGTACAAGTTAGTCTTAAAGGATATTTTCAAGACTTAATCTACTTCCATTCACCAAACCTCACTGAGACTTGCTCATATTTTTTAGGTTACAGTGACTGGTGACCCCACACAAACTCATCACCACTTTCCTACTCATAGCAGAACTATGGGAACATAAGTTGTACAAGGTGGGAGTAACGGATGTGAGAAACCAAAATCAGGTTCCTATAATAAGAGGACACAGAAGCCCAAGAGTTGCAAGAAAAATGTGTTTAGTGGAGTGGCATTAAAAGATTACCATAAATATCTGAATGTGACAAATAGGAAGTAGAAAAGCTGGTGAATCATAAGCATGGAGAAAGCTGCCAAAATGGTATTTATGATGAGATCTTTCAGAGGCAAAGTACAGAGAGGGAAGACAAGGTGATTGAATGCAGCTATTTCTTGAATTTGCAGAAAATGCTGAAAAGAGAATAAGGAACCCTTAGCACCTTGTAAGGAGGATTAAATTGTGGAAGCAGAAATAGAATCCAGAAAGAAATCCAGCATAAAAGGAAGAATGGAGTCTAACCTGAGCAAATCCCTTGAAAGTAGGAGACAGATCAGAGGAAGAAGGTAGTATTAGCTAGAAATAAATCAATAGGGGCTTTTGTGGGACCCTCAGCAGACAGCTGGGCATTCTTGAAGCTTAGTCTAAAATGCAGTGTCAATAGAACAGTCTGTTCCCGCTTTGCCCTCGTCATAAGGAAGCTGCTGAGAGAGATGCGCAAGTCCTTCTCCTTCCCCCACAAGCTGCTGTCTTTAATATACCTGAGTTTCACACAAAACAGTTTAAAATGTTTTTAAAGTGACAGTTTAAAGTTAGAATGAAAGACTCACCTTGCCTCCAGTTCTGAACTTTATGGACATCATGAGCCAAGTACACTGATCCAGTGCAGCACAGGTGGCAGAAGCTGAGTCAGGGAAGAGTTGGGTCAGAACTGAAGAAGAAAACTTTGAGCAATGATGTGCTGCTCAAGGAGCAGACCCTCAGCAAGGAAGAGAAAGCACCTGGATGGACAACTGGAGTCAAGGACAAGATATTTTAAGATGGGAGAGGCTAAAGTATCCTTGGAAAACATTGCTCCTCACACCTACAAGTACGGTATTTCCTCTTTTGCCATGAATCCACTGAGAAGGCAGCAGGAGAACATTGTTTTTATCAGGGATAATGACTGTAACTCCGTGGCACTGACATTATCAGGGCCAACAGCATGTGCACAAATTCCAGGCTCTTCTCCTTTGCACACAAGTGAAAACAAGAACATTCAGACACTAACTAGGACAGAAAGTTGTTATGGGCTCAGGCATGGCTGTTCCCGGGACACTGCATTGCCTTCCAGCCCATCTGGACTGCAGTGAGGTGTGGAAGAAAATTCTCTGGCATATCTTCGTGAGCTAAGTGTAAAGTTATTGTTGTTATGTGATGGCTAGTGATAGAAACTGGAAGAACTCGTCTGGAGACAGCAGAATCTCCTTTCAGCTAGTTCAATTCAGATAATGCCAAATAGACTGAGACATCCGAGCCTAGAGATACATTTTAAAATGTATAAGACATTCAGATTTTGAATTTTAGAACTTTAAACCCTATATCCACTCTTGCCATAGATAATCTTCTGTAATACATATTTAAAAATTAGTTTTTTGTAACTTCTTGCTTTTTTCCCTTATGCATTTTTTCTCATTGGACAGATTGCCCAGTTTAAGGTGGTACATTTTCAGTTGTTCTGGAACAAGCTGAAGTGCCTGCTAGCTGGCTAGGGTCACCAACACTCTAGCTGTCAGGCAGAAACAAAGGAAGGTTGCAAAACAGCAAATAGGATCTCTGTTCAACTTCAAAAGTTGAACTTTTTGAAGAAGAAAATAAATCAGGAGTTATAAAACATTAGGAGATTTTCAACTGACTTAGGAGCTGTAAGGCTATGTAACTTTTAATTACTCTGGGAGGCAATAGTGCAAATATAAAAGTTTTGTCTAGACCAACATCAAGTGATCTTTTCTAATTCTGCATTTTGCAGTGACTCCACCTAAGCCATTTGTCTTGATATTATTTGGTTGGACTGCAGTGGCGTGGTATGCAATATCACTTATCCATTTTAAGGATCAGCTTTCAGCTCAGAAAGATAAGAGAAACTGTCAGGACAGACAGCAAGAATCTGTGATTCACAAGATGTCTCATGCCTCAGTTTCTTGAGGAATTTCTGGAACAAGAACCACCTGCTCCTGGTAGTAATGCAGCATCTCTTACTGGAAAGGCAAACAGCTATTTCAGTAGAGTCTGGGGGGAAAAAATGCTGCAAGAAAGAAATTCTGCCAGAAGCTTCAGCAGCAGTCCTGTGAGACCAGAAAGGAAGTGCAGCAGATCCTTCAGTCTGAGAGTCCAGCAGAAGGCTGCTGGTTCCAGAAAAATTAAGACAAAGCAGAGCTAGAAATACAACAAAATATAAAGAAAGAAAATAAAAGAAATGCAGTGGGGAAAAAAGAGAGCAGGAATAGGAAGAGGCCAAGGTGCTGCAAGCAGAGTGTGATCTAGCAGTTGATCTGTTGGGCAAGGGGCCAATTAGCTAAAGCCCAGCACAACTGGCAGGCCAATGGTGGGGCATCCCCTTAGGGTGCTGCTGCTGAAGGGGACACTTTGCCATGGGCAGTGCCACTGGGGATGAAAAGCCTGGACACCTCAGCCCCTGCAGAACCTTGGTTTCATTTGTTGTGGTGAACTCCCTAATACCTTGAAAGTAGCCCCTATACATATCTCTAAAATCAAGTCTATAACGTCTCAATTTTTGAAACAGAAAATCTGTGTTCCTGCCCACATCCTGTATTTGTGTTGTGAAAGCCACCTCAGACATATCTGCAAAGGGCCAACCTGCAACAGTCTTATCTAACACAGTACTTTTCTCTTGCATGTCACTGCACTTGGCTGTCCACTCAATTAGATGAGCTTCCATGTTTTTCAAGACTGATCTGAAAATATGAAGATATAGAAGGGAAGATGATATCCAGAAAGGAGAAGAGAGGTGGAATCTGGCCTTCAGCAATACCTGATATTTGGGTGGGAGCTGAAAGCATACAGCTGTTGCTTTTGATTTTAATTGCAATAGAATTTAAAAGAATTATAATTAATATGACATGAAAGCTCAGATGGAATGGCCTGGTATAAACTGAGCCTGTGGTTAGTTTAAACATCTATCACAATGACCTCTCATAAATCAGGGTCAGGAAACAATGAGGGGGCAGGCAAGTGTTTGTGATGTTGTTTGCTGACTGGATGTTCAAAGGAATGCTGGAAGAATGTGCCAAGAATCTGGCTTTGTCAGGAAAAAAGTTCTTGCTTTTGAAAAGACCGACAGATCTATAGAGACAAAGAGGAGCATGCTGGCACACAGGCAATACTGACTAAATTCAGAAGAATTAGAATAGAAGTTTCTCCAGAAGCTGCAGATAATGAAAACTAGTAGGAAAGGCCCAAGATATCAGACTGTAGTCCAGCATTGTGTGTAGAACCCGTCCCAAGGGTGGGAGTGAGGTGGGGGTCTCAGCAGCCTGTGCTTGTGCAGGTGTCTGCCCAGTCCGGAACACAAACCTGGGGCTGCAGAGATAGCTACTGATTGCAGTTCAGTGGCAAAAGCAGATCAGCAGTCCCTGGCATTGCCACAGAAATCTGCAGCAGGAACTCAGATGAGGGCCAGCATATATTCTATGCTATTGTCCTGGCCTGAAGGGCTGAAATGATAAAGGATATTCCTTTAAAGCCAATTGTTCTCACTTCAAGGCTGCCTTGTTGTGCTATAAAATGTCACTGGAGCAAGAGGAAACAATTCCATAGTTGCTGAGATAATTCAGAACTTAATGAGATCCACTGTGAACACACACAAGATGTATCAGGAGAAATAAGGCGTGTTGACCTGCTGTGGAAAGCATGGGGGAGAGCAACAAGAAAGTTAATTTGGATGAGCAATCTGCATTGCCACCTTTGAAACAGACTTGCTGGAAGGAGGGAAAGTGAGAATCCTAAATTAAAACCAGACTTGTGAGGGTTCCCTTAACTGGAATTTCTAAGGTCAGGAAAGTAGAGCTAATGAGGCATACTTGATAAGCAATGAGGCAGGAATTCTATGACTTAAATTTACTGACCTAAAACATTGAACACAGAAGTTCTGGAAGAATTCTGGAAAATTACTGAGAATATGAGAAATAGAAAAATACCTTGTAGCTGAGACTGCATCAAAAAGGGATAGAGAAAACTGATTTTTATTTTTTGCTGTTTTTCTATGTCCACATTTCTACTAACAACTGTTACTATAGGAATATTATACATAAATAAGAATTATTTCTGCCTTTCAGAAAGCAATTAATGCAGATAGTGACACCTGAATGTTTAATTACCTATTTAAAAACTCACTTTTAGAGAAAATTTGATATTAATTAACTCAGAAGAGTGATGGCAGCTTTGCAAGATTTTTCACCTTAGGTGAACATATAGACAAAAGAGCAAATAATAAATGCATTTTTTCCTGGAATGACTAATTAGAAGACTCTTGAAAATAAGCTGGTGAGGGACTTCTGCAAATTGTGTCAGGGAAGAGGAAATTTTTTTAAAAGCCAGTATCTCTCCAAACTCTAAATTCTTAAATAATTATTTACAAGCTGGAAGATCTTTATCTGTTAGCTCACAGTTTTGTGATAAATACAGTATTACCTACTAGGACATTAAATTTCCTTATATGTCAAAACTGTCTGAAGGAGTGAAAGCTGCAGCTTCTTTCAACAGCAGCAGAGAACATCAGCCAGGCCTTGGTGCCTTAGTGTTTCACATATCTTGGTATTATAATTTTGATTAAACCTAAGCATGGAAATCACCTACTTTCTTGATTTTCAAAATAACTTTTTCCCAGTCACCCTGTTATTTCAGCTGTAGCCACAGGCTGGGAGGGAATGGTAGGTCAGGAATGGTAATTTTGATCTGTAAAACACACATTTATGAAGCAGTCTCAGGCAAGAGCGAGAGCCAGTGGAGGGTGAGAAAAACTGGTTCTGGAAAGAAGCTGAACCAAGGAAGAAACAGCAGCCAGGGAGAGCAGCACAAACCCTCCAGAGAAGGGCAGGGATGTTTATAAAGGTAGTGTGATGACATCTTTTATTTAGAGCTTGTTCTTGGTGAAAAGCTAACTCCTACACCTTTACAATTTTAAACTGTGATCCCATCTGCTCTCACACTGGGAGCTGAGCTTGGAAAATACCAGGAGATCTCAGCAGGGTGCTGGACTTGACACTGGGAGCTGCCACAAGAGGCTCTGAGCCCTCCAGGAGCACTGTGCTTCTGACCAGGTGCTCTGGCTGATGCATAAACCAAAGACTGTGGTTGTCCTTATCCTCCCAGCCCAGTCCTTCCAAAAATGGCAGGGTATAATGCCACTATCCCCATCCCAGTTCAACCCAAGCCTGTTACACCATAGGCTCTGCTGATACCCTGCACTTTGTGGCCACTCCTGTGCAGCATAACTGATAATAATTTTACATGGTTTAGTGCTTTGGCTGGGAAAGGGTTTCTCTTAGCAAATTAAGGTGAGAGACACAAAGGTTCTGGCTGCTCTGTCAGGATAATGGCTGTGGATGAAACTGTGGCTTTAGGCAGGCCAGGCTGGTCTTGAGGAACCTCAAGGGAGTAAACCTTGGAATTCATGGGCAGGTGAACTACAGAGGAGAATAAAGCAGCTGTGCTCTGTGATGATTGTTACAATTCACAGACAAGAGTTTATATTCTACTCTTTTTACTTTACTAGAAATGGTCCTTGTAAATTATTATGAATTTGGAAGTCTATCTGATGATGGCTGAGAAGAGCTACATTGTGCCTTTGTCTCCTGAGGTAATAAAGATTTACCTCAAAAGCAGAGACTTCCAGAAAACATTGGTGGATTAACCTGTGGTGATCCTTACTTCAAACTGCATGGCTGCTTTCCCATCATATTTCATGATATATTAAATTTTGTGCCTAAAATTTACATTCTTGTAGTTAACAACAGTATCACCATTCCTAATTTCAGGCCAATGCCATTATATTAAAGGAGGCAAAAAGACTGTTTGGAATAACATCCATGTTGAAAATGATACTATGTTCATGTGTACACCTATACTAATAAAAATCTATTGGTACAGTCTTGCTCAGACTCTGTAGGGGCTTAACTTGGGGTGTGTGAGCAATGATGGTCACTGTGTTCCTCAGTAGGAACGGGACTGGTATGTGTGGAGTGAGTGTGCCATTCGAACACAGAGAGCATGCACTCCTTCCTGAGTAGCTTTACATACAGTCTTCACAACCTGCTATGGCTTCACAAAATACTGTTGTCCTTCTGCATAAACTAATTTACATGTCTCAGAGACTGCTGAAGTTGAGACAGTCTAAACACAGTTTAGGGGATGGAAAATAACCATGGTAAATCTGTTCCCAACCCAAGACTTCAGACCTGCCTGGGGCAGCGCCATGATGTGCCTTGATTCCCTTCTTCCCTTCTGCATAGGAAATGTGTTTTTATGTTTGATTCTTTTTCTATAAATAAATGGACCATAATCAGGAAAACAGTTGCTAGCTTTAGGCTCCAGCTTGTGACTTGTGTGGGGAAAGTATTAAAATACTTTGAGGCATATTTTGGCTAGACTGCTGTGAGATATGGTTGAGGCCTGACAGAATCAACAGTGGGCCGAAGCTGACCGGGATAAACCCTGTTCTGTTTGTCTGAGTACTGGAGCTAGAAAAGCTGCAGCAAAGGAGGATGTTTGTTGTGCTGATTTGTGTCACAGTGGCTGGATTCCTCCTCCAGCCCCAGCTGCTGCCTAAGCTCTGGCAGCAAACGAAACCACTCTGGGCAGTGGTGGTGGTACAAAGTCCTCCCTCCATGCCTTGCAAGTCTGTCACCTCCACTCTGAAACTTCTGGATACAAAGCGGAGATTTTTTCCCTCCTAAAGTTAAATATTTGCTACTTTTCTCAAAATCTCCCATGACAGACCAATGACTGCCACTCAGCAGAGTATCTCAGCACTTTGTGGGTTTTGTTTTCTCTTAGGATTGCAAACTCAGCAGTGTCTGCAGATCATTCTTCACCTCTCTCCCAGCACCTGCTGAGCTTGTAAATTGTTTAATAGGCTAAGAGGAATTGGGATAAATTAGGATGTAAGGAATAGGGGTAAAGCTTGAGATGGAAAGACCTTAAAATCTCAGAAAATAGGACAGAGAGGCTGTGAGGAACAGCACTGGAATCTATACAGATGGAGTAACATCATTGTCTAGTACTTGATTAAATTTGAAACAGAGAGATTGAGATTGACTTTACAGGCCTGAGATTGTCTTGTCTACAGTTTAGGCAAACTAGTACTGGAAGCTTCAGTTGGGTGTTTGTAGTTAAAAGCTTGAACTCAGTTAATAGCATCGTGTTATTATGTGAAATGCCTCTGAAGGAAGATAAACAATTTCAGTTTATTATGGTTTTCTTTCCCATATGGCACAAATGGGCCCAGGACCAAACTGGCTCTCAGCAGAAAGCTCCCATCTCCACACTCATTCAGCAAGTCATATTTAACTAATTTTAATGTCTTGCCTGTACACCCACTGGTGGATCCATTCCAATCAGTACTCTATGGCTGAAGTCTTTTTTATGACACTTCATTTTTTACTCTCCTTGACTCTTCTGCCACAGTTGTTAAATATTCCTTTGTAGCTGATCTGTTTTCTGTCTCTCTGTGCTAATGTTTATGCTGAGTTATTATTTCCAAAAGCTAAATATTGAGCACTCTCACTACATTCCAAATTTCCTAAGAAAGAGCAGAAACACTACTACAATAATTCTCATGAAAACCCAAACAAATAAATCAATTAAACACTTGCATGATTCAGAAAGACAAAGAGATATTCATGCCCACATGAAAGAATGACATGATTGTGTTTGCCTCTTCTTTTTGTTGTGATATCCTCCTGTTTCCATTACAAGTTATGCTGCTGCATATTTTCCCAGTCTATCCAGATAAGGCAAGAAACATATTTTCAAAGGTACATGGTCACTGAAGGATGCAGCTAGACACCTACCCAAGCAGGTAAAATCCCATAAAATTTTCTTGGATGCATAAGCACCTTTGAAAATCTGCTCTTGAATGTTTCAGAAAAAGGGCTGAAGTTTCCTGGTAAATAACATGCATTTGTAAATGTCCTTAAAAACTACAGGACTGGCAAGGACTTGGTTAAAAGACATTGTGATAGAATGGAGTACGAAACCAATGCGTAACTATAGATAAGAAGTCTGAAGAAAAGATATTAATATTTCTAGAAGTTTAGGAAAATGGAAGATTGCTGAGAAAAGGCACTCCAAGATAACTCTGTTTTCTGGCATTGCTTCCAAAACATCTTAGCTAAATTCCAATGTTTTTCTATGCAAATTCAATAGCTATGAAGGCATAACATATGTCTTCCAGCAACAGCTGTCCCTTGTGTAACCTCATAACTTAACAGCACAGATAAAAGTACAAAGCTCTGCTAACAGTAGGAACAATGGATTTTTGAACACATGCAGTAATGAGTTAAATTAATGAAGTTTTGTGTCATGGTTAGAAACAACACTTTCTTACTATTATCAGAGGCCAAATCATGCAGGTTGAAGACAGACTTCTAGAACTACAGTACTACAAGAAATTTTTGTCTCTTTCTGCTATGGAAAAACAGAGGAAAACTTTCATGCCAGTCCTGAAACAAACTAAAGGTCATCCTCTGAACAGTATCCAAAACTTAGTATTAGACATAAATCGCTGTACTGCACACTCCAATAGTTTGTCAGTAGTTCATTGCTCCATGCAGCAGCAGAAGGAACAAGGCTTGACAGCAAGTATTTAACTAATTGAGTCTAAGTTTCTGCGTTTGGAAACCCCTTGGTGTTCCAAAACAACTGCTGGCAGCAGTGAAAAGTTCAGCTGCGGATACACATGTGTTCATGTGAAGGTACAAAGAAACCAAGCACTGGTTTATTGACAGAAAGGAAGGCAGGGTCAGCCAGTTCTGCATAACAGCACAAGCATCCAAACTACAGCTGACAGCCTTCAAAGGGCTTACGGAGCCTCACCCAGAACTGATGCCCCTTTTTTTCCCTTCTAAAAATTTTTGTGTGTTTTCTGCAACATAAAGGGCAACCTTTCTTCAGTCTGTTTGTGCTGCCTTCCTTATTTGGGGTCTCTTTCCCTTCCAATAAATTATAAGTGCATAATATTGCTCTTTCTTCACAAATAATTGTCCTTTTAACAGTTAAAAATAATCTTTTCTAGCTGTCCAAGTGTTACTGTGGTGCTGTCACTGCTCTGAATATCCCTGGCAAGCACAGCAGCCATTCCTTAGTGGTACAAACATTTCAGCCAGGTACTGAGATAGCTGTACAAGGCTTCCTTCCCAGAGGGAGGTGTGTGGCATTAAAAAAAGTGACTGTGAAAAGTGTATGAAATTAGGATACAAGCTTTTATTTTCTCTCCACTGTATTTTCAGTGTTTTGAAAGGATGGCTAAAGCACTTGACACCATGCTTCTCTCATCTATGAGGTTTCAAATGGGGACATTGAGACAAGCACAGGAGGAGGCTGACTCAGACACCTTAGTCATGTGCAGGGTACAGCCAGAGCTAAGTTTTGGAAGACTGAACTGAGGTAACACACACCTACACTAACTTCTGTATCTACATGTCTCCATCCAATTCAAGGAGAAGAAGAATTCAGGATACCCTTCCCAGTACATTGAGATACTGCATTCATCTCAGATCTTTATATTTAGACTATGAGAGGTTTTGGAAAACATTTAAAAGGTAAAAGAAGGAAAAAGCATCCTCAAATATGATGGTTTTACAAAAGGGCAAGAAATTCTTCTGTCTCTTGCTATGCAGCACTGTAATGGTTTTCTTTTGAGACTCATTTTTAACTGAAACTCAAAATTAAGGTTTTCAAGGTAGAATCAATTACAGTTTGCATGTGTAACCAGTTTGATTTCAATAGAGGTTTTCACTGCTATGTTATCTGAGAAAATCAAAATACAAGATACGCAGAGAAGCTGATTCAGCCTTTATCTTCTTCAATATAAAGAAATATTAAAATTTAGAATTGCCAGTATTTGTATTTAAATAAACCTTATTCTTACCATAGATCAGTAGTGGTGACTCATGACCTAAGTACATCTCAAAGATAAGCATTTTACTGTGTATAAACTGTGATGATTTGACACTTTCACAGATCAGAAACTGTTCTGCAGCTGAATATCACATACAGTTAATATTGTATTCTGGGGGAAATGTTGGAATTTTACATTATACAAATTTATTAGTAACACTTCAAGGATTAGCATAACATGGTCAAGAAATATAACACTAATAGCAATCAGTCAATCAATCAATCAGACACTATTTCCTACTTTGTTTAGCTCTAACTTGAAGAGTGCAGCAACTGATTCAGTTGAAAAAATATCTTAATTACAGACCTTTTAGACTATTTAAATTCTATTTTTAGGAAGAAATTACTAGATATTCAGACCATGTCTGTGATTTGCAACATGAAATTCTAATTTATATTCAGTTAACCAAGGTGCAGGAATTTTTCTTCCTTTCCCTCTCTCCAGAAAATCACTTCTGGATATTTTGGAATCAGACATAAGTGGACTAAATAAAGTCTAAAGGCTGATAAGTATTTACATCAATTTAAACAAAATTACTGTCCATGTTAATTTGTATTCAACAGGTGGGGAAAAAATGCTGGTGTTAAGTGCACAAGAAGAAAAATTGACATAAAAATAGAAGCCTGCCCCTAAACACAATGTCCAATAAAAATAGTGGCTTTTAAAGAACATCTCCTATTAAGTAACAGATGTTGTTGAACTGATTAAAAAACCCCAAATACAGCTTTGAGGGTCATAGTGTGCAACCACAATTAAAAAAATACTTAGTGGCCTTTTAGTTAAAGGAGTGGAATCAACAATACTACCAAAACACAAGACAATAAGTTCTCCAAGCACACCAGAGAGGCTTATCCTAGTATTGATCAGTCATACATGCATGATTGGTTACCTGTTCCTTCAATTACACTATCGATATTTTGGAGGCTGATTGTTAATTGAAAGCTAATTTTTCAGGTGGAAGTGCTTCAAGCTTGGATGGCAGCTGAGATACCTGGGATGTTCAGATACATATAGGTACAAAATTCACATATGACATTAGATGAGAACACCCCCCTTATTCACAATACAATTCCACGTGCAAATTCACTAGTGAAATCTATGTAGTCCTTTTTCACGATCTTAAAAACATGATGACAAGAGGAAATGGAATTTGAAGAAACCTTCCAGTTCTCATAATTTCTAGAAATCTGGTCTTTTCTTTTAAACATGCAAATTTTAATAATCTGAGTCTTCCAGTTAAACAATTTTAACACTGTCTGAATTATGTGTATCTACAGTACTTCATGTTTTCAAACTAATTTTACACTAACTCGCTAAATTTTTATCATTGTTGCTGAAAGCTGATAATTGTAGCAATTGAACTGTAATTTTTTAAGAAGAGAGAGAAAAAAAAAGAAATAACTTAATGGAAGTCTTAGAATAAGCCGAAGTCTAAGCATGTCAGTCTATGCAATGTGTCATTATTATTAAATCCATAGCAGTCAGAAGTATTAAGAAAAATTTTACCACTCTCATCAAATAAAAAGGGATGAAATTCTTCAGCAGCTTCTTTCAGGGTCTGTCAGAGCATTATTCTCTAAAACACAAGAAATTTACTCAGAGGGAAAGCTTTTCAGCAGAACTCTTTTAAAATAGAAGTTAAATGAGTAGAGGTGAGCTAAGGCATTTCTCTAACAATCATCTTAATTCTTTGATCTTTTTCATACCCTTAACATCATGGATTTTATCCAAATATCAATAGCTTATCAGCTACAGAATACATACATGAGGTACGTTTAGATTACCAGGTAAATGCATATTTTTTAAAACCTTTTATGGGACGTGCAAAATATGCTGAAGCAGAAAAACAAACAACTGTGCAATGTAACAGGTATTCCTAATATTTCTTTATTAGTTTATAGGAATCTGCAGTTAGTAACAATCTGCCTCTCACAGTTCAGAGCAAAGCTACTGACACACAGCTACTTACTTTGCATTGGTTTCCCTCAGGAAGTTTCTAAGAACACTTATTCAATACAGAATTAAACTTTTCACAGCTAATAGAGTATGTAAAATTCACAAACTTCTTCAAACACAATCTATAAAGGAAGGAGTCAAGAGTCTACAGCACTTATGCATTAACTGGTTTTCTGTGTTGTCCTATCCATTTTCTCTTTTTTTCTATACAAGTCTTCTTCAGTATTGTCAATTTGTATTCTCAAAGATGATAGATGGTTACAAAAAGTCTCTACTTAGACACATTACAAAAATCAAACCATAACTGAATAGTTGTCAGACTAACATTAAACTTCTGTGCTTAATGAGATTTAGTTAAGAGTATAAGCTGAGGATAACACTGTTAATTTTTATACTTGTTCGTGTCCTAGAGTAGGATACCATGCAGAAATTCAAACCTGCCTGGCATTGTTTTGTCTTGATTAAAATTCAGCACATTAAACAGGTCAGATCTATGGCTACATGACATACCAGAACCACTATATCTTCCAATTTTGGATCAACATTGTCTTGCAAAGATTCATTTGACTGCACTCTAAATCAGCACATTCTGAGAGCTAAAACTTTGTTTGGAAGAGTAGGTAATGAGCTGCAACACAACACAGAACTTCAGCTGAAACTTTTAAATTGTGGAATTAAATTAAAAAATGCTTTCGATTTGGTAACAACATATCTGATCAAGACTAAAGGCATGATGAGGTCAGTAAAATCTTGTAAAATAATCTTCATGCACAGAATGGCACTTTTTAACCATCTTGTGCAACACAGTGAAGTACATGAATTGCAGTAGGTGGAATGAAGAACTGAGCAAAGAAAAGATGCATTCACAATGAGACCTGAGGCATACAAGTTATTAGTCCAAAGGCATCTTAGGTGGTAATTTTAATACTTAATAAAGGTAGTAACTGTAAAAGTCCTATGCTTCACATTTTAGATGAGAGCTCTCACTTCTGTAAATATTCATCAGCATCTCTAGAGCAAACCCCTTATTATACTGAGTTAAAAGACATACAAGTCAGTTGAATCGCTTTTGTGGGAGATGCTTGAGGGAGTGTAGTCAAATTTCTGCTTCACAGAAATATTCCGGTGTATACTGAATGTTACTGCTTCAAACTGCTTCAAAGATGTTACTGCTTCAGACTCTGTATTTTTTTTTGCCATGATCATTGATAACACATATGTGCTGAAAAAAACAGAACAGATTGCAAAAGTATGGATGAGTCCATTAATAATTATTAATTAATTGCTCAGAAATAGTTAGGCTTGGCCAACCTAGTGATCTTACAATTACTCTTTACTTTCCAGGCATCTGGAATTGAATTCTGATTTAATTTTCTAGCTACAGCAAGTTTTCCCACTTGGAATTCCCAGCTTTGAGGTGCACCCTTGGGAGTACCACAAGAAGGAAAGGAAAGATTTGCAGCTTTTTTCCATCCTCACCTCTCTGAGAAAAGGGACAGGCAACACAGCATTCAGATAACCCGTCTGACCTGTGTCTGTGTTTCACTTTTGCTGCTGTCTCTGCATAGACTGGCAATGGTGGACCTGAGAAGCCCTAGGCTCACAGAAGGTGGAAATTTAGGGAACTCTTAGGGGGAGGGAACTGTTCACAGTGCTGAGAAGGGACTCCTTTGGATTATTTGAGGTTTTGCAGGGAGTTTTGCACTCACTGAAAGGATGCCAAATCCCAACCATGTCAAAGACATATCTCCAAAGGGCCCCAAGGAGGAGACAAATCATGGGATCTTTATGGGAAGAAATATGGGAAAAGTGGATCAGTGACTTTTTGAACTTTTTTTTAATAAGAAACTTACGTTTAGATCTCTGAAGTGCTCGTTGTAGTCTAAGGCGTAACCTACCACAAACAAATCTGGAATTTCAAATCCGTAATCTGTTTTGAGACAAAGAACAAACACCATCAAAACAAGATCAGTGGCAGTTATAAGCCCTTAAATTCATGTGTGGTTCTCAACAGGCACACTCTATTTACATATAGTCAGCTGGGGCTATGTTACTTTTGACTCTGAGACATCATGGTCAGCAGGAGCCCCATAACCCAGTCAGAGTATTTGTGAGAGGGATGTGAACAGATAGAGGAGAGGAGAGGCTAGCTTTGTGTAAAATTATCACTGCCATATTGTGGAAGGAAGCCAAAATCAGAGCTGGAACATTCTGTTTGCATTTGGAAGCTCCATTGGTATATATGTGTGATGATTACTGTCCTGTACCACAGTAACGATGGAATAATGTAGAATATTAGATCAGAAGCAACTTTCAGAGATGTATATCTTTCTGCTAAGAATAGCAAAATCTATTTCATATTTTATGCTGCCATAACATGTCAAATGCTTCTTAAATTAAAGCCCAAATCATATGAAGGTTCAAGCAAATTCTTAACAAAGTAAATGCATGCAGTGCACCTCAATTATACAATTCACATACCTGAAGCTAAGCACAGACATGCATCTTTTTGAATTTGAAGGTCTCTACAGTATCAGCACTACATAAAACAAGTTAGACTCTTTTCAAATTGCTCTGTAAATAACTAGAGGAAAACCCAATCTTATGGACACAAAAGTAGGTCCACATAAAAAATTCTACAGGTATTCAGTGAAGAAATTTATTCAGTTGTTAAAGACTGAGGGTTATATGTGCTTTGGAATAGTAAATTTAGGTAAATGAGGAACAGCACTGTCAGTGATTTACAAAAGAGATCTCTGATGTTTTATAAAACTCATAACACTATGAATAAACAAGGATAAAATTTGTTTCATTCAAAACACATGAAAATGTAAAGCTACCCTTCATGAAGTAATTTTATTTCCTCTTTTATATGTTTAACATTAATGAATCCAGTCAAATATAGGCCTTAATTTACTGGATTAAATTCTAAATGTTAAAAATACCACTCCACTGTATAAAAAGTTGTACAACAAGATGTTTGGATGATAGTTCAGATAACAGGGCTAAAAACTCAGGGCCATGCCCAACGTTTAAGTAATTTTTGCTTCATAAATTTTCCATCTCTCCCACATCCCAAATCCAAACCCTTCATACTGCCTGCTGGTACTCACCTGCCTGCTCTCCTTCTACCCTCCTCCCCAGCTCAGCTGACCAGAGACTTCTTCAGTAGCAAACACTGCTCAATCTCTTCTAGATGGATCTATTCTTTTCGTATTTAGTCATATACCTTGTCATTACATAATTTATTCTAAATAAGCTTCTAGATGGATCTATTCTTTTCGTATTTAGTCACATACCTGTCATTACATCATTTATTCTAAATAAGTCTAAAATGACAATTACTTGGTATAGCTCCATTTACAGCTTCATCATAACACAGTATAAGGACCAGTAATTTAGAGAGTAGTGGTGCTAGTGTGGTGCAAACTGAGCAGCAGAAGAAAGTTTAAAAAGCCCAATTTATCTTCTGGTTTTTATGGGGTGGGATTTAATTATAATATCAGTGTTTTCCCTTTGAACAATAATACTTTAAAAAAGAGAAGTGCTTTTCTGAATAAAATGTAAATGTAAAACTTGTTAATACTTGGTCACAATAAAACACTTTCATGCTCAGATGGAATCCTGCAGCTCCTCCAGAGAGATGCAATGAGGAAGGAAAAAGAAGAAATGGATATTCTCTTCGATTTTGTTTGTCAGAGACAAAAAAAGAAAAATCTACTCACCTTTCACTGATAAAATTAAACCCTTTCAAAATTTCCCAATAAAGTTAGTATTCTGAAGAAAACCTAAGCAGGGTAGGCTTTCCAAATGACAATTATACAAATCCTTCTATCACATCCCATAGATCCATTGCAAATCAGTATTTTGCAATGCTTCTAGCAGTCCATAGGATGTGACAGAGTAGTGGTAACCTTTTCTACTGTCAAGTAGAGATTTTAAGAACACTTACAATCTGGTCTGTATCCATCAGGTCGAGATGTTCTTTTCACCAACAAACTGTAATTAAAAATAAAATAAACCCCATTTAAACCTAGATATGTAACTGAATAACACACTATTAAATAAATACTATTCCCTTTATCAAAACTCTTCTGAGCCATGTCAGTCCCTGTTCTTGTTCTGCTTCTTTTCCTGAAAATATCCTGATTGCAGGGAAGAGCTGGGTGTATTCCCCTCCCAAGTCCATCAGTGCCAGTCTTGAAAAGGCTGGAGGGTCATCACCAAGGCACAACAATACAAAAGCATTTCCCCTCCTTTCCCTCACCCCTACCCTTGGTGACTCAGGCAGCTCCCTGCACAGCTCTCCTTCATACTGCAGCATCAAATTAAAGCAGGATCTCTGAATGGGAATCTACTCTGGAAAATACGCTGGACTAGACTAATTCATTACCAAGTTTTGTGATTTTTTTACTCACCTTGCCACTTTAATCATTTTTGGCTTGTATTTTTCTATATTGTTAAGCAGAACCTTCATGGTCCTTCCAGTTCCAACAATATCCTTATAAAACAAGAAAAATAAAGTAAGTAAAACACAAAGAAAAGCTGAAGGGAGGAAATCTGGACAATGACTGAGAAGTGGAGATGATTTCTTTTTCCAGTGCATTGTAAACCACATCCAAAAAACTGAGTTTACACTCTTTGAAGCAAGCACTTTCTATTCATAAAATTATCAGTTCAAGGACTGTGCACTTCCTCTTGAAAACAGCTATGCTGCAAATACTTGGGATGTAACTCGGGACTGGAGATGACTCTACTGGGCACTGCAAGGATGTAGGGATTAGATTTTTCATATTATGCTTGAGATCACAGTATGTCAACTTGTCTCCATGTCAGGACTAAGTCTGCCCTATTTGTTGTTTTATTAGCACAGTATAAATATGGTTTCTCCAGAGCTGTCTTACCCAATGTCATCTCAATGAGATCAGTTGGTACCTGGCTAGAAAACTGACCATGGAGAGCAGCTGTTGATCCTGAGCTCTGGGGGTGGATTAGCAACACCTTGTCTCTGCCCTCCAGCTGTTTAATAGCATTAACGAAATTTTCTGTGGACATATTTAATTTCTGTTAGAGCAGCTGGAATGAGTAAATATGGAGCTCTTAGCAGCTATTCAGGTAACCAGCCATCTCTGTGGCTGATGGCTTTTTTCTGTCCTTACTAAGTGAAGAAAGTTCAACAGTATACAGTTCATTACACTGTCCAGCTTACTTCCCACACAAGCAGACTGGTTTTGAAATGCCAGGCAGATCCTAATGTCCTCTCTAGCTGTCCCAGTTGCTTATTCAACATTTTCAAAGAGAATCACCTATCTTAATTATATGAGAATTTGGAGCACCAGTGAGGTGACATGTTCTTTCCCTCTGCACCTGAACACTGCTGACTTACAACAGCAGCAGCTCTGCAATGGGCTGTCCCCTGGGACACGGCTGGCTGGAGAGCTGGGTGCAGGAGTGGGGGGCCTTGAGGGAATGACTGACACCCCCAACCAGACTTGGAACAACCCTGGGGCTGTAAAGCATATGCAGGGCTACTATTCAAAGTCATGCACCTGAGAAATGCAGGGCAGTGCAGTGCAAATGCAGTGAATCACTGCAGTTGATTCACAGTTTTCCAAGGAACAGAACAACTTGAAGAACAGGAGTTGTTGAAACCATAGAAAGAACAAATCAAATGAGGCAGAAACAAAGACTCCTGGGTATCACAAGGCAGAGCACCAGTTAGAGTGACAGCAATGTAGTTTGAGCTGTCATGCAATTGCAAAAAGACTGAGAGGCCTTTGAGCAAACCAACCCCTCTCCCTCTTCACCACCTCCCAGCAAAAGAAGTGTAAACACAGACAGGATTTAGACCTGAACAGCCAATCCTAATTTGGCTATGTGACTTTATCTAAGTACAATATGGCATAAACACCCAGCTTACCTCCACAATTAGAACATTCTGGAAGAAAAAAACAAAAAGGAATACAATTATAAAATATTCACATGGTAAAAGAAATCAGTGTTTAAAAAGGGGAAATGAAGATAGGTCTGTGTGCATATGTATAACACAGTAGGACACAAGGAGTTTCCTGTTTCATTTTTGTGCCCTGAAAAAGAGCCAGCCATAAGAGCAAGCCCTGCAGTCAGGGACCACAACTTAATTCAGCTCTGTCTAGATTATCTTCTCTGTCCAAGAACGGATGTAGCTTTGGAAAATAAAATTAGATGGAAGAAATCCAAATAGGATGAGCTTCACTTCATTCCAGCATCTCTAGCTGTGTACTGCAGTGTACCCTGTAGTTCACTAAAATACTATTTCCAATGTTAGTATGAGAATACAACAATAATATTCTTTCTCTGAAATAAATGCTTTTCCTCCCTCCACTCACACCGCAGCAATTTCACAGTAAAGGATTAGAGGCCAAGTTGTAACACCCACTCTCATACTGCCAAGCACCCTCTTTCTACTCAGATACTGCTGCTGAAATCAGTATTATTTGAAGAGGACTGGCCCAGCCAAGAGCAGTGATGTCAAGCTTTATGACAGTATCATCACATAGGCTGAATCTTTTTGCTGAAATTCCTGTTCCAGGAATTACAATTTCTAAGGAGACTTCTGTTCTTCTACTAAAAGCAATAATAAGATGTAATGTCCTTATTAGAAGAAATAAAAATCTATTTATTAGTAGGCATGATCATATGCATGATCAAAAGCACGGACTCTTAAAATCTTGCACTAAGAGCTACTTTCTGAAGTGAAACCTGCACAAGCAAGGGGAAAGCTATTTCACAAATACCTTTATCTATCTATCAATGTATACATCTTACATGGATGTGCACGCTGTGTGTCCTGAAAAAGCTCGAGACCACATAGTTTCATATCCATGCAGTATCCAACAGCCTAGTTTACATTCCACTTTCTATCAGACTTGTTGGCTTTGTTACATACATAACATGGAGGCTGTTTAACTTCTTTTTCCATAACAGAAACCCAAGGTTGAGAGTTGTAGGAGAGACTCAAACACACAGAGCAGGAGTATGTGAAAGGAGCATGCTCACAGCCAGCACACCTTTAACAGCTTCATTAACTGATATGTAAATAATTTAAAATCTTCAAGCCAGAAATTATTAATATAGATTATCTATATTTATATTCATATTGCAGCTCTTCCTAATGCAGTGCTTGGTAGGGAGACATGACATATTTCATGCATTAAGCACTGCAGAAGCACATTTGCCACACACTGGTATTATACCTGGATGCTTCTGAAATGGCAAAACACTTGGTAAAGGTGTGGAGGGAACTCCCGACAGCAGTTGAGCAAATGTCAGCAATGGAGATACCACTCAAGAAAGCCACTAATTTAGACTGAGCTCTGGTGGAATGTATATTAATCTTGCAGGGAGGCTCCTTTTTGGTGTTTTCATAACAGGTTTCACTGGCGGTTATCCTGCTTGGCACTCCTGACTTTCAACCTCTCAGCTGCTGACAAAAACAACTTTGGATCTCAAACACCTAGTCCTGTGAAGGCAAAAAGTTAAAGGCCTCTTAACAACAAAAGTCTGAAGAAACTCTGCCTCTAGAAATGTCTCCCTTCAAGAAAGAATGAAAGTATATCAATTGTCTAAGTAAGATGAAGAGCCAAACCCATGTTCAGGAGAAGCTTATGACAAGTGTGTAGGAACACATTTTTTTGAACGAAACCATTTGGATCCAAAACCAATTTGGTTCTCATCTGGCTTCCTATATGAAGTCATAAGTGAGAAAAACACTTCTGAGGACTAGCTCAGGACACCTGGGTCTGAGGCATAAGGAAATTACTTGATTCAGTCAGTGGACACCTGAAGATAATGTGCAGGAGTAATGGCTTAAGCACCCCAAGGAACTTGCGCAGGTGGTGATACATGTAAGTATTGAGGTGTTTATACACATACACACAGATATAGATATAGATATAGATATAGATATAGATATAGATGATATAGATATAGATATATAGGGAGAGAGCAAAAGAATTGACAAGGAAAGATCCTCACCAGAACTAAAAATGGAAATGAACTATTTTAGTACCAGGCCCAGTGAGAGTAACCATGATCAAACACAGCCCAAGGATCTCAAGGCAGGTCCATAGTGTTGAGACAGGTTCAACAAGGTCAGCCTATGAGTCAGGGTCTGGGTCAATGTTTTCAGTAACGTACAGGTTTGGCTGCAGCTGAGCTGAAGATCAGTACCCACACATCACAGATCAGGCATGGACTAAGAGCCCAGAGCTGAGCTGGTGTTCCTGTGCCCACAGGTGTGAGTAGAGACCCCAGGGGACACAGGTCATGGCCATTAGCATCTATTAGTGCATCTCTTAGTGCACTGTGACAGATTGAGAGAAAAACAAAGACATTTAATTGACAGACAAATAAGTGTCTTTGCTTCCACAGTTGCTTCGGCTGTTCTGTCAAGATCAGCAGTAGGGTTTCTCTTGCTTGCTCATGTGTGGAAATCACAAAGTTGGACAGAATGAGGGGAGAGCAGCCTCCTTGGCTATGGAATTTTGGTTAACCAATAGGGAGGAGTAGGCCTTACTATTTAACTTGTGAGAAAAAACATCAGACATTAATAGAAAATGGGTCTGAAGAGACCATGAAAGATCATCTTCTGTTGGGCTAGAGCAGAAATTTTAAACAATCTATCACAGATATCTGATTTACCTCATCTAGAACATGGTGAGAATCCAGAACCTTCCCAGAGAATGTGTCTCAATACCTCATTATCTAAGAGCAAAAATACAATTAGAAAACTTCTGTGGATACTTGGCCTGAAGTTGTTTTGAAGAGAACATGGGAAAAGCTATGTTTTCTTCTCTTTTTTCTTCTGTATTTGAAAGACATATTTCCTCAGTTTCCTTTTCTTCAGATTAAACAACCTCTATTTCTTCAACATTTGCTCACAAGTTATATTTCCTAGCTTTCTAATCACTCTTTTGTTCTCCTCTGGAATCGGTCCAACTGGTCAGAATCCTTCTTCAGTTGTGGTGTTCCAAACCAGAAAGAAGTCTTTTCCAGTGTCAAGAGGAATAACAGAAGCACTTTGTATGCTTTATAAATAATCCTCCTTTTTATGTATCCCAGTACAACAGTTACATCCTTTATAAAAATATATTGGTGTCTCATATGCAACTTGTGATCCACCTATTGTCTCCAGGACTGTTGCTGAGTCAGTCCTCCCTCACTTGCATTTATGCAAAAGATTACTTCTGTATAAACACAGAAGTTGGTATTCGTCTTTATTGTCATTACATGTCATTCTTTGAACCAAATTCTTAAACTAATTTCTTAAGATCATAATATCCTGTAGTATTTTTCCAGGTAGTATGAGTACCATTAAATGCTAATTCTGTCTTTTCAATCATGAATTAAATATTGTATAGTCCCTGGAGACTGTGCTTTAATGCATCTCATCTGACAGTGAAGCATAATTAACTGTTTCTTGAGAACAGCTTTCCAACCAGTTACACATCTGTCTACTAGAAATTTAATCTTGTCTGTGTTTCCTTATCACAAATGAGTCATATGAAGGAAAGAGGATTAACGTAGATCCAGACATGCCTGAAAGGTTTGTCTGGCTACAGGAGTGATAGTCACCTGCACATGACTTCAGCTGAAGTGTAAGATCTCATATTTACTGACTAACTTGAGAAGGAAGGATTTTGTTGGACGCCATTTCTCATCCACAGAGTCAAGGAGTCCAAGTGTTGCAAATCATATACATTGGGGAAGTTCCTATAAGATGTCTAGGCCAGAAAACACAGATGCTGTTTTGTATTATTGTGTATGTAAGGCCTTTGCAGTGGAAAAGCCACTATAAAATATTTAGATATGAAAACATTTTGTAACTATAAGTAAGCAGGCATCCTAACTGTTCAGAGCGATACTTCAATCTCTGTTATCATTATGCAGGGTTACTGTGTCTAAACTCCCCATGCTTTTCAGTCATTAACTGCTGCTGATGGCCAAAGGCATTCAGAGTGGTTTGTCATCCTCTGGTACACAAACCCTCTCCTACAAAATACTGTAGGGAACTGACTGTACTGCTGCCTATCCCCTGCCTTACTGTTGAAGCAGTCTATAGATAGATTTTAGAAAAAGGATGGAACAGCAGAGCAGTAGAGGAATAAACTGCAAACTGCCAAGAAATGTTTTGATATAGTGTCCAAGACTAGATAGCAGCAACGTCTAACTAAAACTGGTTGAAATAGATTAGCTTATCCTTGATCAGACAGATAGCAGAGGATGAAAGAGGAATGCAATGGATATGACAAATTAGTACATTGTCAGTAATGTCACCATCATCCTAAAGGCACAGCTGGCTGCACCCAGCATCTCTTGTGAAAGATGGAAGACCTTATTCAGCTTCACTGTGAAATCCTCAAGTGAGCTGGTGCACAGGAGACTGGTAAAAGTCATCAGCTTGTGGTGCTGCAGCAGTAACTGATAGCTGGACAAATAGGAAGCTAAAGGACATAGAAGATAAGATCTTTTCTCAAATATGTGTTTGAAGTTCCTGTACCATATAGATCAAGAATGTTTTGTCCTTTCAGATATATTTGAGGCAATTACAAAGAAGGAAACCACATGAAAAGAAAAGTAATCCAGCCCTCTGGATTCTGTCTACTTTTGAAACTCAGAGAACAGGATATAGGAATATTTACTGACATCTTGACTAGACTAAAGATGGCTTAATTTCTAAGTAGAGCCATCTTCACCAATACAATGTCTGAAGTACATCCAGAAATCTAATAATGGTGCTAATATATTTTAGGGTACAGTCAGTTTTTTTAAAATATGTCCTGGAAAGATTTCATACGTAGTCCAAATAACAAGGAATGCTGGCTTCAGAGAATGAAACACCTTCCTATTGAGTCATTGCAAAAGAATCAACATTGCAAAAGAATCTGCTTCCATTACTGATGGATCAGAGGGATGGTTGGGAGCTGATAAATTTGGAGGACTGTGATTCATTCTGTGTTTACACTGTATTTTACCAGGTAGCAGGCAGAAGGTAGACTGGCACAACATAGAGTCAAAAAATACCTCAGGTTGGAAGGGATGCATAAGGACCATCAAGTCCAAATCCCTGCTCTTTGCGGGACTACATACACTAAACCATATGACATTGACCAGGTGCTTCTTGGAACTCTGACAGGCTTCAGATCCTGGCCACTTCTCTGGGGAGCCTGTTCCAGTGACTTGACCACAGGTTCAGTGAAGAACCTTTTCCAGCTGTCCAATCTGAACTTCCCCAGACATGGCTTCATTCCATTTCCTCCTGTCCTGTTACTGGTTACCAGAGAGCTGTGTGCACTGGCCTTCTTGAGTAAGTTGCAGCCTGCTCAGCCTTCACTTCTCCTGGACAGCACAAGTGGCCTCAGCCAATCCTCAGAAGCCTTGCCCTTGTGCCCTTGCACCAATTTGATTGTCCTGGACACACTCTGATAGTCAGAAGTCCTTCTTGTGTTGTGGCACACCCCAGCACTCGAGGTGTGGCTGCCTGAGTGCAGTGCAGACTGGGACAATCCCCCCCTTGCCCAGCTGGCCATGCTGTGCCTGATGCCCCCCAGAACACACTTCATTCTGTGAAGGCAGCATCCCTTTTCATTTGGACTATTTATGAAATCTTTCCAGGACAGGGTTGGCCCTCCTGGCTGCCAGGGCACTGCTGGTTCATGTTCAAATTGCCAAGGACCAGGACCCCCAGGTCCCTTTACATGGTGCTGCTCTCCAGCCTCTCATTCCCCAGTCTGGACATATAATAGGGATTACCCTGTCCAGGTGGAGAATCTTGTTACATTTCATAAGGTTGGTGATTGCCCAGCTCTCCAGCCTGTGCAGATTTCTCTGTAAGGTCCCTCTACCTCTGAGGGAGTCCACAGCCCCTCCTGTTTTAGCATCATTGGCAAATTTTCTTAATGTACATTCAATTTATGAGTCCAGATCTTTTATAAAAACATTAAAGGGCAGTGGCCCTAAAATTGTCCTCTGTGGTTTTGAATGCAAAGGGGTGCTGTGAAGTTTAAAATGCTCCAGTTTTGAGTGATCAGGGAACACACAACTTGCAACTCTGTACATGAACATTTGAACTGAGCAGAAATAATATTTGTGGTGTAAGCTGGATCTCCACAAAAATAAATTTTATGCTTCCAAAATAATTTCTAGACAGTAGGAAAAATGGCCCTTAGCAGCACATCTTGGATCATCTGGAAAAATGAAGTCTTTAACATTACTAGTACTATGCAAAATAAAGAAGAAATAACTTCTAATCCCCAGGTAGCATGTGAATTTGTCTCTTACGCTAAAGAGAATTCTCTGTGAAAGGTTTTTTTTAATAATGAACAGAAAACATACAGAAGTTGAAAATCTGTCATTTCGTGCTTTTTAAAGCCACACAAGTTTATACGCTGCAAAAAAGTATTGTTTTTGCGGTACATTTAAAAAAATCCCAACTTGTGGTAAGATGAAAACTACTCCAGCACTGAGTCAATACATTTCTATTGTTTACCTTCCCACAGGTCAGTAATAAATGGAACAATGTCAGCTAACAAAACCAAGCAGAATAATGAGAGCATGTCTGCCTCCTGCCTGACAGTAGTAAGTGCTATGGAAATTATTTTTCATCTTCCTGGAAAAGAATAACAATTTTTTTCTAGATTTGAATTTTTACCTTCCATTCAGAAGAGTGTTTTCAAAGGAAAATTGCTGTGAAATAGTAGTAGTTTGAAGTCAGCCCTGAATAAGACTTTGAAGAAAACTGTGTCTTTGAATTACTGTAAAATGTGAAATTTTAACAAGGTAAAAGTTCTAAGTTGCACATTTACAAAGGGGTAGCATTTCCTTGAAAGGTGAAACTATACTTAAGTAATCAGATAAACAGCTGTACTTAATGCCATACTATAGCTAAGAGGACAAACTCAGCCCTCACATGTATAGCAAGAAAATCAGGTAGGTACATAAAGAGGGTATTTTCTCCTTAAATGTTTCAGCATAAAATCAGCAGAATAGCATACACACACTTTTTTTTTCTTTAATAGAAGGCAAAGAACAGAAAGAGCTTAAAACTGAGAAAAGAAAAATTATTTGAGACCTGAAAAAATACCTCGGAGTGAAGTAAGGTTTGTAGCAGGAAGTAATAGCTTTTATTTAATTAACAGCCCATTTCCCAGTGGGGGAACATTTTTCACAAAAGAACTTTGACCTTTCAGCCCACAGCCTCAGAGAGACCACAAAATACCTTCAACAGCTGAGCCTGGGAACAAAAATTCAGAACTGCTGTATGCACTTGAAATCATGGACTGAATAAAATAGTGGCTTTACAGCACATTATAATCCTCCAGTGCAGCTGCCCTTCAACTCATTTATCAGTGTTCCACAGCTGATAATTTCCTCTCTTTTTTTAGCTCAGAGGAATTCTTAACATTTTTATCTGCCCCTCTGGTCACAGGGCAGGTGATTATATAGGGCAATCACTTTTCTTATCCCAAATTGTCTGATTACCACATTAGGCTAAAATTAAAATTTTCTCCCAATCTGTACTTAACTCGAAGTTTGCTGATTCTATTCAGACCAACAGGATCTGCATGCTTGAAATTTCATTTCTTCCCACTATATCAGTTGCCTACTATTAATTTCCTGTTGTTAATTCCACCTTCAAACCTTGTCTCATTTACATCCTACAGTATGCCAGTACTGTACAGCAGGCTCCCAATGGATTAGTTTATCTAAAAGAAGCTTAAGTAATGACTGTGTGATAGGCAAATATGCGACCATATGGCAATATAAATTTGATAATGGCAAACTGCTTAATCCAGTAAACATTGAAAAAGGCCATAGTCAAAGACAAAAAACTGTTCACATTGAGGAAAGAAAATTAAGTTCTCTATTTTAGCAGTGATGACAGTTGACTATTGATATAACATGCCTGATATATAGAGGCTTCTCCATCAAGTGTCCAAATCAAAATTGTTGGTAGTTCAAAAGATACACTGTAGGTACAGTGAAGAAATTATCATTTGGGACCCTGCATTCTAATCACCCAGAAGTTCAGACAAGATAGTTTTGGGCCTTAAGATAAGGAATCTCTAAACAAAGCCCTGTTTGTGATCAGACCAGTTAATTGTCCTGGGAAGGAAAAAAAGAAAGGGAAAAGAATGAACCTTAATGTGAGAAGATTGGCATAACTTGGACTGATGGAAATACTTTTATCTTCAAGTCCTTGTTGATATCCTGAGTTCCTTCCTGTCACTTTCCTGGGTTCTTAAACTACCTGGGAGTACTTGTAACATTGTTAGTTATACCAGCTTGCAAAGTATGTATGAATACACAGTGTCAAGAAAAGGTGAGTTCATTTATTTGTCCAGTTCTACAGTGACAGCATATTTATATATAAAAAAAACCCATCACCTTTCCCGCACAAAGTTTCTTTTCTATCAATCTCTATTTCTTCTTTAGTAAGGGGTAAGGAAATGAAAAGCAACAATGTAGTGTATTTTCATTCCCTTTAGATAAATTTCCAGTCAGTAGTCTGCATTTTCAGTTAGAGTCTTTCTGAAGACACCTTTTCCTGTGTACTCCATATCATCAGAATTACATAAATTGCTAATGTGATTCTTCAAACTGAATTTTTAATGGATTATCAGTTTACTCATCACACATGCAGTACTTGCTTTCTTAGCATTGTATTCAGGGAACCTCAGGTACCAGTGATTAAACAAGACATTTTATGACAGTGCCATAGAGCTGAAGAAGCACGATCA
The DNA here is from genome assembly GCF_021018805.1 of Prinia subflava. Taxonomy (NCBI): domain Eukaryota; kingdom Metazoa; phylum Chordata; class Aves; order Passeriformes; family Cisticolidae; genus Prinia; species Prinia subflava. Next base: position 136,915,343 of record NC_086247.1, read on the forward strand.
AATAGAAATTAAAGAAAAATGCATCAAATTTCAGTGAAGAGGTTCAAAGGAAGCTACAAGGACTCCTGTGAGAAGTGAAACAATTTTGTGTTATGCACACAGGAATGAAATCCACAGATATTAACACTTCATCACAAAGTCCGAAAATATTCTGTAAAATAAGACATCTAGCTAGGAACTTTCTACAGGGTTCTAGAAAAGTTCCCGTGTGTCTGATTTTAATCTTTTCTGCTGGGCTCATCCACATCTTACGGCATACTTGGAAGAACAGCAGACATGACATCTCAAAAATGTTATTTTTTGGGACACTTGGTTTGGTCAGTAGCAGCTGCTGATGGGAGCAAATGGATTAATGTGTTAACAGTCCATGTATACAAACTCCAGCTATTTAAATGGTGTAAAACAAGTTCAGAATCTTCAAGAGTTAACAGAGTGGGGGACATAATGGAGGACCTGATGCTTTGTTGTTAGCGTTGTGTCAGATGCTGTGCACACTCATGTTCCACTTGCACCCATCTTCACAGCATCCTTCTGCTGTGCATAAAAAGTAGAACAAACTATCGTAATCAATCTAAAGGTAATCCAGGAATGACTCATGTCTCCATTTTCTCACTTGCATGAAGAAGCACAGTCTTCTGGTCATCTGGAATTGGATGAGAATTTTCTGGACATAGGTGAAGTAGAATTATGAACAGGTATGATGTAGAAGCAGGCAGACAGTGGCTGAGCAGAGCCGATATGAAAAATGGGCTAGGAAGGCTGTAAAGGAGTTTTTTTATACATTCCTTCCTCCAGAACAACAACAACAAAAGAAAATAATGATGAACAGTAGAACAGATTACCTAAGAAAGAAGTGCAAAAAAAGGTGCTTGACTTTGGAGAAGGGAAAAATAGTGTCTTATGCTCTGGAAAAAGCAGTTAAGGATGGCAACTGTCAGAAGGATAGACAGTATCGAATCTAATTAAGAAAAAATGCAGAACAACAAAAGTGACTAAAGATGGAAGTTAAGCAGAAGTACTGAATATGTGCAATGCTTCAAGACACATAAAATCAACCTTTGAAAAGATGAAAAGCAAGGCTACATATCTGATAGGAATAAAGTAAGATGTTGAGGTGAGTGGGGGATATGACTATTGCCAAAGTGTCTAGTGAATTTTGCATACCTTTATTGTCATATAAATTGTCTGTCATGTACATAATGTTCTAAAGAGAATGGCATTATTGTTTCTGCAAATTTATGGCTGTTATTCTAGAAAGGAATGCATATAGGAGAAGAAATCACAGCATTAGTCAAGACTGAATACTAACAGAGAGAATAATAATTCTGAGAAACAAACTTGAAATGGTGAGGATAATATGTATATTAATCTACAGAATAAAACATTGTGTTAGACTGCTGCCACATGTATGGTTTATTAAATACTGATGTGCTAACATATTTAGGAGAATGATAGAGAAAGAGCTCTCAGAACTGTTGCTGGAGCCTATGACATGCATAAAAAATGGTTCAATAAAATAGGAATGAAATGAGAGGCATAAGAGAAGAAAGTGAGAATGCTTTATGCTCCTGCAACCTCCTCCCAAATGCCAAGCTGGGCAAGAAAATGGTATATGGTGGATAAATTGATTTAGGCAAGACCTATAAAGGAAGTTTGGAGATTTTATAGCAAAAATCCTGCCAGAAATAATTGAGAAGAGCTGCATGGAGGATATCTTCTTCTGAGTGAAACTTCTTTTTCATATGAGCTGATCAGTCATTTTAGGAGACCATCAGAGTGAGGATGGAGTGCTCAAACTAATACAACAAGTACAGAGAAAACACAAATACTCACTTGCCTTTTTTTAATGACTATTTATTACCTTCTACACTTCTCTGAAAATGGTGAGACCATTGGCTGTCAACACGTACTTAATATGAACAAGGGGAATTCATACTGAACATAAGCACTGATGGAATTTTATAAATTCAGTGGCTCCATAATTGTATAGTACTAACTGTGTAACTACTCTGTATTAATTTTAAGTTCTTATTAACTTAAAAATTAATAATTATTATTTTTGTTCACTTTCTATGCTATCTAGAAATAGGGACAATGACAGTAATATATGGATCTAAGTTTGACATTAAATATATTATACAACTGTAATAAGCATTTAATTGCAAGAATACATAAACTTCAAATTTATGATTTTATCTGACTTTTCTCATTTGCAAGGAGACGAGTTAAAGTGATATAGGAGCTTTTTGAAAGGTTACAGGACATATTTTACATATGGAGATATATACAGAAAGAATCTTGTCACTGGAGACTTTAGACTACAAAATCAGCTCCAAAGCTTTTCAAACAAAATATATGTACATAGAAGAGATAAATGGCAGTGCTACTCACAGTTCTGGTCCAACTGAACCTCCTGAAGTTTCTAGATGCTTTAAAATTGACTTTGTTCAAATGTCACAAATACTTGGAAATATGTTAGGAATTTTTACAGTATTATACAGTATGGTTACAGTATTGATACTAAGCAGGGTTATATTGTTTGTTCTTTCACCTCATCTTCATACATTTTCATTGCCATGTTGTTGTGAAACACATTTCTGAACAGTAATTGATTATATCCCCTTTTCAAAATGTTTTCCCTTTTACAAAGATTAATGATAAATTTTACCCAAGTGAGCATTTCAGCTTTAAAGTAATTGAAAACCACCTACTTTACTATGAATCAGATACTGAGAACCTTTATGTTCACTACTTCCATGATTAAAGGAGAGATTTTTAAACTATATTTTTTCTGGATAGAAATAGTTACGAAGTATTAGAGAGTTAAGCTATATCAGGATTCATTCTTCAAGTACCTTAATCAATGATTTGTGCCATGGAAAACTTCATTCTTGCCTCAGTGACCTTCTTCACAGAAAAATAATTTCAAATGGGGGATGATTTTCTTCAGGTAACAATTTGGGCAGTTTGGGCAGTATGCTAACTCTCATAATATTTCTCTTTTTTGTGGTTTGGGTCATTATACTTTTTTGCCTGACTTCCAATAATTTTATAAACAAAAGCATATTGTGAAGTACAGAGGAGATATTATTCTGAAGAGCTATTATCCTTAACAGTCTCTTTCTAATTAGCTTTTAAAAATTTGGGTTTCTTTAAGCTTTTTCAGAAAAAATCCCAAAACCCCAACATTATTATATACCAGCTTGTTCACTCAGTAATCTATTTTTCCAATAAGCAGCAAAGCATGAACATGCCTTAGTTCTTCACTAAGATTATAGGCTAGCTGAGTTTCCAAGTATTATTACTTAATGAAAGGCAGTTCAACACCAAAATCTCAGAATCTTTTCTCTGTAAGTTTCAAAATGTATACATTAATTGATACTTTCCAACTTTACAGAACTTATGGAATGGAACTTAATGGAACTTATATTCCAAACCTATGCTTGTGCTTTTGAAAACACCTTCCACAATCAGTAAGTTAATGGGATTTAACTCGGTATATTAATTTTTCAATATAATTACAGTATTTTCTTATTCAATACTCCAAGTAGCCAGAGGAAGAACTCAGCCTGCTTGACAGCAAAGAAGTTGAATTCTCTTGAATAAGTCTTCATCTAATTCACTCAGTGACGTTGGATGGATACTGAACCGGCAGTTTTAAAAGCCAGCAGCTAAAGAGAGACACTAAAACACTTCAAGGAAAAGATTTACATGGCCTGTAGGAGGCTCTGAATCAGCCCACAAATGGCTGATTAGTAAAATGTGCTGAATACTTGCACAAAATGCTGAAGTCAGCAACAGATGGAGGAGTTGGCATCTGTGGACGTAAGGCCACTCCTTCACATATCCAACTTTAGACATGTAAGCATGAGCATTTGAGCCTAAGCTTTGCATTCCAGCTTTTCAAACAGTAAAATTAGTCTTAAGGGAACCCTGTTGTCACATGTTATAGCGAAAATGCTCTTTCATTATTCCTACATCAGCTGTGTCACAGACAGCCCCACGTGCAAACAAACACCACACAGGCCCTGTGAGCGTCTGCTCCCCTGGCAGTCCCAGCTCTCCCTTCCTGCCTCCTTCAGCCTCCCCACCCAGCTTCCAGCCCTGGGCTCCTCTCCTGAGCAACAATTTATTCCCAAAGCAGCCACTTGACACCTGTCCAAGAGCCTGGCCTCCTTGCCCATGTATCTTGAACTATGTTGCTACTCAGTCTTCTCCCCAGGTATCTCCTAGAATCTCATCCTAGCCAAGTTTTGTGTCCCATTCCATACCTGGGAACAGGAGAGCCATGCCACTGAGAAAAAGATTAGCAGGATTTTCATTGTAAGAAAACAATTTACTTATTTTTTGATAAGAGCAGGACTAAATAGGGTGAAACCTTCCTTCTCTCTCATACATATGTGGGCACAGATAAATACACAACAGTCTTGCAAAAAATAATGTTTTGCCCAGTGAATTCAAATGATACTGGAAATATGTTTGGAAATAATATTATCTGCAACCATTAATCAAGGAAATTTGGGATTGGAAGATGGGGAAGGAGAGCTGGGCTAGGAAGTTTAAAAAGTGTTTGAACTATGTTTAAAAAGAGAAATGTTAAGTAAGATGCACTGCCAGTTCTGCCTGTGAGGTAGACAAACTTATGCAAAATCATCATAGAAAAACAGGTAATTCCAGTGTTTGAATATAGCAAGTAGCAAATTAATTAATATTTCCCCAGAATATGATTAACACTTTAGTGGTAATTTGGAAACAACACCCATCAGGAGCATTTGGAAGTATAAATTGAGTACATACATATCACTCAAATATTCTGAGTATAACAGCATTTTTAAAATTTCAGTTCTAGTTGCATCAAACCCTATTTAATATTAATGAAATATTTGAAGTTAAGTTTTTCTGTTCTTTTGCTTGTTGTACAGCAACACAAATGAGTTTGCTAGTGCTCCATTTGAGTGCTTTGAAGAAACTGATATTATCTAGAACCACCTAATAAAACAGTGACTGCACATACAGTACAAATAACAAGATAAGTATTATGTTGCCGTAATGCATAAGTAAAGAATCCATTTTCTGACCATTTGCCACACAGACCATTTGCCTAATGAAATCAGCCTTCCTTCCTCTTCAAAGTACTGCTTTGTATTACCATGGCTGGATGAAAATGGCCTTTTCAGTGCCTCAAACCACTCTCTCTCCTTACCACAAGGCTCAAGCTTAGTGCATATTCAGTCACATAGCCAGCCTCATGCTGAAATAAAAAATCCCATTTGATTCTCTGAGTGAAAGTCTGCATAACTGAATTTTGTGCAGTAGGCAAAATGGTATTAAACTCATATGCTGAATTCAACAGGGATATGCACTGTGCAGTTTGCTTGTATGCACCCAGGCAGAAAGGCAGAAGAAACAGAAGGCAGAAAAAACAAGGCTCCATGACATAAACAAGCTAAGGGAAAACATTACAGCACACCTTTTGTCCCCAGTCTCACTGATGGTACATGTGTAATAACTATTGGGAAATGCTGCACAAGGATGGAGAGCCTACATTCTGAACTTTTTGGGCATCTGCAATCTGAAAGCAGCAGCATCACAGCAATTCAATACAGAAGAATAAATAACTTTGATTGCAGTATTAGTACCTAACAGAAATTATATATCTCTTCTCAAGTATTTTTAGTGAATTTATTTTCTTTCTTAAATTTTAAATAAACAAACCTTTCCAGTCAGCTTTGAAAGATCATCTCCTCCGATTATCTGCATATCTTGCATGGACTGATCATTCTGAAACAAGAAACATAAAACTTTGAATTGGTTATAACTGTATAAAATAAAAATATAAATGTTACCTTTTTTTAAAAATATCTTGATTACTAGTCTTAGTTATGAATATTTTCCAATGCTTGTTAGTATAGGTGTACAAGAAAACCACACTCTCACTTCTTCCTGTGGCTTCCTGCATCTCCTGCTTGTTTTTAAACCAACATCAAACTCTAGGCTTTACTGGACTAGAAAAAGTTGCATCTTTCTTATTAAAATAGTGTTCCCTTGCTTGCTGTTTCTTAGTATGACAAGGGTTGAGTAACATATATATCCCTTTCAAAATGGGAGGACAGAAACCTCTCAACACTTGACCAAACACCTCTGTAAGCACATTCTTGGTTTGAACAGTTTTTGGAAATACAAGCTAAATGTGCTTACATGTCAGCTCTTTTTGGTGGATTTCACTTCATTTTTATTCAGGGGAAAAAAGTTTTGCAAAATTTATCACTTACAATCAAAAATATTTTCAGTGTGCCATACAGTTTCCAGAGCTTTGTTTATGACTGATTCAAAGATAAAATCCTTGAGGTTAATTACTTGAATATGGCCTATCAGGTTGAACTAAGAGCAACAGAACAGTATGTTTTGATTTTTCTGTTAAAGAAGATTTTTTTTGAAGAATTTTTTTTTCTGAATTTGTTTTATAGACATTTCTAGTTCAAATTCCTCCTGGAAAATTCTCAACCAGCTCTAGGTCCAATTCATTATCAGCAGAACACAAAGTTAAGATCACATAAGGGAGACACGTGGAAGCCCTACCTCTAAGGCAAGAGAAAAGAGGCCTTAAAGAAGGTGGCAAATTAAAAAATAATACAGTCATGGCCAGGCTATATGAAATTTTCAGAAAAAGCAAGAGCAGAAATAAGTATAGTTAATGTGAGTTTTCTGCCAAAGTGATGCACGTGTTAATCTAATCTTCCTACCCATAGGACGGTAGCATTAGACCAGTTTTAATAATAGCTCCAGTACCACAATGTGACACTGTGGTTTACTGGTGACACCAGGAAGCTTCATCATTACAAACAACTGACAAATACACAGTACTTGAATTCTCTGCTTTTATTTCATAAATCCAGTGCTCTGAAGCTAAATGTTTTTCTGCAGGTAAATACTGGTACATCAGGACTGACAATGGGTAAAGATCCACTGGACTAAGGGATTTATAGCTGTTCTTCCTCCCCACCCAAAGCAGGACAAGCAGAGGCAGCACTCGGAGGGTCAGAGCAGCCCCCTGTGCAGATGGAACCACAGCTGCCCACGCTCACAGCCCAGGTGGCAGAAGTTCAGGGATTTCCAGGCTCCTTTGCAGACACCTGATCACAAGCAATCTCACAACCTCAGGAATTATTCGTGGTCCTCATGTCTAAATTAATACAACCTTCCTGAGTAACTGTAGCAAAGGTTGTAGAATTGCCCAGATGAGAATTTCTCCAAGTTTGCATTCTGCAGACCCACCAAAAGGCTTCCTGGCTTTCACTCAGACTCTGCTCTCCACAAAACTTTCACACTACAGCTTTGTAAGAGGTCCTTAGCAGTCATTGCTTTAAAAGACAGTTTTTAGACCTGCCTTCACTTTTTCTGCACCGGATCTGGGAGCTTTAGATAAATTTCATGCTGCTCTGATCCGTTTCCTGGGAAACAGAGCTAGAGCAGCAGTGAAGGTTACATCCCATACATTCTCTAATATAAGTTTCAATATTTCTTTTATTTTTGTAAAGAAAAATAGAAAAAAAAGGCCAAACAACAACAAAGCAAGTAACTGATTTCTTCAGAAGATTATTTTAAAACTAAGTGAAAAGTGGAGATTGAGAAGATTTTAAGTTCAGGCTTAAAAGCATAAGTCTTTTGTTGTAAAGCAAGACAGGTCACTCTTCAAAAGTCAGGCATGTATTCAAGTCAAGACTATTATAAGACTATAAAAAGCAGATTGTTTCTGATATCTACCACAGCATGTGTAACCAAGGCACTGACAAAATATTTTTTCATTTCCAAATGAGAAAGTGTAGAATTTCATTAGCAACCAGCACACAAGAATTACTGGAGAAGCAGTTTGCCCTTAAGCTGCTAGTTGAGAAAGAGAAGAAAGATAACAGTGAGGTGCAATGATTAATGAATTTATTTATTTTTCACTAAAAAAAACCCCTCTCTTTCAACAGTATTCACAGCAACACTGTTTCCTCTGCATTTGGTATTTCTGGCTTCAGCTGAAAGGAAGATGCTGAAATAGCATCTTCATTGCTGGCAAGCAGCTAAGCAAACACAAAAGCCATTGAGAGCAGGGGGATCACAGCATCCCGTCAATCTCCGCATTCACACGTCGCTGTTGGGACACAACTGCACACATTTATGGAAATCCTGGTGTTCTGACTGCAGAACGAGTGCTCTCAAAGGACAAGGCTGAGTATTCATGCTGCCTATATCATTTTTAGATGGTTTTTATATATGCAGCTCAGAACCCTCTAGCCAAGGTATTTTCAAAAAAATTAAAGAAATTCCTTGCATCACACTGGAGAGCAATTCTCTTCCTAAAAAAAAAAAAAAATCAGATCATTGATTTTAATGCCATTTATAACTATCTACATTTATCACTTAACTCATGTTGTAAAATACATACCTGCCAAACAGCAAGGCTCAATACCATGGTGTGACATTACCCTGATCATAATGTTCACATAGATAATTTGCACACTACGGTTGCCATGGGAACCTCTCAGGGCATTTTTCTGACTTCTCAGTTTATAATCTCAAAATAACACTGCACTAAATGTTAAGTATAAAGTACAATGAATGTCAGGAAAGAAAAAAATCTGTTTCATTCAACACCAATTAATGTCAATTCAGAACTGTTTGTGTAATTTTCATGGTCTCAAGTCATTCAGAGCTTCTTTCTTCCTCTGCGATTTGCTCCAACTGATATAATTGAGTCCCTGAGATTTCTTATAAATGCAGAAATATGAATTGAAGCTTCATTTTCTGTCACCCAAAGTTCCTCAATACTTGTTTCCTAAAATACCTAAACCCTATCAACTCACTTTTTTTTTTTTTTTTAATATTTGACACTAAATATATTGGCTTGGATAAAGACAGCTCTAAATCACACTGTATTTTGGTTAATGTAGCAAAGAATTTATTGCACTGTTTCTGACAAGATGTGATGCATTACATCACATCCCCACACTTCATCCCAAGCTATATTTCTACATTTTTTCTGTGCTTAATAAATCTGCATTTTCCACGATAAATCTCAACTTCTTTGGTTTTAATTACTGGGTTTTGGTATTTCACTTGTTCATCTATGTTTTTTAATTTTATTTAATTCTAGGAATACTTGATGAATTAAAGCAAGATTGTTATTTCCACCACAATTTTTCATGGCATACAAGATAAAACTTTTGCTTTCTATGTAGGTTGGAACTATACATATTTAAATTCCATCTATACTAAGTCATGTATTTTGAACTGGGTGGGGCACAGAATTATTACATCTCTTTTACATCTCCTGAGATCAACACTTGGACATAGTTCAAGTTACAAGTGAAATGAGTTGGGTGGTCTCAGGAAAATTCATTATAAACAGCATTGCTCATCTGAAAATTGCACCAAACTGTGAACATCTGTTACTCTTCTGAAGAAACAGAATCTGGAATACATTAATACTGGGCTCAGTGAAACAAAGATTCTTTAATCATGGCAAAAAAAGTAGCTTTAACAGAAGAGTTTAAATGCATAACTAAATTATGAAATATGGACACAAGGTCATTATCACACCTAATCACTACAGTCTGCAGAGTTCATATGGAATTTCTTAAAAAATGTGGTTACCTTTTTCTCCCAAAATTCATCAGGGAAACTCAAAACAAAGATGAATGTGACCGTCAGGCCTGTTCTGTGTTGCTTTTGTCCCCTTGGGTGATACAGCAGATCCTCCAACCTGAGAATTCCCATTAGGACAGCTCTTTCACTTCACACCATCATTCCACCTCCTACAATTGGGTTTTCCAGGAAGGTTTGGACCAAAGAAAAGTCAATGACAGACCATTCAGTTGTCCCTCGGACCCCAGTATGTAACTAAACTGCTTTGCAACCTGCCTCCTGAGAAATACTTCAAAATATGAACAACTTGGTTGGGGAAGTGTCAGTATGGCATCTACAGGATCTGTTAACCTATTTTGGGTAATAGGTAAAGTCAAACTGATATATAAAGTATAGGCTATGAAAAAGCCTCAGTGGATGTGTACAAGTTGAGTGGTAGTATATAAAATGCTATACTTAGAAACAACACACGCTTGTATCAATACAATTTTGGGTTTCTTCTCCCAAGAACAACAGCTCAGAACAAAAGACCTTAAGGGTGTAGAACATGAGCTCTCAGTTTTCATGGCAGGCAGCTAGAAGGACTATCCAGCTTAAGAAGGAACATTCAGAGGGCAACTAGTAAGTGCTGTTAAGCTGGAGACTTGTACAAATGAGTGGGAATGATATGGATCACTTCCCAGTAAAGACTGGAAAGTTTGCCTTCCCTTACCCAGAATCAAATGTATACCAAAGGCTAGACTGCAACCTCCTGGGTACACCCACATTCAAAATAGTCAAGTGCCAGGTCACTGAAACATTTTTAAGAGGTGCCTTGAATACCTTGCAAACAATCCAACAATGCTGAGCCAAGTGGGAATGGAATGCAGCAAACTGGCACACACCCACTGCCAGGACATCCCCTGTTCTGCAGGGAAGTACAGGTCCATGTGCACTGAAGCACTGACAGCTTTGTGGAGCTCTGAAGGCTTTAAAGCTGCCTCCCTGAGCTGACCACACCACTGACTGTGCTGCACTGAGACTGGCCTTATTGCTACTGCCAGGATAACAGATGATAGCAGATTTTAAACTGCTGTAGGTGCATATCTAGCAGAGTTCTAGTTACCACAGTGTAAGACATATTTTACTTCTGTAGGGGTAGACCTACAATATAACTCATATGAAGATTTACTTAGTTTTTATTCTATTTCTTCCTTGTTGTTATTGCTATATTAGCTAAAAGCTCCACCACTCAGGTTTGGAACTACTTCAAATTCAGGCTAGTCTATCCAGTTCCAGGGAAAGCCAGAGTTTTGCAATGAGGAAGTTGGCTTTGGACAGAGAAAGACAAACAATGAACTTACTGACAGCAAGGTACTCCTTATCAGCTGACCTGTGGTAACACCTGGGTATATTTCTTCCCTACTGTAAAAGCAAGGCAGGTCATTCAGCTTAAACAACAGTCTGGGAAACAGTAAGCTATTCAACTTAATAAGTGGAACTGCTTGTAATCATCTCTTCAGATGCTTAGCAATTTTTTGTGTTCCAGGGCTGCTGTATGCCTTCTCTGTATTTAATCCAAGGAAGGTAAGGCATCTTTAAAAAGGGCCAAACTGTCATAAATCAAAGCAGAATTCAGACCAGTTAACTTGGCTAATAAGGATTATAGATGATTAATAGTTTCATTTTTTAATTTCTGAATTAGTAATTAAATTTTATATGCTTAGTATTTATATGCTTAGCATTGGTTAAATGGGTTCTTTTGTTTAAGAATGAGGCAGTAAGATTGCAGCACTAGGTATCACCATATAGCAGAAACAGCACGCAAACACTTAAAATGATCTGCAAGAACTGAAATCAAGAACATATAATTATAAAGGTTTTGACTTGTATGTATATCAGAAACACAATAAATCCTCAAAACCCAGGTTAGTTTTCACCTATTACAGTCTGAGCTTTAGCTTATTTTTATTCTCTAAGATAATATTTAAAATATAGAAATTAAATCTGTGTATGTTCCAGGACAAGAAAAGGTGTTAACAATTTCACAAGGCTCTTCAGTCATGTAAGGTATGGTTTAGATCACATAACTTTTCTCCAGAGATGGGAAGAAAATAAATTTTAAAACTTACAAGTAAAAGAAAAATTTAGGAAGCATAGCCTCAAGAACAGCCATAGTCCTACTGAAGTACACCTTTTAGACTGCCAGGAGGCATTGCTAAGGCTGTCTACCTTTTGTGATAATAATGTAATACCTGCCCACACTCTCGGAATGGCAGACTTGGGAAGCTTTTCCTCCTCAGCTCCATAAACCAAAGAATGTAAAGAAAATTTTCTCTTGCTATGGTAATGCAAAAGTCATTAAGGTCATCAATCATACTATGGCCAACTACACTGGACTTGGGTAGGAAAATGTCTGTTTGGATTCAAGTCCACAATAATGGAGTATCTGTCTTTTGCCCAATTATTGTTTAGCATTAAATGCATGAACATTACAGCAGTGGAATTAGAAGTCATGTTTCCCAGCCTCAACAGAGGATCTTAGCATGCCAATTCAGAAACTACTAGATCCACATGTATGATCTTACCCCATTTTATAAACTGTGTTGTAAATTAATGTTCAAAAGTAAATGCACATTATGAAAAAAGATATAGTGAGTTTGAAGCTCAGTAATAAAACCCCTGTCCACCTGGGGATTCTGCAAGCACAAGAGAAAACAGCTTTCTCTAGAATAAGCACAAACTGCTAACCTTCTGACCCTGACTACCATTAGTTCTTAGAATCTGGTGATAAAGCAGAGATAGAAGAAGAATCTTGAACTTTGTCAAATAGCCACAGGCTGAGAAAACAGATAAATAGGCATAAGCAAATTCATGGAAGATGAGTCTGATAAAAACCTCAGATGCTTAGTCCCTTCCAGCAATCTGGAGCTTCGTTTATCATTGATTCACAACTCAGTAGCATTCTCTTCCATACTACTGTGTTCAGTCCCTTGGCTAATGACAGCTTGGAAACTTTTAACAGCACACATATTCTTTGTGAATTTTCTTGCACAGTTGTTTTATAGTATCCCATCCTTATTTAAATATTTTAACTTCTGTCTATCAAATGATGAGGGAAAAGAATTTTGCATCTGTCACACAGATCAGCACTGCAGCTACAGAGGAGTTCCTGTTATTGCCATATTCCTTCAGTGACCCTCTTGGTCTATGCCTTACAGAGCTGCTGGGATGTGACACTGCACCAACACTGGAACTGCACAACACATGTTGTGATCTGTTTTAAGAAACAGCATTTAACATGCCAGTAAAAGGGAGTCATCAAATTCCTTGAGAAAAATTAGAACCCTCCAGCTTATTTTAATTAATTTTCCCCATTTCAGATCTTAATATGAAAAACTCACATATTAAATGGTACTTCTAGCGCACAAGTAATGTGATATTTTTCAAATGCATAAACATGTCACAGTTCTTTCAAACTCATCAGATCTTATCTCTTAAGGTGTTCCAGGAACCTGGATTGCTTAAAAATACCAAAGATTTAAGCTCACAAAAAAACCCAACCCAAACCAACCAAAAAACACTCCCCTCCCCCAAAAACAAAAACAAAACCAAACAACAACAACAACAAACACAAACAAACAAAACAAAACAACAAACAAACAAGCACCAACAAAAAAACCCACCCCAAAACCTTAAGAAAAAGGAACTTTAGGTCTTAAACTCCATTTATACATAGTAGCTGTACCCTATGTAATATACTGTAATCCAAGACATTTATTTCAAATTAGAAGACATTTTTCAAAAGAAATCATTACAGCTTGTAAGACAAACGTGACCCTTGAGGAGACAAATTTCTCAAAAAATATTAGAAAATTCCTCTATGGAGTTTATATTAGTTCTGAGATCCAGAAGAACACAGTACCAACCTATTGTGATATAGGATTTTTTTTTTCAATTTAAAAAAAATAATTCCATGGTTAAAAACCATATATCAGTATGAAAGGAAGTAATACTAAGCTGGAAGCAATAGATAAAAGTTAAGAGTATCTTTAAAAATCATCTGATTACTTGCTTTAATATGCTCCATAAACACTTTACAACAATACTTTGATATTTCTGCAGAGCTGTAGGACAGCTCAGTATTACTCTGCCTTCACTGCCACGTCTGCTCTAGTTCTGTCCCCATGGCAATCAGGCCGCTTCCTACTCAGTTCTCCCTTGGCTGAGTTGTTTGGTTCCCCCAAATCTTTCATATGTGAGTCACTGAAACACTTACTCATACTTTAAAAAAATCACCAAGATTTCAGATGGTGCTAACATATTCAAGAGAT